>NC_085136.1:214951669-215287248 GCF_035046485.1 Aedes albopictus | reverse complement strand
TCGCGCAAATGTCGGATCAGAAGCTTACAGCGTGTTGTTTGTCGTGGAGGAAGACTCCCGGCAATGTCCGCTTACGAAAAGCTAGGTTAGAAAGATCCTGTTGTTTTGCTTCGCGCAAATGTCGGATCAGAAGCTTACAGCGTGTTGTTTGTCGTGGAGGAAGACTCCCGACAATGTCCGCTTACGAAAAGCGAGGTTAGAAAGATCCTGTTGTTTTGCTTCGCGCAAATGTCGGATCAGAAGCTTACAGCGTGTTGTTTGTCGTGGAGGAGGACTCCCGGCAATGTCCGCTTACGAAAAGCTAGGTTAGAAAGATCCTGTTGTTTTGCTTCGCGCAAATGTCGGATCAGAAGCTTACAGCGTGTTGTTTGTCGTGGAGGAAGACTCCCGGCAATGTCCGCTTACGAAAAGCTAGGTTAGAAAGATCCTGTTGTTTTGCTTCGCGCAAATGTCGGATCAGAAGCTTACAGCGTGTTGTTTGTCGTGGAGGAAGACTCCCGGCAATGTCCGCTTACGAAAAGCTATGTTAGAAAGATCCTGTTGTTTTGCTTCGCGCAAATGTCGGATCAGAAGCTTACAGCGTGTTGTTTGTCGTGGAGGAAGACTCCCGGCAATGTCCGCTTACGAAAAGCTAGGTTAGAAAAATCCTGTTGTTTTGCTTCGCGCAAATGTCGGATCAGAAGCTTACAGCGTGTTGTTTGTCGTGGAGGAAGACTCCCGGCAATGTCCGCTTACGAAAAGCTAGGTTAGAAAGATCCCGTTGTTTTGCTTCGCGCAAATGTCGGATCAGAAGCTTACAGCGTGTTGTTTGTCGTGGAGAAAGACTCCCGGCAATGTCCGCTTACGAAAAGCTAGGTTAGAAAGATCCTGTTGTTTTGCTTCGCGCAAATGTCGGATCAGAAGCTTACAGCGTGTTGTTTGTCGTGGAGGAAGACTCCCGGCAATGTCCGCTTACGAAAAGCTAGGTTAGAAAGATCCTGTTGTTTTGCTTCGCGCAAATGTCGGATCAGAAGCTTACAGCGTGTTGTTTGTCGTGGAGGAAGACTCCCGGCAATGTCCGCTTACGAAAAGCGAGGTTAGAAAGATCCTGTTGTTTTGCTTCGCGCAAATGTCGGATCAGAAGCTTACAGCGTGTTGTTTGTCGTGGAGGAAGACTCCCGGCAATGTCCGCTTACGAAAAGCTAGGTTAGAAAGATCCCGTTGTTTTGCTTCGCGCAAATGTCGGATCAGAAGCTTACAGCGTGTTGTTTGTCGTGAAGAGAGAGTCCCGGAAATTTCCGCTGACGAAAAGCTAGATTAGAAATATCCCGTTGTTTTGCTTCATTCAAATATCGGATTGGAAGTTTGCATCGTGTTGTTTGTCATGGCAGATAAACCATGGCAATGTACGCAAAAAAAATATTTGAAAAATCACGTAGTTTGGTTCGTGCAAATGTGGTATCGAATGGTTACAATATATTATTTATCAAAGAGTGTCGTCGATGTCGGCTGGCCAGAAGAAGGATTAGGGTAAAAAATATAATTTGGACATGTATATAATTTGGACATGCAGGGCAATGTTTGTCTTGTTCCAGAGAACTAATTAAAGTGGATACTTTTCAATATGGATTATTTAATCAAACAGACCCTATTCTGATGACTTACGTTGAAAATACGCTTAACAATAACGAATTTACATCAAAATTATCAAAAATGTAAATTATTTCACTAAAACCCCTCAAATGCACAGGTATGCTAGACGACATACACTTCACAGTCACATACAATATTCACCCCAAAATCATAAAAATAAGAATTGTAAGAAATTTAAATGCCTTATTGCAATGAAAAATGTTCAATAAAGAACCATTAGGCTCCCAATCTCTTAACATTCATCTAGAACGCTTAAAATAGGAGGTGTCCAAAATACATTGCATGTTTTCTATTGGTTATGTATTTTGGTCATCTGACGAACTACATGGGGATGTTGTGCGATTGCATACTTGGAGGCGTATTCTGTGGGTCTGGCGATATTTTCTCGATTTTAACAAAAACTGTGATAGTTATCAAAATATATGCCTGTTAAGCGGAGAAATTTGATTATTTGCAAGAAAATATTTGTTAATTTGTGATACTTCCATAATATATCAGTATTCATGGCTAAACATTGAGATAATTGCCCTGTCCAAATTATACATACCTGAGGGTGTCCAAAACATATATTCGGTGTCCAAAATGCAATTCTTACAGGTGAGTGAAAATTGTGATTTTCTTAGCTTAAAATGCTTTCGTTAAGGTTTTTGTCACCAGGAACGCAAAGTACAATCATATTATAAGCGTATTAGTAACTTTGCAAAGTAATCAATTGCTTTCTAAGGAAGCTAGGGGACGATTTTTCCAACGTTGACCTCTGCCTGTCCAAAATACATGAATTACCCTATGTCAATGCAGTTTGTTTTCTGAGACTAGTGTTCCAATGAATGGCAAGGGAATAAACTTTATCTATAATGTATTTTATCAGATATCTCGAATATAAACGACGGAGCAATGGTATAAATTTGAGTATAAGATTAAATAAAGACTCAAAGAACAAGATTTTTTTTCTGGATCACCCAGTACCAAAACGGTAATTTCTTTAAAATACTACAAGTATAGAGCCTTGCATTACCAACATAACTAACGAATTGAGATACAAATTGTAAGCATTGCCATCAAAATTATTTCGCAAGCAAGGACGGCTGTATCGAGCGACCTCGAACGAGAGAAAGAGAGAGAGAGATGATGATGACGTCACTGTGCAAGCTCCTATTGCTCGTCGGAAAATATCATTCCCACAATTAAGAACTAAAATGTAATGTAAAATGAAAAAAGTAGCGGCAGCATAGTCAGAATGGTACCTCACAATGAAACTGTATCCGGTAGCTGCATGGCAGCAATTGCAACGTACGCGATGATGTAATATAACAGTAAATTATTGCCCGTTGTGATGATTTATAGGTTCCGACGCAAATGATTAGGCACATTTTCAGCGTAGGTGCGTTATAAATGTTTGCTTACAATGCAAAACTATCACCAAATGTGTACCTAGCAACACAGCTTAAAATATTCACCAGGACGCGGTCTGCTTTTATATCTGTGGGCCCACGCAACTAATTTTCGCGCAGGAGTCTAAACAGGTGAAATCTCCGCAATATGTTAACGTTCAACAATTCGTCATTGAAATCATCGTCATCATCAAACATTTAAAAGCAGTTTTTTCGTTCAAAACAAAAGTCTTCGCTATGAAAATATATTCACTGTGCTTCACATGAGGAATAGAATGCAGTGAATATATTTTCATGGTCGATGTTTTGATTTACAGCGAGAAAACTGCTTTTCATTTTCCGAAAAATGATGACGGATGCTTGAGCCTTAAATCGTTGTAAGTAAACCCTCCAAATTGAGATACGGAAATTCATTTTTTTTTTTTGTTAAAAATGTGTGAAACTTCTTTAGAGTAGAAGGAGGATGTGAGATATAAGATGTACTGCATAAAGCTGTGGAAAGGAGATTGATCACCGCAGGCGATATGGCGCATTTGAATGTGATGCGAACTGTCAAGCAGACAATGTTAGCATCCCTGCTTGCGTAGCAACAACTCCAGGCATCACCCAACCGCGTTCACTCTTGCCACTTGCGAACCGACGTCAGCCTGGGTAAGTTGTGTGTGCTGCACGTGAGGGGTGATTCCATCCCAGTGAAATACCAAACTCCACATATATGTAGCCACATTTAAATATGCCCTTTCATAAACTGCGAACTTCATCATGTCAATTGATCTTTCTATATTTGTATCATTACAGATTCTGATTTATCGTTAATAAATTAAGTTAGATTATTAAGTAAATTTGTATACTTACTTTGTTAGGGACCCTTAATAAATCTTTTTGGGGGGTGGGGAGATGTTCTGTCTGTCTAGCAATTTTGAGCAAGTTTGTTGAAGAAAGATTTTATGTTGCATAAAACGGGACATCATTGATCGGCTTGATTTGCCTATAATAAGCCTTCATTGAATCAGTTTCTGCTTACGCATTATGTTTCGCAATCTGTTATTACATACCTACTTTACATAAATTTATTTGCTCAACATTGTAGTATAGCTAGACGTGTAAACCCTTGGAAACATCCAAAAGTTTTCAACTGTGCCACTGGGCGTTGCATGCTAGTCCATTGTCTAGTGTCATGCTTCCTTCAAAAAGCGAGTAGAAGTTCACTGGAAGTATTATTGAGCTTCTTGAGAATTTTTAGCATTTCGACAAGTTTCTTTTCGACCTCTAGGTTGCGCGCCAGGGTATAAAGTGTGTTGGGCACCTTGCGACGATTAACCTGAATCCGCACACCAGCGCACAATTTGCGCGCCGATTACCTATGCGCCAAGTTTTTCACTAGCCAAATCACTGTTTATTACTGGTTTAATAAAGTAATAACGTTTGTTACCGGCAATAATATCTTTGTTGTACATTATTTCCAGACATACGGAAGTTCAATGTTTTAGACAAAAAATGGATCTGAACCCTAAGAGAGATAGAGCTCTTGGCGCGAACCATTTTGACACTTGTTTATTTACATTTTGTATGGCGCACAACCCGGCGCATGGGCTGTCGGCGCACAAGGTGTTGGCCAGTATGCGGATTTCAGAAAAGATTCGCAATATCACTTTGAAATTTAGAGCTACATATCCACTGCCGATGGTGATGATGCCGTAAAAAGCCTTAAGCAAGTTCGCTTGAGTTCATTACAGACGAAATAAGTTTGATATGTGTTAAATGTAGCAGGGAAATGATAATTCAATGGATTTTCACAAAAATCGAAACATTAATGGAAACTCCAATATCTTTCTCTTCAACTATTTATTACGTGCTGATGTTGTTGGCTCGAGGGGTTTATTGCTCACTCCTCGAGCCAACAACATCACCACGAAATAAATAGTTAGTTTCATCCATACCGAGTGTTTGAACCCAGATTTGAGACAAATAAGACACAGTCAACAATAGTATACGCCACAACACTCGGTTCGTAGCTGCCGCTACCCATCCTCGGTCACGCCCAATGCTCGCCAGGTCACGCTCCACCTGGTCCACCTATCGTGCCTGCTGTCCGATATTCTTGCAACATGCTCTGCCCATCGTATCCTTCCGTCTTTGGCCAACTTCTGGATGCTGAGTGCGCCGAAGAGTGTAGCGAGCTCGAGGTTCACCCTTCTCCGCTACTCCGAAAATCGTCCTTATCACGCGTTGCTCAAAACCTCAGAGTGCGAGAATGGTCTACGTCTCGTGTCCCTAGAGGACCACCGGATTTATTGGTGTTTTGTATATGGCGCATTCGGTGCGGGGTGAATCTTTTAGCCCGTATCTTTTTCTGAAACTCGTAGTAGGCACGGATTCCACATATGATACACCTCTGAATTTTACAACGCACCTTGCTGTTAGCCGTCAGTATGGATCCGATTTTTACAAAATCCGGTCAATTTGTGTGCTTTGCGGACGACATGTCGTCAGAACATTTGGAGCGGTGGAAGAGTTGTACACCCGCCAGAAACGTGAAGCAGCAAAGGTTGGACTGGTACATGCTGTTAGGCGGAACCGAACACGGCCAAATCCCTTCTGGGTAGTAATGTTACGATAGACGGGGATACCTTCAAGGTGGTGGAAGAATTCGTCTACCTCGGATCCTTACTGACAGCTGACAACAACGTGAGTCGCATCATCAGTGGAAGTCATGACTACTACGGGCTCCAGAAAAAACTGCTCCTCCCCCACCAAATGTACCATGTACAAACGCTATTAAGACCGATGGTCCTCTACGGGCACGAGACATGGACCATGCTCGAGGAGGACCTGCAAGCACTCGATGTTTTCGAGCGACGCGTGTTAAGGATGATCTTCGGCGGCGTGCAGGTGAACGGTGTGAGGCGGCGGAGGATGAACCACGAACTTGCTGCACTCTACGGTGAACCCAACATTTTGAAAATGGCTAAATCAATAAGAGAAGAATGCGAACCGATACCAATGGTGATGACTACAGGGATGAAAAGGGACTTGTGATTGGAAGCTCGGTACGTGGAACTGCAGATCTCTCAACGTCATCGGGAGCACCCGCATACTCGCCGATATACTGAAGGACCCCGGGTTCGGAATCGTAGCGCTGCAGGAGGTGTGCTGGACAGGATCTATGGTGCGAACGTTCAGTTTAGAGGTAATCATACCATCTACCAGAGTTGCGGCAGCATACGTGAGCTGGATACAGCTTTTATAGTGATGGACGACATGCAGAGGCCGATGGTGGCCGATCGACGAAAGAATGTGCAGGTTGAGCATCAAAGGCCGATTCTTCAACATCAACAAAATAATCGTGCACAACCCTCACTCCGGAAGCACTGATGATGACAAAGACGCATTTTACGCGCAGCTCAAACGCGAGTACGACCGCTGCCCAAACCACGACGTCAAGATCATCATAGGCGACCTAAAACGCTCAGCTAGGCCAGGAGGAGGAATTCAGACCGATGATTGGAAAGTTCAGCGCCCACCAGCTGACGAACGAAAATGGCCTACGCTTCATCGACTTGGCCACCTCCAAGAACATGGTCATTCGTAGCACCTTCTTCCAGCACAGCCTCCCGTATCGTTATACCTGGAGATCACCACAACAAACGGAATCGCAGATTGAGCACGTTCTGATTGATGGACGGCACTTCTCCGACATTATCGACGTCAGGACCTATCTTGGCGCTAATATCCACTCTGATCACTACCGGGTGATGGTTCAACTGCGCTCAAAACTCTCTGTTATTAACAATGTACAATCTAGAGGTACGATCCAGAGCGACTGAAGCAACCGGATGTCGCCACCACATACGCGCAGAATCTCGAGGCAGCGTTGCCGGACGAGGCTGTGCTCGATGTGGACCCTCTAGAGGACTGCTGCAGTACAGTCAAAGCAGCCATCAACAACGCAGCCGAGAGCACTTTCGGGTACGTAGAACGGATTCGACGAAACGATTGGTTCGACGAGGAATGCAGAGTGGTTCTGGAAGAGAAGTACGCAGCGCGGGCGGTAATGCTGCAGTATGGAACCCGACAGAATGTGGAGCGATACAGACAGAAGCGGAAGCAGCAGACCCGTCTTTTCCGGGAGAAAAAGCGCCGCCTGGAAGAAGCGGAGTGCGAGGAAATGGAGCTGCTGTGCCGTTCACAGGAAACACGTAAGTTCTACCAGAAGCTCAACGCATCCCGCAAAAGCTACGTGCTAAAAGCCGAAATCTGCAGAGATAAGGACGGTAGTCTTCTGACGGACAAACGTGAGGTGATCGAAAGGTGGAAGCAGCACTTCGACGAGCACCTGAATGGCGAAGAGAATGTAGGCACGGGGAATCAAGGCAGCGGAGGAAGTGAATATGTTGGTGCAGCAGAGGACGGGAACGAACCAAATCCCACGCTGAGAGAAGTTAAGAATGCCATCCATTAGCTCAAAAACAACAAAGCCTAACCAGCCGAGGACGGTATCGTAGCAGAACTCATCAGGATGGGCCCGGAAAAGTTGGCCTCCTGTCTGCACCGGTTAGTAGTCAAGATCTGGGAAACCGAACCGCTACCGGTGGAGTGGAAGGAAGGGATAATCTGTCCCATCCACAAGAAATGCGGCAAATTAATGTGTGAGAACTTTCGAGCGATCATCATTTTGAATGCCGCCAACAAAGTGCTATCCCAGATCGTCTTCCGTCGTCTTTCACCTTAAGTAAATGAGTTCGTGGAAAGTTACCAAGTCGGTATCATCGACGGCCGGTCGACAACGGACCAGGTCTTCACCGTACGGCAAATCCTCCAGAAATGCCGTGAATACCAAGCCCCAACGCATCACCTGACTAGACTGATTAAAGCAACGATGGACGGTGTGCAGAACAGCGTAAGAACTTCGGGTGACCTACCCAGTTTATTCAAATCTCGACGGGGACTACGACAAGATGATGGACTTTCGTGCCTACTATTCAGCATCACCCTGGAAGGTGTTATGCGACGAGCCGGGATACGATCTTCCCGAAATCCGGCCAATTTGTCTGTTATGCGGATGATATGGATATTATTGCTAGAACATTTGGAACTGTGGCAGAACTGTACGCCCGCCTAAAACGTGAAGCAGCAAAGGTCGGACTGGTGGTAAATGCGACTAACACAAAGTATACATCGCTGTCAACGCTTGGTGGGACTGAACGAGATAGGACAAGCCTTGGCAGCGATGTTACGATAGACGGGTGGTACAAGAATTCGCTGCTGCATTCTACGTGAACTAAAGCAGGACGGATACGGTGGGCAGTAGGCTGCAGTTTATTTTTCAAAAGTTGTTGAAACCTGAAATTCATAAGCTCTTTTGAAATATCTACAAAAGCACGCCAAAAGATTTGAAATCGGTCAAGCGGTTAAAAAGTTATCGGGTCCCAAAGTCTTTTTTTATAAAAAGAAGAAAAAAATAAATTAAATCTTTAAAATCTCATATTTTGCATGACTTTGGAAAAATTTAATGTTCTACAAGTTTATTCAAAATTTAATTTGTGAGAGATTCAGAAAAAAAATATTACAAATCGGTTGAAAATTGAAAAAGATACTTGAAGTGAAAACATCTTTTAAGTACTCGAAAATTCAACTGCGACTGCGCCACCTCTAAATGTCAATATTTTTGGCTCAAACTCAGAGGATTCTCTTTTTACGTCTTTTGAATCCAAAAGAGCTTACGAATTTCAGGTTACAATAACTTTTGAAAAATAAGCCGCAGTCTAGTGGGCATTACATGTTGCAAGAATGCCGGACAACAACCCTGCAAAGTTGGTGTTTTCTAACCACCCGGTTGGTACAAGCGTGTAGCGCAGAGAGCACGATGGGCGGACCACGTGGAGCATGATCTGTCGAGCTCCAACGCTATAGAGGTGCAGATGCAAATCGAGTATTATGGCGGCAAATTGTTGATTCAGTGTTATCATGAATTTGATGTTGAATTAAATAAATGAATGGAAAAGGGGAATTTTCCCATACTAAATCCCATACAAATTACAACAGCAATGCAGAATACAGAGACGCAACCAATCGCTCCCAAATTTTGCACAGTTATTTTGTACGCTAATATGGACCGAAAAATCTTTGTTCCGGGTTTATGCGATAAAATTTTGACCCACTCCATGGTACAGGTTCATGCATATGCTTCTCCTTGAAAAAATAAATACTTTGTTCATGAGTTTTCCAAATTAAGGTGACTTAGTGCATCACATAATGTTCAGAGGAATCATTGACTTTTCAATTTTCAATGATTGTTTGCCTCGCGTTTTTGAATTTACGCCGAGTTTGCTAGCCCTAAAGACACTATATGCAAAGACACGAAATGTTCCCAATTGGAATTCCAAATTTGCTGTCAATGTCATTCCAATCGAGCAGGAGACCTGTCAAACGCGCTTTCAAAGCATTGCTCGACAGCATCATCGTCATGACGCGACAATCATCATCAACAGCAACAATCATCAGATTTCGTGTCTTTAGCATACAGTGTCTTAAGCTAGCCCTTTCCGCTTTATGCTCGCGCATTTCACTTGGCTTTCCAAAAGCGTCCTTTATGGTGAAAGTAAAGGTAAATGAAATAGTTAGTTAATAAACGAACCGATATAGACAGACTGAGTACGACATACGCAGCAGTGTTGCACGACATAAAAAGTAGAAGGGAGCGAAAAACACCGAGAAACCATAGCATAGATGAGAGGGGATCAAGAACACCGATAGGGCACGTTAAGCAGTCCATACACGGAGAGACGAAACTACCCAAAAGTGAGTTCTTTCCACCCAACTTCGGGGTTGCGTGCGTCAAGCCAATTTTGAGTTGATGGAATCGATGTTTTTGTTGGGTTGTTCCCGCTTGCTTCCATGTGAAAAAAATACCTAATTTTAAGTTTTTTCCACCCAACCGAAATTTTGACTAGGTTGTATTCACTCAAATTTGAGTACTGTGCTAGAAACTCAGTTTTGGCTTGACGCACGGAACTGCAAAAGTTGGGGTGTTTCTCTCTTCACTCTCTGACAACAATACAAAGAGCGCATGAAAAGGGAGATGAAAAAGAACTCAAAATTGAGTTTAAAAGTACCTAATTTTGAGTTTTTCAGTTTCTCCGTGTAGGATAGAAGAAATCTCTCTCTCTTCTTGGCGTAACGTCCTCATTGGGACAAAGCCTGCTTCTCAGCTTCTATCAGCACTTCCACAGTTATTAACTGAGAGCTTCCTCTGCCAATGACCATTTTGCATGCGTATATCGTGTGGCAGGCACGAAGATACTCTATGCCCAAGGAAGTCAAGGAAATTTCCTTTACGAAAAGATCCTGGACCGACCGGGAATCGAACCCGTCACCCTCAGCATGGTCATGCTGAATACCCGTGCGTTTACCGCCTCGGCTATATGGACACTAGAAATTAGAAAAATTGCGCCATTGCGCAGTGCAAGTTGTAAGGGAAAAAATAGAAATTTCGAAGTGTAAGATTATAAAAGTGAACGTAATGATAATTTTCCCACTATATAACAAACCGGACCCTTACATCATGTAGCTAAAACCGCTAAACCCGACAGTTACAGTTAGACCAAACATAGGGCAAATAACGATACAAATATTGTAAGTTCAATCAATTAGACATAAACACAAACAATTAGAATATATGTAAAATTACAGTACCCCCTGAGGAAGACACAAACCCCGTGTCGAAACGTCGGGCAAATAAAGAACGTCGTTTGTTCAATAAATGACTGCGTAGCCAAACATAATCAGTTTCACCAAACAGTCGATTTATCATCAGTTTATTCTTTTCCATCTATCCAATTGAACGACCAAATCATCAATCATAACATTCCATCTTTCAATAAATGAAAAAAGCAGCCATTCTTCATTTGATAATCTTTCTCTGAAACATTACATCCAGTAAAGAATTGACAGTCTAAGGATTCATCCTTTCGTGATGTGATGACATCAAACCAACAAACTATAAATTCCAGTTATGACTATAATCGTTTCTAGCAAAGAACCATCCGATGAAGCACAAGTGCATCATCTTTGAACTTAATTTCTGCTGCTTGTGCTCTCTAAGCCATGCCAACAGGCAGGCCTCCATAAACTGCACTCGTTGCTGTCATTATCTATGTACTGGCAGGTGAATGCACTGAAATGCTCTTTCCTCCGTATGTAATGACCAAGTAAGTTTCTTCTTGTGTCTCGGTCCCGACATCATCGACATCATCAACACGAACGCTTTCAAACTAGGCACCTACTGCCACTAGGCAAAGGGTCTAACGACCGAGTAATGGCCAGATTAACTTGAAAGGGATTGCTGCTGGTTGGCGAGTTCTTCTGTTCAGAAAGGTCTATCCAAGTCCAGGCAAAAGGCAAGGATAAATCAATCCAATGACAAAGCCACTTCAAGTGCTTCAAGTACGGTCTCACTTGCTCGAAGCTTTCCTTCTGATCTTCGTCTTCTGCAAATCATCCTTCGATTGAGCAATAAATCTCCCGTTGGACTTTGGTCTTTGCTCTCTCGGTCGGTGGATTGTGTGATTTGAGGCGATGATTTACGACGATGAAACTCTCCGCAGGATGATGAATGGCTGATAGTTTTCCACGTGATTCGACCGACGACCTAGCTCAATAAATCGACAATCATGTCAGCTTTGCGCCCCCAGGGCTGGTCGATTTATTGGATTTTGAATGATGATGCACACATTTGCAAAACTAATTTTCGCCGTGAAAAACTAACCTCCACTTGCCGCATAATTAAAAATAAACAAATAGTGGCGGCGAGCTTTTGGGACCGGGATGTCACTAAATACCCCCGTCCATTGAATGTCAATGAGGACCAGTGCAGTGGACCAGGTGATACCCTGGATGGCGGTTTGTCGGTCGACCGGATGGTTCATTTGCACACCATATGTAAATTTGGTGCACCATGGATTTTGCGTAAATTGATTTGCTTTTAATTATCCTGTAGTGGTGGGGATGTAGATTACTATCGAATTTGTCGGGATCTGGGTCACCGGTAGTATTGTTTTGTTTTAGGACGTAATTTCAATCCGCGTGTTTCATTTTCATGTACTTTATTTAACGTAAATTATTAATTTCAGGCCGGCTAAAAACATCGGCAAAAAATCGATTTGATTCCTTAAAAACTAATAGATTTTCAAGTACAGCATAAGGGATAACTTTAATATAATAAGTGTAGCAGTTGTCGCCATGGTAATGGCCCCGTTTGGCCATTAAGGACAGACTTGTTAGAATTCCAAAATGGCCGCCACAATGGCCGATTTTGACACCTACTCATGATTTCAAGCGCACAAATCTCATCGTAAGCAAAACCAGCGTACCTTACTTACCTTACCGATCAACTAAGGCCGGGGTGGCCTCTGCTGTACATAGTAGCCGTCTCCATTCCACTCGGTCCATGGCTGTTTGTCTCCAGTTCCGCACTCTGCGTAGGGTCCGCAGATCGTCCTCCACATGGTCGACCCACCTAGCTCGCTGCGCTCCACTTCTTCTTGTACCGGTCGGATGACTCTCGAGAACCATTTTATTCGGGTTGCTTTCCGACATCCTGATGACGTGACCCGCCCACCGTAGCCACCTGATTTTCGCGGTATGGACGATGGTTGGTTCTCTTAGCAGCTGATGCATCTCGTGGTTCATTCGCCTTCTCCAAGTCCCGTCTTCCATCTGCACTCCTCCGTAGATGGTACGCAACACCTTCCGTTCGAAAACTCCAAGGGCACGTTGGTCCTCTGCAAGTAGGGTCCATATTTCGTGCCCATAAAGGACGTTTGTTTGAGCGTTTTGTAGATGGTTAACTTCGTGTTACGGCGAACTTTATTCGATCGTAGAGTTCTGCGGAGTCCAAAGTAAGCACGGTTTCCTGCCACAATGCGCCTCTGACTTTCTCTGCTGGTGTCGTTGTCGGCGGTCACCAGTGAGCCCAAGTACACGAATTCTTCAACCGCCTCGATTTCATCACCGTCGATATAAATTCGGGGTGGCGGGCGCGCTGATTCCTCCCTTTGCCATCATGTACTTTGTCTTCGACACATTAATGACTAATCCGATTCGTCTGGCTTCACTCTTTAGTCGGATGTACGTTTCCGCCATCGTCTCAAATTTACGAGCAATCTCTTGGCGGATCGACTGAGAAGTTTACTGTAGAAATTAAACGGCTACGCAGTCTTCAAAACGGAAAACGAAGTTTATTGTTTGCCCGACGTTTCGACACTGGGGTTTTGTGTCATCTTCAGGGGTAACTAATTGTTCGTTTTTGGTCTTATGTTTCGTCTAACTGTAACTGTCTGGTTGTTTTGTTGTTGGTACATGACAATTTTCGTTTGTCTAGTTTTGCAACGGACTGTACGCTGTTGGCGCAAATCTACTTCTAGCAACCCCCTACTTATGGTTGAACAAGCTTTGGTAGCAGAAAAAATTCTGGTAGCATTTTTTTCTGCTACCAAAGCTTGTTCAACCATAAGTAGGGGGTTGCTAGAAGTAGATTTGCGCCAACAGCGTACAGTCCGTTGCAAAACTAGACAAACGAAAATTGTCATGTACCAACAACAAAACAACCAGACAGTTACAGTTAGACGAAACATAAGACCAAAAACGAACAATTAGTTACCCCTGAAGATGACACAAAACCCCAGTGTCGAAACGTCGGGCAAACAATAAACTTCGTTTTCCGTTTTGAAGACTGCGTAGCCGTTTAATTCCTACAATTTACGAGCAATAATATCAATATCATCAGCGAAACCAAGCAGCTGAACGGACTTCGTGAAAATCCCCGCTCTCCTTATTACACCCTCTAACGCAATGTTGAACAGCAAGCACGAAAGACCATCACCTTGCCGTAGCCCTCTGCGAGATTCAAAGGGACTCGAGAGTGTCCCTGATACTCGAACTACGCACATCACTCGATCCATCGTCGCCTTGATCAATCGTATCAGTTTATCTGGGAATCCGTATTCGTGCATAATCTGCCATAGCTAATCTCGATCGATTGTTTCATACGCCGATTTGAAATCAATGAACAAGTGATGTGAGGGCACGTTGTATTCGCGGCATTTCTGCAACACCTGGCGGATGACGAACATCTGGTCCTTTGTAGCGCGTTCACCCATGAATCCATGCCCCACGAACTCTCTTGCAATCGGTGATAGACGGCGGCATAAAATTTGAGAGAGTATCTTGTAGAGCTGCAAAACGGTGAGTCGATAAGGAGAGCGTCCAGCATAGCTCTGGTCCTCACAAGTTCCTACCTCATGCTTCCACGGGTCAAACGATGACAAAGACCGCCAGCTAAGAGTTGTGTGCTTAGCTGGTAGTGCAGCCTGGGCACTGTTGTCCTTCTGACTTCAGCTAGATTGAGGAGGTACGTCCCGAGCGTCTGTTCACCAAGGAGGTGCGGCTCAAACAGCGTCTGTTCTGGCATCCAGCGGCTGAGTATGAAATGCTGTATTGCGTCAGCTATACCTAAGAAGGCAGCCCCTTCAACGCAATGTAGGCAGCTCGGCCCCGGTAAGGTAGCCTGCTGAAAACCTTCAAACACCCAGAAAAGCAATAGGGGAGACTGAGGAGACTTGATCCCTGGGGAGACTTGTTTCCCCCATATTTGCTCGGAATCAAAAAAAAATTTTCTTCTAGCATATTTTTCCAAAACTACTCCTGGACAAACGACTATGTTTGGCTACAAGTGATTTCGATTGTACATTGCATTATTTTTAGCGTCTGATGGTTTGTTTTCAGTCCATCAGAAATCTTTTAGGCGATTCCGAAAAATCTAAATAACTTTGTGAAAATTAATCCAAATCGTGTCAAAATTTCACAGCACATAGTTTAATTAGAATACTTTCAAACTTATTTAACCAAATAAGGCTATTGTTACAATATTTTAATTAATTCAGCTTAGTATACATAACAGTGACCTGGGGAGACTTGATCCCTCGAGGATTACACACACATTATGCATGTGAAAAATAAAATTCTATTCGGAAGCCTCTATTTATCTGGAATTCTAGTCGATTCAACGATAAAATGTGTCAGATAATTATAACTTTAGTACAAACCAAGAAAAGGGGGATCAAGTCTCCTCATTTTGAAAATACGGCATATCCTTAAAAATTTAAGGAAATCTTACAATTTCAAACACTCCAAATTCATCGAAAATACAAGAAAACTCGAAAAGAAAATGAATAGGAAGACTCTGAAATTATTTTCCCTTTAAATAAACCATGTGCTCAAAGGGGGATCAAGTGTCACCCATTTTAAAAAAATACATCATAAGACATGCCTCCATAAAAACACAGTTTTGAAATTATTGTTAAAATTTAAGAGCCTTCTGTTGTATATTAACTTGCAATAGATGTTTACCTGCCATTTTGTACGGAAATTGGATCTAGTTTTGTGTTTTTTCTTGAAGTTTCGGGTAAATCAAGAAAAAGGGATCAAGTCTCCCCAGTCTTCCCTAGTAGAGTAAACGGATTGATTCAACGGCAACAGACCCGACAACGAATAAAGGATAACGATTGGAAAGTCGGATCTTGGAACGTGAGAACTTTGAATGAACCCGCACGTGTTGGGCTCCTGGCTCGTGAACTGCAAAATGTCGGCGTTAATGTGGCCGCTATCAAGGAGATACGCTGGCCCAAAACTGGAGAACGCGAATTCCGAGCGGTGGATCCCATCGCCAACACTTCATTCAAGTACCACATCTACTACAGCGCCGGCGATAAGGCAGAAGGCGGAGTTGGCTTTATAGTGATCGGGAAGCAGATGAAGCGGGTTATTCGGTGGAAGCCGATAAACGACCGAATCTGTGTGCTGAGGATGAAGGGCAAGTTCTTCAACTACAGCCTGATCCGCATCTATGCGCCAACGAACGACAAACCCGATGACATGAAGGATGAGTTCTATGAGAGCCTTGATAAGGCCTACGGAGAGTGCCCAAAACGAGATGTCAAAATAGTCATCGGAGATGCAAATGCGCAGATCGGCAGAGAAAGTTTCTTTCGGCCTGTCATTGGAACGGAAAGTCTTCATTCTGTTACCAACGATAATGGTCTGCGCCTTGTAACATTCGCTGCTGCTAGAGGGATGGCAATCAGCAGTACCTACTTCGCACCTAAGAATATCTGAAAACACACCTGGCGACACCCAAGTGGTGACACTTGCTCCCAGATAGACGTGCTGGTCGACGGGCGACATTTCTCGGACGTCATAGATGTGAGGTCCTACAGAGGCCCGAACATCGACTCGGATCATTATCTTGTAGCCGCTAAAATTCGGGCGCGACTATCCAGCGTCACGAGTTCAAGAAACAACAGGACGATGCGTTTCAGTATCCAGCGCTTGTCAGCCGAAGGGGTTGCTGCACAGTACCATCAGAAGCTAGACGAGAGGATAGGAGAGACCAACGGATCTGGAGATGTCAACAGCTTATGGGAAATTATCCACGAAGCAGTGACAACAACAGCGCAAGAGGTGATTGGTACCGCTCAGCGACGCCAACGTAATGGTTGGTTTGACGAGGACTGCCAACGAGTGACGAACGAAAAGAATGCCGCCAGAAGTCGACTGCTAGTGGCCGGTACCCGGCAGAACAGAGAGCGGTACAGGGTTGCAAGCAGTGTTGAAAATTTCATTTCGTCATATCTAAATTCAATCGCCTACAGCTAATTTTAGAAGCTGAACCTGAGAATATGGTATATGAAAGACTTGTGCAGCTAGACCAGTTCTGCTAGAAAGTCACGAAAAAACCACTGTTTTTCGGATATTTAAGGTAAATGTCACGGACCACCTTTGAAAAATGCTAAATGATATTCACCGTGAATATCATTTGGCATTTTTCAAAGGAAGCCCGTGACATTTACGTTAAATATTCGAAAAATAGCGGTTTTTTCGTGACTTTCTAGCAGAACTGGTCTAGCTGCACAAGTCTTTCATATACCATATTCTCAGGTTCAGCTTCTAAAATTAGCTATAGGCGATTGAATTTAGATATGACGAAATGAAATTTTCAACACTGGTTGCAAGAGCAGAAGAGAAACGAATCCACCGCAGGAAAAAATGGCAACACGAAGAGAGTGTTATTGCTGAAGCGCAGGAAAGTATGGACAGGAACGATATGCGGAGATTCTATGCAACTGTCAATGGCGCGCGGCACAAGACTGCGCCAGTGCCCGCCATGTGCAATGACCGGGAAGGAAATTTGCTGACAGACAAAACAATGGTGGCAGCCAGGTTTAAGGAGCACTTCGAAGATTTGTTGAATGGTAGCAGCGAAGGAGCACCCAGGAACAAAATTAACATAATGGATGACAGTCAAGCAGTGGAACCACCAACACTGGATGAGGTTAAAAAGGCCCTTAAGGAGCTGAAAAACAGCAAGGCTGCTGGGAAGGACGAGACCCCGGTCAAACTTCTTAAGCACGGAAGCGAGCAGCTACATCAATCAATCCACCAGATTATTATAAAGATTTGGGAGGATGAAGAATTGCCCACTAGTTGGTTGGATGGCTCATATGCCCAATCTACAAGAAAGGGCCCAGACTGGAGTGTGCCAATTACAGAGGGATTACCCTTTTAAATTCGGCGTAGAGGATATTGTCGCGTGTTCTGTTCAACAGACTGCGACCTCTTGAGGAGTCCTTCGTCGGCGAATACCAGGCTGGTTTTCATGAGGGCCGATCAATGACGGATCAAATGTTTACCCTGCGGTTGATCCTAGATAAATTTCGGGAATATAAGTTGCAGACTCACCATCTGTTCATTGATTTTAAAGCAGCGTACGATTCAGTGAAAAGAAATGAGCTTTGGCAGATTATGTCAGAACATGGTTTTCCGGCGAAACTAATTAGGCTGATACGCGCAACGCTGGATGGATCAAAATCAAGTATTCGGATCGCGGACGAAGTGTCTACGTCGTTTGTGACCTTGGATGGATTGAAGCAGGAGGATGCTCTTTCAAATTTATTGTTCAACATTGCATTCGAAGGAGCGATTAGGAGGTCAGGTGTGCAGAGGAATGGCTCTATCATCACACAGTCGCACATGCTCCTCGGTTTTGCGGACGATATTGATCTCATCGGCATCGATCGTAGGGCAGTGGAGGAAGCTTATGCTCCTCTGAAGAGAGAGAGACAGCGAAGATAGGCTTGACGATTAACTCTACCAAGACGAAGTACATGATAGCGAGAAGCAGGCCTAGTGGTGTTAGTGTTGAGGTAGTGATTGATGGGGAAGTGTTTGAAGTTGCTGAAGAATTTGTTTATCTTGGAACACTGACAATGACGTTTCCCGTGAAGTGAAAAGGCGTATTGCAGCTGCGAATAGGGCCTTTTACGGATTGAGTAGCCAGCTTAGGTCCCGTAACTTGCAAACGCAAACAAAATTCGCTCTGTATAAGACGCTGATTCTTCCGGTTGCCCTCTACGATCACGAAGCGTGGACGTTAAAGGAGGTAGACCGAAAAGCTTTTGGAGTTTTTGAGCGCAAAGTGCTACGGACAATTCTCGGTGGGAAACAAGAAAATGGAGTGTGGCGCAGACGCATGAATCACGAGTTGTACCAAGTGTACGAAGATGCGAGTATTGTGAAACGTATAAAATACGGCAGACTTCAGTGGGCTGGACACGTAGTGCGAATGTCGGAAGAAAGAATAGCGAAAACAATATTCAGCAGAGAACCCGGTAGAGGTAAGCGACTTCGTGGGCCGCCGCGAACTCGCTGGCTGCACGCGGTTGAAGAAGATCTACGATCCCTACACATTCGGGGAAACTGGAGGAACATCGCCCAAGACCGACGAAGATGGTGCTCTACTATACGCTCGGCATTGGAGTAAAGTTACTTTGTAGCCAACAAGGTATCAAGGTAAGGTAGGTATCTTGTAGGCAGCGCTCAGTAGTGTGATCGCGTGGTAGTTCCCGCAATTCAACTTGTCGCCTTTTTTGTAGATGGGACATACGATACCTTCCATCCATTCCTCCGGTAATACTTCCTCCTCCCAAATCTTGGTAATGGCCCAGTGTAGTGCTCTCACCAGTGCTTCTCCATCGTATTTAAAAAGCTTGCTTGGTAGTTGATCTACTCCAGCGGCTTTGTTGTTTTTCAACCAGCCAACCTCCTCCTCAATCTCTTGGAGGTCAGGGGCCGGAAGTCTTTCGTCCTGTGCACATACTCCCAGATCTGTTACCACGCCACCTTCGGTACTTACATCGTCGCCATTGAGGTGCTCATCGTAATGCTGCCACCACCTCTCGACCACCTCACGCTCGCTCGTGAGAATATTCCCGTGATTCATTAAGACATAAGTCAGATGAAGCGAATAAAGAATAAATAAATAACAAAAAATAATAAATTATCTCGGCACATGTCGGCTTGTGGCACAAAGCCTCTGCGCGAGCGGTTCAGCTTCTCGTAGAACTTTCGTGTGTCCCTAGCGCGGTACAGCTCTTCCATCGCTTCGCGATCTCGTTCTTCCTGCTGGCGCTTCTTCCTCCGGAAGACTGAGTTCTACCTATTCCGCGCCTGTCTGTAACGTGCCTCATTCGCTCTCGTATGGTGTTGCAGCATTCTCGCCCATGCTGCATTCTTCTCGTTTTTCAACTGTTCACATTCGCCGTCGTACCAGTCGTTTCTGTGATTCGGAGTCGCGAAGCCTAGTGCTGTAGCCGAGGTACTACCTATGGCGGATCGGATGTCCCTCCAGCCATCTTCAAGTGTAGCTGCGCCAAGCTGCTCTTCCGTTGGTAGGGCTACTGCTAACTGCTGCGCGTAGTCTTGAGCCACTTCTACGTTACGCAGCTGCTCGATGTTGAGTCGCGGCGTTCGACTTCGACGCGTGGTATTAACCGTCGAAAGTTTTTAATTAATTAGTACTCGCCGTTATTGAGCGTATATGTGATTTGTTATCTTTGCATGCAGGGAGATCTTAAAATGATTGAATGCAGCCCTTCGACGCTTGCCGGGAATCTTAAATTTAGACAACTCCCACCACCTACGGTGATGAGTTTTTAACCTATAAGTCTACCAAGATGTTAACGGTACGGAGACAAGCGCGTTAACGCGTTATTAGCCCACAGGCCGTTTTAGGTAATTGACTGGTAGCCAAAAATCTAGACTCTATAGAAACATCAACATCACCCAGTCGAAAATCATCAACTGGCTCCTGAATTTCAATGAATATGAACCACAAATCAGGACGCATTTGTGCAGATCAGATTTCTATTCCAGCTAGATCAACGCCATAAACAATGCTGAAATATTTCGCTTTTATTTCAATTTACCCCATGTCTGCCTCCTTTCAAGGCCTGAAATGAGATTGCTGACGTGGCGCGCGTGCATCTCGCTAGTCGCGATATAAAACATAAAAATTGAAATGAAAATCGCGATAAGCCAGCAACACCCGCCGTCCGTCGTCTGCCTGCCTAGTCAGCCAGACTTTTTCGAACATTAGCTTCGCACAAAATGACGCCAAACAGCCGTCGTCGTGTAGTGAATTCTGATTATTGGCGGCCAGCCCATGTTGTGCAACGCGCGCTGGCTGTCTGTGTCAAAATGAATGGAAATTTTAGGTTTCAACCCGCGGATAATGCCACTTGAATTTGCGTTACTCTCAATGAACCTTCATTTTCATAATCACCATCAGCGTGCCGCACTACCCCGACGGACGACGACGACGGACACTTCAATATTAATTTTTTAACCCCAACCAAGAGAGCCGGCAGCCAGCGAGCGAGCTAACAGCGCGTCGTCGCCGAGGCCAAAGTTGAATATATGTTAGCAGAGAAGCCACCGGCGAGTCATAAAGAGACCCTCTTCGGTTTCGAGTGGGAAAACAGCGTAAAAAAAAATCAGAGACCTTCGCACTCTCGTTATACTTTTTAATTTTCCAACATTTCCTGCCGCATGCCATCAAACAGTGCAGTCCAAATGAAGGTGTGGAGGAAAAGAGCCGGGATCAGAAGCAGCTTTCCCATCATCATAAGCCGCGAGAAGATCCGGTCGAGATGGGTTTTTAGGAGCTGTAACCTGAAACCATATCCGGTACGAGGATGATGATGATGATGTTTTTTCCTCCGTGAATGTGCATATAAAATGAGTGAAACTTTATTAACATTCGCCCTGTGTTTTGGTTGGCTCATATCTTTTTCATTGTGAGCTTTTTATTCGAACGATGAACAATAAGAATGCAGTTTTGAGTTCTGTTCAGTTTGGGAATCTCAGTTTCGCTTTATTTATTGTCATTTTGTAGAGAAAAAGGTAGGTTGATGGATTGTATCTATTGTTTGAGAACATTAGTTTTCTTCATCTTCCTGGGTCTACTTTCTCGCGACAACTGGTATGCTTCTTGAACTTAGGGTTCTTGATGAACATAAATGTCAAGAATTACACAACGAAACAAAAAATAACTTTTGTTCTGTCTCAAATGCACCACATTCTATGCGTGGCCATTTCAGTAACAACATTTGAGAACGACGTACAGTATCGGACAATAAAAATGCACCAAAGCCGTTTTCCCATACAAACTAGTCAACTTTGGATTGCCATATCTCAGTTATGTCTCAAACGATTGTTTTTATTTTTCTGTGACGAACTACAAAATATTTCAATTTTCAAAAACTATTGAAAAAGCTCAGTAATAACTATTGTTACAAAAGTTACAGATAGGTTGAATTTTGACAATAAAAATGCACCAAGACAAAAAATTGTGTAGCTTGAAATGCTGAAGTCAGATAGCTATGGTGTCTTCAGCATCATTGGTCATCACACAAGAAACATATTTGCTGAAGACACCATAGTGATTTGACTTCAGCATTTTTGGCTACATAATTTTTCGTCTTGGTGCATTTTTATTGTCAAAATTCAACCTATCTGTAACTTTTGTATCAATAGTTATCACTGAACTTTTTCAATAGTTTTTAAAAATTGAAATGTTTTGTAGTTCGTCAAAGAAAAATAGAAACAATCGTTTGAGACATAACTGAGATATGGCAATCCAAAGTTGACTAGTTTGTATGGGAAAACGGCTTTGGTGCATTTTTATTGTCCGATACTGTATAATCAATGCTACACCACCGTTTTCAAAATTTGTTGCTGATTTAAGCGTCAAAGTTCTCACTTTTTTTTCTGATCACGGTATTCCGCGTAAAGTTTTTCATCACGGTATTTTGGAGTGGTCATAGTGTGCCGGTAAAGGCTAGGTATGCTACGCAATTCAGATCCCATAGTGATACACTAGCCTCTGCCCAACAACTCCTATCCCTACCTACTCGTGGTACTGAACGGGAAGAGCGGGTAACCAACCCCGGTGTGAACTTTGGTCGTAGGCGGACAGGGAAGGGGGGGAGGTGGTTTGCTTCGGCAAACCTGAGCGTTTGTTGTCCAGGAGGAGGGGCTCACAACACTGTCTGATCCCCATGTTAGCGGCGGCTGATCAACGTCCGAGGGAAAGTCCCCAAGCTCAAATGTGCACTATGGTCCTCCGGAAAGTAGGGAGTGAGTGTCAGGCCCTACGAGCCGTAAAAAACCATTGTAACGGAAAACCAGCGAATAACACGAACCGAGACCAACGTTAACAACCCCAGCGAACAAAAAGGATTTGCGATTGGAAACTCGGTACGTGGAACTGCCGATCTCTCAACTTTATTGGGAGCACCCGCATACTCCCCGATCTACTGAAGACCGCGGGTTCGGCATCGTAGCGCTGCAGGAGGTGTGTTAGACAGGATCCATGGTGCGAACGTTTAAAGCTAATCATACCATCTACCAGAGCTTCGGCAACATACGCGAGCTGGAAACAGCTTTCATCGTGATGGGTGATATGTAGAGGCGCGTAATCGGTTCTTCCGATCGACGAAAGAATGTGCATGTTGAGGATCAAGGGCCGATTCTTCAACTTCAACATAATAAACGTGCACAGCCCACACTCCGGAAGCACTGATGATGACAAGGACGCATTTTACGCGCAGCTCGAATCTGAGTACGATCGCTGCCCAAGCAACGACGTCAAGATCATCATAGGAGATTTGAACGCTCAGGTTGGCCAGGAGGAGGAATTCAGACCGACGATTGGTAAGCTTAGCGACCACCAGCAGACGAACGAAAACGGCCTACGACTCATTGATTTCGCTGCCTTTAAAAATATGGCCATTCGTAGCACCTTTTTCCAACACAGCCCCAGATCACCACAGCAGACGGAATCTCAAATCGACCACGTTCTGATTGACGGACGGCACTTCTCCAACATTATTGACGTCAGGACCTATCGTGGCGCCAACATCGACTCCGACCACTATCTGGTGATGGTCAAACTGCGTCCAAAACTCTCCGTCATCAACAATGTAGAGCGACTGAAACAGTCGGATGTCGCCTCAGCATACGCGCAGAATCTCGAGGCCGCGATGTCAGATGAGGTCGAGCTCGATGAGATCCTTAGAGGACTGCTGGAGTACAGTGAAAGCAGCCATCAACGACGCAGCTTAGAGCACCACCGGGTACGTGGAACGGAATCGACGGAACGAATGGTTCGACGAAGACTGCAGAACGGTTTTGGAGGAGAAGAACGCAGCGAGGACGGTAATGCTGCAGCAAGGGACCTGACAGCATGTGCAACGTTACAAACAGAAGCGGAAACAACAGACCCGCCTCTTTCGGAAGAAAAAGCACCGCCTATAAGAAGCGGAGTGTGAAGAAATGGAACTGCTGTGCCGCTCCCAAGAAAAACGGAAGTTCTATCAGAAGCTCAACGCCTCCCGCAACGGCTTCGTGCCGCGAGCCGAAATATGCAGGGATAAAGACGGAGGCCTCTTGACGGACGGACGTGAGGTGATCGAAAGGTGGAAGCAGCACTTCGATCAGCACCTGAATGGCGTGGAGAACGTAGGCACGGGAGACCACGGCCACGGAAGAAACGACGACGCCAGTGCAGCGGAGGACGGAAATGAACCAACTCCCACGCCGAGGTAAGTTAAGGATGCCATTCATCAGCTCAAAACCAACTAAGTAGCTGGTAAGGATTGTATCGCAGAAGAACTCATCAAGGTGGGCCCAGAAAAGTTGGCCACCTGTCTACATCGGCTGATAGTCAGTATCTGCAAAACCGAACAGCTACCGGAGGAGTGGAAAAAAGGGGTAATATACCTCATCAACAAGAAAGGAGACCACTTGGAATGTGAGAACTTCAGGGCGATCACTATTTTGAATGCTGCCTACAAAGTGCTATCCCAGATAATCTTTCGTCGTCTGTTACCTAAAACGAATGAGTTCGTGGGAAGTTATCAAGCCGGCTTTATCGGCGGCCGGTCCATAACGGACCTGATCTTCGCCGTACGGCAAATCCTCCAGAAATGTCGTGAATACCAGGTCCCAACGCATCACCTGTTCATCGACCTCAAAGCGGCATACGACAGTATCGACCGCGTAGAGCTATGGAGAATCATTGACGAAAACGGCTTTCCTGGGAAGCTGCCTAGACTGATTAAAGCAACGATGGACGGTGTACGAAACTGCGTATGGGTTTCGGGTGAACTATCCAGTTCATTCGAATCTCGCCGGGAACTGCGACAAGGTGATGGACTCTCATGCCTACTCTTCAACATTGCTCTGGAAGGTGTGATGCGACGAGCCGGGCTCAACAGCCGGGGAACGATTTTCTCAAAATCCGATCAATTTGTGTTCTTTGCGGACGACATGGATATTATTGCCAGAACATTTGAAACGGTGGCAGAGCTGTACACCCGCCTGAAATGCGTAGCAGCAAAGGTCGGACTGGTGGTGAATACCTCAAAAACAAAGTACATTCTGGTAGGCGGAACCGAACACGACCGGATCCATCTGGGTAGTAATGTTACGATAGACGGGGATACTTTCGAGGTGGTGGAGAAATTCGTCTACCTCGGATCCTTACTGACGACTGACAAGAACGTGAGCCGTGAAATTCGGAGGCGCATCATCAGCGGAAATCGGGCCTACTACGGGCTCCAGAAGAAACTGCGGTCGAAAAAGACTCACCCACGCACCAAATGCACCATGTACAAAACGCTAATAAGACTGGTGGTCCTCTACGGACACGAGACATGGATCATGCTCGAGGAGGACCTGCAAGCATTCGAAGTTTTCGAGCGACGCGTGCTAAGGACGATCTTCGGTGGTGTGTACACTGACAAAATTGCAAAGTTTAAATATATAAAGCTAAGAAACATACTAATTATAAGACTTCTTGAGAATTCGTTTTATGTGTGCCAACATACAAAGTATAATGGAAGCATTATTTACCATTAGGCTCCTTATTATGGTTATGTTTGGGCAAACATAAAAGTTACAATTGTTTTGTTATAGTTAAGAATTATATAATTTCACTTATAATTTCAAAGTTTGGGCTGTCTTGCTCGTGATGCCGCCAAAAGATAGCGTCATCAATTTTGCTACGGAACTGCATCTGAATAGAGGTAAATAATTGAATAAACAGGGACTATTGATTGTTTAATAGATTGTATGTATTTTGCCACCCAACCAGGACCGCTGCACCATCGTTTTAAATGTCTCCCGTAAAAGCAATTTCTATATCAGACTGGATTATCGTCATCGTCAGCCCTACCGCCAACGCCCTACCGCCAGATCGGAAACGGTTCAGCATCTGCAGCTGGTCAAAATAAATCCCAATGTTTGATGATCGTTGGTACCGGAACATCCAGCAGCAACAGCAGTAGGAGCACCTATGTAATACAACGAAGTAAAAAACCTATTGAGTTTTCGTGGTGTTTTACTTTTATGTGTTTTTGGGTTGTCTCTGTGTAATATTTATAGGAAAATAATTAAAAATTAAAATTTCAGCAAATCGTGAAAAACTGTAACGGATAGAAAAAACGCCAAATTTGTTCAACTGTTTAGTTTGCTGTAATTTCTTACACAACGAAAACATTTTTGTTTCGACTTGAGCTTCAATTTGGGAATTCAGTTTTTTGAGAAACAAAATCGATAAAGAAACAAACAATCAATCACCGCAGAAAATCCAGCATCATATTTAAAGCAAAAATCGCTCTGTTCCAATGGCAAAAACCCATATTTCTTTCTTTCTTTTGTATGTACATTTGAGGAGCCCAGTTTGGTTCGACAAAATCTGTTTCTGATTAGCAAAAGATTTCAATTAATCAATTCCTCTGGAACGCTATCCCACAACTGAAAGTGAAAAAACACAGGAAATCATCTCGTGGCACAGCAGGAGCTAAATTATAAAATGAAAGAATAATATCAGAATGAAATGTTTTTATGTAAATTAGGAAGCTCTTCGGCTTCCATATTCCTTCGGAAGAAGCGCCGCACCACCCCCAAGGTAGCTGTCCCTGTGTGAAGGATAATGGTAGTGAAATCAAGAAAACTCCAACCACTTTGGGGAAGCAGAAGGCATCTCATCGAGGAGAACAGTCCCATCTCGCGATGAAAAATGACGTACTGCGCTGATAAGACGCGAACCTACCGGCGGGAAAAGGATCCCACTTCAAGATGGCAACCACCGACCACGGCAAAGTCCAGGGAACTAAAAATGAATAAATAAATATGGAACTTCATTTTTTTCCAGTTGGGCTTTTGCCACTTTAGGACGATTGTTGATAAAGAAGGGCCGAAAAATCCCCAAGAAACAATTTGGAGTCTTTAATAAGCAATCGTGTTGAATAATTGTTTTATAAAAGCGCTGGAAGTTGAACAACAATGTAGATTGCATAATGCAGCGATTAAATGTTTCTTACACTCCATACATTTGCTTTAGTTCCACTTGTAGATGTGTTTAAAACTTATCAGTTTATAACAGTTTATAAAACGTTGTTGAAAAAATGGTTTAGATCGCTTCCCATTCGTTTAATAAACAATCTATGAACAGCGGGTTCTATTAATTTGGAAGCGCTTATTCAATGCTTTCCAAAAAATGCCAAACATGTTGAAATAATGTTAAACAGAGTTTATATAATCATCTCATACAGCAGCAACATCATAGCATAACTACTAGCTGAAGTGATGTAACTACAAAGTGTTAATAAATGTTTATACCAAGAACGTTGAATAAAATTTAAAAAAAACTATATTACGATGAATAATCATCTATGATTGCCAAAGCGTTTATTAAAATGTTAATCAACATAAACAAATAATTTATAATTTTGTTTTTATTAAATCGCTCGAACATAAACGAAAACTTCAATTCAGTCCAAGTCACAGATCATTACTTCAGAAACATGGATATTTCATTCAAAAAATACAAAAAAAAAGTAGCACATATTACCGAAAACTGAAGTTGGCAAGTGAAAATATCGGTTTATGTTCAATAAGTTACATGTGAAGCGAAACACAGCGAGAAATCCAGTCCTATCAGCAACCGTCAGGAAAGCAACGGTAGCAGGTATGAAAATGTGTTAAGTTCTAATTATTATTGTACTTAAATTTAACAAAATTATCGAATTACAGGTCAAGATCTAACTACCTCCTCTGGGACATTGGCTACGAATACTGAACCAGCTTTTGTTAGTTTACCATCGATTCCTTCAAATCCAATGCCTGAAAATTCTGTTCCAGAAATCCCAGGACAGCTCCAGCATGCAACTGCCGTAGCAGACATCTCAAACGGTATCTTATTAGAGGAACAGCTAGTTGATCTGCATTGTGAATCGTCGAGCTTAGCACCCGGAAAATCCCGTGAAGCTCTAAGATTGTGGTCTCTCCGACATAACATAAACCACAATGCGATAAAAGATTTGCTAGGAGTGCTCAAAGACAACTACAACGATACCAGCTTACCATGGGACCCAAGGACCCTTCTCGAAACACCTCCGAATATTGGACAACTTTGCTATGAGATCCCAGGCGGCAAATATTGGCACTAGCGGCTTGCATTGAAAAGTGGTTCGAAAATTTATCAAGTGATTTGAGCATTAGTATCAATATCAACATCGATGGCTTGCCCATACACAAAAGCTTAATGCATTCTTAACACCATTCGTGAATGAAGCAATACCTTTGATCCAAAATGGGGTTCCCGTTAATGGTCACATCGTAATGGTTAAGATTCGTTGTTTCATCTGTGATTCTCCAGCTCGCACTTTTGTTAAAGGTATGATTATAAAAGAGAAAATACAGGGTGTTTGTTTCCGGACTTTAAATAATTTGGGGGCAGATAGGTCTTAATGAGACATGAAGAAGTGCCCAAGGAACATGGGGTCGCAAATCACTGCTAAGTGAGTTATTCAAAATTCTATGATTTTTAACATGCAAAACTTCAAAAAAATGTATCTCAGCTATCTTTGATCAAAATCTCAATCTTTTTGCATGAATTGAAAGCGTGAACCATTGTGCTGTTATGCTTCTTGGACAAAAACTCGATCTAAAGTGATTAACATGCTTAAATTTTGGAAAGTTTGCGGCAAAAGCAGAAAAAAATGCTCTTTTTTTAGGTATTTTTGTTGTTTTTTAATAAAAACACGTAGTAAAGTAGAAAAGTGATATTCTACAAAAGATTGTTTATGTTGTTTTCTACCAAACTCTCTTTGGGACCAACATTAAATTTTTTGTAGTTTGGCCACAATAATTAATTCAAAGTTAGGTAAGAAACTCATCGAATTGCGAAAAACATCGCCCCGATTTCATTGAACCGTGCTTTGGCAGCACTTCCCGTTCGTGTGCTTGCTGTTTTCTCTCCCACCAGCAGGCAAGCGAAACTCTTGCAACGCACATGAATAGCCAAACATTGCCACACAACCAACCAACTGGTCCTGATTGGTGTTATGTTTGGTCGTGCATAACAAACATTGCACCAATCTGGGCGAGTTGGTCGTTCGGGTGGAGAGCCGGAGAAGTTTGTAGCCATGACCATGCCTCTGTTATTGTTGATGTGGGGAATGCGCACAGTTCAAAGCGGTGCATCGAATTTCCGCTATGGCGGAAAGCAATGCGGAGGTTGCGTGCGAAAGGACGCGCGCAAGATTTTTAAAACATTGCTATGCTAGTAGCGATACCAATGTTGGTCGCGGAGAGCAAGACGAGCTGCGTGGTGTTTAAAATCCTCTGCCGAGTTGGGTTTCCTTGCACTCGCAGTCGAACTGCGGTGCTATTCAGATGGGGTGGGGTTATGCTGACGAAGTCAGATATTATTTTATTGATTTTAAATAAGTAATTTAATGAATAATTCCATTACTAATGTGTGTTAATTTATTAGTATTGTATAATTACAGCTAATTTGCTAAATAAGCTGTGATTATTCTTTTTTCTGGCATTACATACCATCGGGTACACAGTCTGCTCTGTACTATTTAAGGTATGAATGGGAGATATTAAGGTGGATTATTGCGGGAAGTTGGGGGTTTTAAATAAATGTTCGGTAATTTAAGATAATATTGGGGAGCATTCTGAGGGAAGTTGGTTCCTCCCAATAAGTGTTCGGTAATTTTAGGTGATATTAGGGGGCATTCTGAGGGAAGTTGGTTCCTCCCAATAAGTGTTCGGTAATTTTAGGTGATAGTGGGAGGCATTCTTAGGGAAGTTGGTTCCTCCCAATAAGTGTTCGGTAATTTTAGGTGATATTAGGGGGCATTCTGAGGGAAGTTGGTTCCTCCCAATAAGTGTTCGGTAATTTTAGGTGATAGTGGGAGGCATTCTTAGGGAAGTTGGTTCCTCCCAATAAGTGTTCGGTAATTTTAGGTGATATTAGGGGGCATTCTGAGAGAAGTCGGTTCCTCCCAATAAGTATTTGTATTTGTATTTGTATTTGTATTTAAAATAATTCATCTGACATGTTAGTCTTAATGAATAAAATTAATTAATATTACGTACATACATTTAAACGACATTTAACACAGATTTTATACGATTAGCGAAAATTCTTGTCGGTTCATTAAAAACGAAGAATTCCTCCACATCTGTAAAAGCACGAATACACGCTGAGAAGGGCTCGTTGTAGCCATACACGGTCCGGTGGAAAGTTGGTTGCAGTAACGTCGAATTTCGAAGATGTATGGTCGGAACACGGAAGTTTAATGAAGAAAGCAACGCTGGAGCATCGATTTCACTATTAAGTAGTTTAGCTACAAGTAGCGACTGCTGTACTTTTCGCCGTCGCTCCAAGGTCTCCAACCCTAGTAGCTGGCATCTGTCTGGATAGGGTGGCAAGTTATCAGGATCTCTCCAAGGCAAACTTCTCAAGGCTAAGCGGATGAACCGTCTCTGAATTCGTTCAATTCTTAGGCTCCACGTGACTTGGTACGGATGCCATACGACGGAGGCATTTTCCAAAATTGGGCGTACTAGTGCACAGTAAAGAGATTTCCAACAATGCGGGTCAGAAAAATCCTTGGCTATTTTGGAAATGAAGCCTAACTGACGCGATGCCTTCGATACTATTTCAGAGCGATGAAGATCGAAAGTCATTTTAGTATCCAAACGAACACCTAGGTCTGTCACACTAGTCACTCTGTTCAGGGGATCTCCTTCAATATGATATCGAAAATCGATCGGCTGTACTGTGCGATGGAAAGTAATCACCTGACATTTTTCCACGCTTATAGTCAGCTTATTTCTACGGCACCAATCTGCGAAAAGTGTCAGCGAGTTCTGAAGATGTCTGCAATCATTTATACAACGCACCACAATATACAGCTTCAGGTCATCCGCATAGATCAGCTTCAATCCTTCGTCCAAAACCAAAGCAGCATCATTGAAGAAAATAATGAAAAGTAACGGTCCAAGATTGCTTCCTTGCGGAACTCCGGACTTGTTGGAAAATGATGATGATACACAGCCGTCGATCTTCACTCGAAGCTCTCGTCCTGTAAGGTATGACTCCAACCAAGACACCAAATGCGAAGCGACACCAAGGCGAGATAACTTTCGTAGAAGTATTCCGTGGTCAATTTTATCAAACGCTGCCTTCAAGTCGGTGTAAATAGCGTCCACCTGGGCATTTGCTTCCATTCCTCTCAAACACTTTGATGTGAAAGTCAGCAAGTTGGTAGTGACCGATCGATTAGGCATGAACCCATGTTGTTCAGTGGAGATATAGCTTTTTGTGGCATCGAAGATGATTCCACATACTATTATCTCAAACAGTTTGGAGACAGCTGATAAGCTAGTGATTCCCCGATAGTTCGCGACATTATGGCGATCACCACGTTTGAAAACAGGTGTCATATACGATTGTTTCCATATGCGTGGGAATTTGGCCTGCTGGAGTGAGCGATTGAAAATATCGCACAAAGGTTGTGCCAATGCAGAAATACAACGGCAGATGATAACTGCAGGTAATCCATCGGGACCGGGAACATATGATCGTTTAAGTTTTTTAGCCGCCAGTGAGACCATGTCCGGGTTTATAGTGAACATTCCTAGATCAACGACGTCGACGGGAACATCACGGACAGCGTCTGCAATCTCCCGTTCAGAAGCGGCGTTCAGGGAAAATACGGATTCGAAGTGTTTAGCAAATAAATGACTTGATCCTTGTGCAGACATCGCATATGCATTAGGTTGTCCCAAAAATTTCACATGGTCAAAAAGCTTGGGGGCTCACCCTGCAAATGATAGCTAAGGGTGTTAGAAACAAACTTTTGTATGACGGCAACTTTCAGAAATGACGTTTAGAGGTCGCCCCGGCGAGATTTTTGAAAAATGGCCATTTTTCGTAATAAATTTCATACAAATATTTTTTACCGTACAAAAATTGGCAATACCTACTATTTTTATATTTTTTACAGCTTGATATAGATCCAAACTCTTTGGGAAAAATAATTAACGACATGTTTTGCAGGTAACCTTTTGATACTGAATTTTTGAATTTACTAAAATTTGTCATTTTTTGATATACTGTGCATTTTATCCATCATAAAAAGTATCTGAACCTAATGCTAATTTAAAACAATTTCCATAAAAAGATAGGAAATTTTATGAGGAAAAACTTTGCCGAAGACAGCATTGTGTTTTTTCTATCCGTTTTAGAGTTATTCACGATTTACTATTCGGTGAAATTTGAATTTTTAGGTATTTATCTAAAAATGTCACATAAGAACTTCTTAAAAATACATACAAAGTAAAAATCACGTATGCTCAATAAGTTTTTGTCTTGATTGTGTTTAAGAATTATGGTGGTATCTATAATTGATTTTTATTTTTTGTTATTCAATCCCTTCATATAGAAATGACCTAGCAAAGATTTCTTAAAAAACTAGCTCTCTTGACAAGCTTCGAACTGCCTATTGATTTTTTAAAGATATTCTCCACAAAATGTTGAGCCATATTTTCGCGTTTATCTTACTTTCCTGTCGATATTCTCAATTTTTTTATACACGAAGACGTATGAGTCTTGGACCAGTGAAACAGCCCAGGAAACAGTGGCAAAGTGAATTATGGCGAATACGTTGATCCATACCAAATTCAAATCGCGATTACGAACATCTTACGTAAGAATACCAATATTTATTCCAATTCAAGACATTCTAAAAAACAGAGCATGTATTTTTTGACATTTACTGACTTGTACTATCTTATCAACACCGAAAATAAGATACACCGAGGCAAATTGAAACGGGTGGGACGACGACATGAACCAGTGAGTTAACGTAATGTTATCCAAGGTTAGAACATTTTGATTACCATAACACATACACGGCATACAATAAGACAAGGTAGGCTATTATTGGTAAACAACAGTTTTGGACGTAAACGTCATTTTTATCATCCTATATCAAAATGATAGGGACTACTAGAACGTTTTATTCATGCTTTGGACGATTTGAACAACATCATTGAAAAAACTAAATCGGCATGATTTGCGGAATGTATCACCTTCTAAATGATATAGAAAATGTGCCGTGCATTTGATTGTGTATAATGCTCGTATAAACCATTGTCAGTACATCACCATTAAAAATGCCATGGCCTACTGAGGCATCTCAAAATGGTACCTAATGATAAAGTTTCTCGCTAGTTACATACCTTTCCATATCAAAGAAAATGGATTTGTCAACGGAAACAAAAATTCAATAAATGATGCCACCATAATTCCTAAACACAATCAAGACAAAAATTTGTTGAGCATACGTGATTTTTTACTTTGTATGTGTTTTTGGGCAGTTCTAATGATTTTTTTTTTTATAAAATACCTAAAAATTCAAATTTCATCAAATAGTAAATCGTGAATAACTCTAAAACGGATTGAATAAACGCAACGCTGTCTTCGGCAAAGTTTTTCCTCATAAAATTTCCTATCTTTTTATGGAAATTGTTTTAAATAAGCATTAGGTTCAGATACTTTTTATGATGGATAAAATGCACAGTATATCAAAAAATGACAAATTTGAGTAAATTCAAAAAATCAGTATCAAAAAGTTACCTGCAAAACATGTCGTTAATTATTTTTCCCAAGAAGTTTGGATCCATATCAAGCTGTAAAAAATATAAAAATAGTAGGTGTTGCCAATTTTTGTACGGTAAAAAATATTTGTATGAAATTTATTACGAAAAATGGTCATTTTTCAAAAAATTCGCCGGAGCGACCTCTAAACGTCATTTCTGAAAGTTGCCGTCATACAAAAGTTTGTTTCTAACACCCTTAGCTATCATTTGCAGGGTGAGCCCCCAAGCTTTTCCACCATGTGCAATTTTGGGACAACCTAATATGCATCGTTCAAATGTACGTTTGATGGGATAGCATCATTTTTCCTTTTGGAATTAACGAAGCGCCAAAAGCCACGAGGATTTCTTCTTAGATCCATTTGAACACGCAGAACGTACGATTTGTATAGGGAGGCGTTATTGTAACGGTATGCATTGCTGGCACGATGGAAGTTGCGTTTATTGATAGGCGTTCGTTGGCGACGTAGCTTTCTTTGACACGCATTGCGTGCGCGCTTCAATTTTCGTAAATAGGGTGTGCTCCAAGCGGGAGAAACAGGTGGGCGAATCCGAGGTACATGGGATACAAGCCACTCGTTTAAAACGTTCGAAAAGCTTTCGGCCATATCATCCACATCGTTGTTATGAGAAATTTCATTCCAATTTACCGCTAGCAAATAGTCCGAAAGAGCTTCGAAATCAATCATGCGAAAATTAAGGGGACGGTTCCCTAAAGGGCGATCGATCTTATCATCCTGCGCCAAACATGCAGGTAGAGATATCTCGAGTGGAGGATGGTGAGGATCAACGGGTAATAATGGATCCGAAGAGGAGTTCACATCGGCCACACAATCCGGCAAGCAGAATACCAAGTCAAGAATACGATCAAGATGATTATTCACAAGATTTCTTTGGACCAGGTTTAAATAGTCCATCCCATCCAGAAGAGTGCTGCTAGCTACCGGTAGTTGAGAATTGCTGCATTGAATTGAATTTTCAGCTAGACACCAATTCATATGTGGCTGATTGTAATCGCCGCACACAACCACAGCATCGTCGGGTGAACATTTTCCGCAAAGCTCATTCATTGAGCAAAGATGCTCATTGAGTATGCTCGCGCATTGGCTTTTGTCCGGCGGGATGTAGATTGCGCAAAAAAAGATTTTCCTACCTTTAATTGATGCCGACACGCAAATTTGCTCCAACCTTCGCCCACTAGTCGTATGTACTACGCTACTGACATATTGCTGGGAAATGCCAATTAAAACTCCTCCAAATCGAGTTCTATCGCTGTTTTCGGGGCTCCGATCACAGCGGTAAACGTTGAAGGCTGTGCCGAAGAGTTGTTGCGAAGTAATGCAATCGTTCAAACCGGTCTCCGTCAAGATGATTACGTCGAAATTGCAGTCGGTTGTCACAAGAAGCAGGTCGTCTATTTTCGTCCTTAGGCCACGGACGTTTTGATAATACATCCAGATCGCATCGTTTGTTTCACCAGATGATTTACGACTAGAAGCAATCGACAGTGACGGGAGAGTATTGTTCGTAATGCAACAGTACTTGCCTGCATCAGCGGGTTGGAAGACCCCTTCACCACACACGGACACAGGACCGGGATGTCTGCAGGTCGCTGGCGGGAGGGGCTCGACTGTACCGAGGGGCTCAGGGGCTTCCATAGGACTGGCAGGCATGCATCCCGGTAGTGAACAAGGAACAAATCGAATCGCCGAGGGCGTTGGTGGATAACTGGAGAAATCTGCGGTGCCAGATGGGATCCGTGACGAAGATGGCATTGGGTAACTGGAAGCGATGGGCGTTAACGGCAGATAATCGTTCTTACTACAACTGTACTTGCCTGCATCTGTGGGTTGGAAGACCCCGTCACCACGCACGGACACAGGACCGGGATGTCTGCAGGTCGCTGGCAGGAGGGGCTCGACTATACCGAGGGGCTCAGGGGCTTCCATAAAACTGGCAGGCGCGCATCCCGGTGGTGAGCAGGAAACATGTCGAATCGACGAGGGCTGAGTTGGCTCGGATGCCGAGCAATTGTCAGATGATAATGCATTTTCAGCATCATAAGCGGCAGTGACGGGACTGGAAGCGGGAAGGCGATCAGGAAGTGTTTGCTCATGAAAATGTGGGTACTTGCCTGGAACAGCAGGCTGGAGAACCCCTTCACCAGATTCGACAGCAGGACCACGACGACTCGGACGAACGATGACAGCATTAGGCGGGACTGTGTCAAGTGTTCGGTAATTTTAGGTAATATTAGGGGGCATTCTGAGGGAAGTTGGTTCCTCCCAATAAGTGTTCGGTAATTTTAGGTGATATTAGGGGGCATTCTTAGGGAAGTTGGTTCCTCCCAATAAGTGTTCGGTAATTTTAGGTGATATTAGGGGGCATTCTGAGGGAAGTTGGTTCCTCCCAATAAGTGTTCGGTAATTTTAGGTGATAGTGGGAGGCATTCTTAGGGAAGTTGGTTCCTCCCAATAAGTGTTCGGTAATTTTAGGTGATATTAGGGGGCATTCTTAGGGAAGTTGGTTCCTCCCAATAAGTGTTCGGTAATTTTAGGTGATATTAGGGGGCATTCTGAGGGAAGTTGGTTCCTCCCAATAAGTGTTCGGTAATTTTAGGTGATAGTGGGAGGCATTCTTAGGGAAGTTGGTTCCTCCCAATAAGTGTTCGGTAATTTTAGGTGATATTAGGGGGCATTCTTAGGGAAGTTGGTTCCTCCCAATAAGTGTTCGGTAATTTTAGGTGATATTAGGGGGCATTCTGAGGGAAGTTGGTTCCTCCCAATAAGTGTTCGGTAATTTTAGGTGATAGTGGGAGGCATTCTTAGGGAAGTTGGTTCCTCCCAATAAGTGTTCGGTAATTTTAGGTGATATTAGGGGGCATTCTGAGAGAAGTCAGTTCCTCCCAATAAGTGTTCGGTAATTTTAGGTAATATTAGGGGGCATTCTGAGAGAAGTCGGTTCCTCCCAATAAGTGTTCGGTAATTTTAGGTGATATTAGGGGGCATTCTGAGGGAAGTTTGTTCCTCCCTATAAGTGTTCGGTAATTTTAGGTGATATTAGGGGGCATTCTTAGGGAAGTTGGTTCCTCCCAATAAGTGTTCGGTAATTTTAGGTGATATTAGGGGGAATTCTGAGGGAAGTCGGTTCCTCCCAATAAGTGTTCGGTAATTTTATGTGATATTAGGGGGCATTCTGAGGGAAGTTGGTTCCTCCCAATAAGTGTTCGGTAATTTTAGGTGATAGTGGGAGGCATTCTTAGGGAAGTTGGTTCCTCCCAATAAGTGTTCGGTAATTTTAGGTGATATTAGGGGGCATTCTGAGGGAAGTCGGTTCCTCCCAATAAGTGTTCGGTAATTTTAGGTGATATTAGGGGGCATTCTGAGAGAAGCCGGTTCCTCCCAATAAGTGTTCGGTAATTTTAGGTGATATTAGGGAGCATTCTGAGGGAAGTCGGTTCCTCCCAATAAGTGTTCGGTAATTTTAGGTGATATTAGGGGGCATTCTGAGGGAAGTCGGTTCCTCCCAATAAGTGTTCGGTAATTTTGGGTGATATTAGGGGGCATTCTGAGGGAAGTCGGTTCCTCCCAATAAGTGTTCGGTAATTTTAGGTGATATTACGGGGCATTCTGAGGGAAGTCGGTTCCTCCCAATAAGTGTTCGGTAATTTTAGGTGATATTATGGGGCATTCTGAGGGAAGTTGGTTCCTCCCAATAAGTGTTCGGTAATTTTAGGTGATAGTGGGAGGCATTCTTAGGGAAGTTGGTTCCTCCCAATAAGTGTTCGGTAATTTTAGGTGATATTAGGGGGCATTCTGAGAGAAGTCGGTTCCTCCCAATAAGTGTTCGGTAATTTTAGGTGATAGTGGGAGGCATTTTGAGGGAAGTCGATTCCTCCCAATAAGTGTTCGGTAATTTTAGGTGATATTAGGGGGCATTCTGAGGGAAGTCGGTTCCTCCCAATAAGTGTTCGGTAATTTTAGGTGATATTAAGGGGCATTCTGAGAGAAGTCGGTTCCTCCCAATAAGTGTTCGGTAATTTTAGGTGATATTAGGGGGCATTCTGAGGGAAGTTGGTTCCTCCCAATAAGTGTTCGGTAATTTTAGGTGATATTAGGGGGCATTCTGAGAGAAGTCGATGCCTCCCAATAAGTGTTCGGTAATTTTAGGTGATATTGGAGGGCATTCTGAGGGAAGTTGGTTCCTCCCAATAAGTGTTCGGTAATTTTAGGTGATAGTGGGAGGCATTTTGAGGGAAGTCGATTCCTCCCAATAAGTGTTCGGTAATTTTAGGTGATATTAGGGGGCATTCTGAGGGAAGTCGGTTCCTCCCAATAAGTGTTCGGTAACTTTAGGTGATATTAGGGGGCATTCTGAAGGAAGTCGGTTCCTCCCAATTAGTGTTTGGTAATTTTAGGTGATATTAGGGAGCATTCTGAGGGAAGTCGGTTCCTCCCAATAAGTGTTCGGTAACTTTAGGTGATATTAGGGGGCATTCTGAAGGAAGTCGGTTCCTCCCAATAAGTGTTCGGTAATTTTAGGTGATGTTGGAGGGCATTCTGAGAGAAGTCCGTTCCTCTCAATAAGTGTTCGTTAATTTTAGGTGATAGTGGGAGGCATTTTGAGGGAAGTCGATTCCTCCCAATAAGTGTTCGGTAATTTTAGGTGATATTAGGGGGCATTCTGAGGGAAGTCGATTCCTCCCAATAAGTGTTCGGTAATTTTAGGTGATATTAGGGGGCATTCTGAGGGAAGTCGGTTCCTCCCAATAAGTGTTCGGTAACTTTAGGTGATATTAGGGGGCATTCTGAAGGAAGTCGGTTCCTCCCAATAAGTGTTCGGTAATTTTAGGTGATGTTGGTGGGCATTCTGAGAGAAGTCCGTTCCTCCCAATAAGTGTTCGTTAATTTTAGGTGATAGTGGGAGGCATTCTGAGGGAAGTCGGTTCCTCCCAATAAGTGTTCGGTAATTTTAGGTGATATTAGGGGGAATTCTGAGGGAAGTCGGTTCCTCCCAATAAGTGTTCGGTAATTTTATGTGATATTAGGGGGCATTCTGAGGGAAGTTGGTTCCTCCCAATAAGTGTTCGGTAATTTTAGGTGATAGTGGGAGGCATTCTTAGGGAAGTTGGTTCCTCCCAATAAGTGTTCGGTAATTTTAGGTGATATTAGGGGGCATTCTGAGGGAAGTCGGTTCCTCCCAATAAGTGTTCGGTAATTTTAGGTGATATTAGGGAGCATTCTGAGGGAAGTCGGTTCCTCCCAATAAGTGTTCGGTAATTTTAGGTGATGTTGGAGGGCATTCTGAGGGAAGTCCGTTCCTCCCAATAAGTGTTCGTTAATTTTAGGTGATAGTGGGAGGCATTCTGAGGGAAGTCGGTTCCTCCCAATAAGTGTTCGGTAATTTTAGGTGATATTAGGGGGCATTCTGAGGGAAGTCGGTTCCTCCCAATAAGTGTTCGGTAATTTTAGGTGATATTAGGGAGCATTCTGAGGGAAGTCGGTTCCTCCCAATAAGTGTTCGGTAATTTTAGGTGATATTGGAGCGAATTCTGAGGGAAGTAGGTTCCTCCCAATAAGTGTTCGGTAATTTTAGGTGATATTAGGGGGCATTCTGAGGGAAGTCGGTTCCTCCCAATAAGAGTTCGTTAATTTTAGGTGATATTAGGGGGCATTCTGAGGGAAGTCGGTTCCTCCCAATAAGTGTTCGGTAATTTTAGGTGATATTAGGGGGCATTCTGAGGGAAGTTGGTTCCTCCCAATAAGTGTTCGGTAATTTTAGGTGATATTAGGGGGCATTCTGAGGGAAGTGGGTTCCTCCCAATAAGTGTTCGGTAATTTTAGGTGATATTAGGGGGTATTCTGCGGGAAGTCGGTTCTTCCCAATAAGTGTTCGGTAATTTTAGGTGATAGTGGGAGGCATTCTGAGGGAAGTCGGTTCCTCCCAATAAGTGTTCGGTAATTTCAGGTGATATTGAGGGGCATTCTGAGGGAAATCGGTTCCTCCCAATAAGTGTTCGGTAATTTTATGTGAAATTGGAGGGCATTCTGAGGGAAGTTGGTTCCTCCCAATAAGTGTTCGGTAATTTTAGGTGATAGTGGGAGGCATTCTGAGGGAAGTAGGTTCCTCCCAATAAGTGTTCGGTAATTTTTGGTGATAGTGGGAGGCATTCTGAGGGAAGTTGGTTCCTCCCAATAAGTGTTCGGTAATTTTAGGTGATAGTGGGGGGCATTCTGAGGGAAGTTGGTTCCTCCCAATAAGTGTTCGGTAATTTTAGGTGATAGTGGTAGGCATACTGAGGGAAGTTGGTTCCTCCCAATAGGTATTCGGTAATTTTAGGTGATAGTGGTAGGCATTCTGAGGGAAGTTGGTTCCTCCCAATAAGTGTTCGGTAATTTTAGGTGATATTGGAGGGCATTCTGAGGGAAGTTGGTTCCTCCCAATAAGTGTTCGGTAATTTTAGGTGATAGTGGGAGGCATTCTGAGGGACGTTGGTTCATCCCAATAAGTGTTCGGTAATTTTAGGTGATAGTGGGAGGCATTCTGAGGGAAGTAGGTTCCTCCCAATAAGTGTTCGGTAATTTTAGGTGATAGTGGGAGGCATTCTGAGGGAAGTTGGTTCCTCCCAATAAGTGTTCGGTAATTTTAGGTGAAATTGGAGGGCATTCTGAGGGAAGTTGGTTCCTCCCAATAAGTGTTCGGTAATTTAAAGAGATATTGGAGGGCATTCTGAGGGAAGTTGGTTCCTCCCAATAAGTGTTCGGTAATTTTAGGTGATATTAGGGGGCATTCTGAGGGAAGTCGATGCCTCCAAATAAGTGTTCGGTAATTTTAGGCGATAGTGGGAGGCATTTTGAGGGAAGTCGATTCCTCCCAATAAGTGTTCGGTAATTTTAGGTGATATTAGGGGGCATTCTGAGAGAAGTCGGTTCCTCCCAATAAGTGTTCGGTAATTTTAGGTGATATTAGGGGGCATTCTGAGGGAAGTTTGTTCCTCCCAATAAGTGTTCGGTTATTTTAGGTGATATTAGGGGGCATTCTGAGGGAAGTTGGTTCCTCCCAATAAGTGTTCGGTAATTTTAGGTGATATTTGGGGGCATTCTGAGAGAAGTCGGTTCCTCCCAATAAGTGTTCAGTAATTTTAGGTGATATTAGGGGGCATTCTGAGGGAAGTTGGTTCCTCCCAATAAGTGTTCGGTAATTTTAGGCGATAGTGGGAGGCATTCTTAGGGAAGTTGGTTCCTCCCAATAAGTGTTCGGTAATTTTAGGTGATATTAGGGGGCATTCTGAGAGAAGTCGGTTCCTCCCAATAAGTGTTCGGTAATTTTAGGTGATATTTGGGGGCATTCTGAGAGAAGTCGGTTCCTCCCAATAAGTGTTCAGTAATTTTAGGTGATATTAGGGGGCATTCTGAGGGATGTTGGTTTCTCCCAATAAGTGTTCGGTAATTTTAGGTGATATTAGGGGGCATTCTTAGGGAAGTCGATGCCTCCAAATAAGTGTTCGGTAATTTTAGGTGATATTTGGGGGCATTCTGAGAGAAGTCGGTTCCTCCCAATAAGTGTTCGGTAATTTTAGGTGATATTAGGGGGCATTCTGAGAGAAGTCGGTTCCTCCCAATAAGTGTTCAGTAATTTTAGGTGATATTAGGGGGCATTCTGAGGGAAGTTGGTTCCTCCCAATAAGTGTTCGGTAATTTTAGGTGATAGTGGGAGGCATTCTTAGGGAAGTTGGTTCCTCCCAATAAGTGTTCGGTAATTTTAGGTGATATTAGGGGGCATTCTGAGAGAAGTCGGTTCCTCCCAATAAGTGTTCGGTAATTTTAGGTGATATTAGGGGGCATTCTGAGGGAAGTTGGTTCCTCCCAATAAGTGTTCGGTAATTTTAGGTGATATTAGGGGGCATTCTGAGAGAAGTCGATGCCTCCCAATAAGTGTTCGGTAATTTTAGGTGATATTGGAGGGCATTCTGAGGGAAGTTGGTTCCTCCCAATAAGTGTTCGGTAATTTTAGGTGATAGTGGGAGGCATTCTGAGGGAAGTGGGTTCCTCCCAATAAGTGTTCGGTAATTTAAGGTGATATTGGAGGGCATTCTGAGGGAAGTTGGTTCCTCCCAATAAGTGTTCGGAAATTTTAGGTGATAGTGGGAGGCATTTTGAGGGAAGTCGATTCCTCCCAATAAGTGTTCGGTAATTTTAGGTGATATTGGAGGGCATTCTGAGGGAAGTTGGTTCCTCCCAATAAGTGTTCGGTAATTTTTGGTGATATTAGGGGGCATTCTGAGAGAAGTCGATGCCTCCCAATAAGTGTTCGGTAATTTTAGGTGATATTGGAGGGCATTCTGAGGGAAGTTGGTTCCTCCCAATAAGTGTTCGGTAATTTTAGGTGATAGTGGGAGGCATTTTGAGGGAAGTCGATTCCTCCCAATAAGTGTTCGGTAATTTTAGGTGATATTAGGGGGCATTCTGAGGGAAGTCGGTTCCTCCCAATAAGTGTTCGGTAATTTTAGGTGATAGTGGGAGGCATTCTGAGGGAAGTGGGTTCCTCCCAATAAGTGTTCGGTAATTTTAGGTGATAGTGGGAGGCATTTTGAGGGAAGTCGATTCCTCCCAATAAGTGTTCGGTAATTTTAGGTGATATTAGGGGGCATTCTGAGAGAAGTCGATGCCTCCCAATAAGTGTTCGGTAATTTTAGGTGATATTGGAGGGCATTCTGAGGGAAGTTGGTTCCTCCCAATAAGTGTTCGGTAATTTTAGGTGATAGTGGGAGGCATTTTGAGGGAAGTCGATTCCTCCCAATAAGTGTTCGGTAATTTTAGGTGATATTAGGGGGCATTCTGAGGGAAGTCGGTTCCTCCCAATAAGTGTTCGGTAATTTTAGGTGATAGTGGGAGGCATTCTGAGGGAAGTGGGTTCCTCCCAATAAGTGTTCGGTAATTTAAGGTGATATTGGAGGGCATTCTGAGGGAAGTTGGTTCCTCCCAATAAGTGTTCGGTAATTTTAGGTGATAGTGGGAGGCATTTTGAGGGAAGTCGATTCCTCCCAATAAGTGTTCGGTAATTTTAGGTGATATTGGAGGGCATTCTGAGGGAAGTTGGTTCCTCCCAATAAGTGTTCGGTAATTTTAGGTGATAGTGGGAGGCATTTTGAGGGAAGTCGATTCCTCCCAATAAGTGTTCGGTAATTTTAGGTGATATTAGGGGGCATTCTGAGAGAAGTCGATGCCTCCCAATAAGTGTTCGGTAATTTTAGGTGATATTGGAGGGCATTCTGAGGGAAGTTGGTTCCTCCCAATAAGTGTTCGGTAATTTTAGGTGATAGTGGGAGGCATTTTGAGGGAAGTCGATTCCTCCCAATAAGTGTTCGGTAATTTTAGGTGATATTAGGGGGCATTCTGAGGGAAGTCGGTTCCTCCCAATAAGTGTTCGGTAATTTTAGGTGATAGTGGGAGGCATTCTGAGGGAAGTGGGTTCCTCCCAATAAGTGTTCGGTAATTTAAGGTGATATTGGAGGGCATTCTGAGGGAAGTTGGTTCCTCCCAATAAGTGTTCGGTAATTTTAGGTGATATTAGGGGGCATTCTGAGAGAAGTCGATGCCTCCCAATAAGTGTTCGGTAATTTTAGGTGATATTGGAGGGCATTCTGAGGGAAGTTGGTTCCTCCCAATAAGTGTTCGGTAATTTTAGGTGATAGTGGGAGGCATTTTGAGGGAAGTCGATTCCTCCCAATAAGTGTTCGGTAATTTTAGGTGATAGTGGGAGGCATTCTGAGGGAAGTGGGTTCCTCCCAATAAGTGTTCGATAATTTTAGGTGATATTGGGGGGCATGCTGAGGGAAGTCGGTTCCTCCTAATAAGTGTTCGGTAATTTTAGGTGATATTGGAGGGCATTCTGAGGGAAGTTGGTTCCTCCCAATAAGTGTTCGGTTATTTTAGGTGATATTGGAGGGCATTCTGAGGGAAGTCGGTTCCTCCTAATAAGTGTTCGGTAATTTTAGGTGATATTGGAGGGCATTCTGAGGGAAGTTGGTTCCTCCCAATAAGTGTTCGGTTATTTTAGGTGATATTGGAGGGCATTCTGAGGGAAGTCGGTTCCTCCTAATAAGTGTACGGTAATTTTAGGTGATAGTGGGAGGCATTCTGAGGGAAGTGGGTTCCTCCCAATAAGTGTTCGATAATTTTAGGTGATATTGGGGGGCATTCTGAGGGAAGTCGGTTCCTCCTAATAAGTGTTCGGTAATTTTAGGTGATATTGGGAGGCATTCTGAGGGAAGTTGGTTCCTCCCAATAAGTGTTTGGTAATTTTAGGTGATATTGGGGGACAGGCTTAGGGAAAATGGGTCCTCCCAATAAGTGTTCGGTAATTTTAGGTGATATTGGGGGGCATTCTGAGGGAAGTTGGGTCCTCCCAATAAGTGTTCGGTAATTTTAGGTGATATTGGGAGGCATTCTGAGGGAAGTTGGTTCCTCCCAATAAGTGTTTGGTAATTTTAGGTGATATTGGGGGACAGGCTTAGGGAAAATGGGTCCTCCTAATAAGTGTTCGGTAAGTTTAGATGATATTATGGGGCATTCTGAGGGAAGTTGGGTCCTCCCAATGAGTGTTCGGTAATTTTAGGTGATATTGGGAGGCATTCTGAGGGAAGTTGGTTCCTCCCAATAAGTGTTCGGTAATTTTAGGTGATATTGGGGGGGGCATTCTGAGGGAAGTCGGTTCCTTCCTATAAGTGTTCGGTAATTTTAGGTGATATTGGGGGGAATTCTTAGGGAAGTTGGGTCCTCCCAATAAATGTTCGGTAATTTTAGGTGATATTGGGGGGCATTCTGAGGGAAGTTGGGTCCTTCCAATGAGTGTTCGATAATTTAAGGTGATATTGGGAGGCATCCTGAGGGAAGTTGGTTCCTCCCAATAAGTGTTCGGTAATTTTAGTTGATATTAGGGGGCATTCTGAGGGAAGGTGGTTCCTTCCTATAAGTGTTCGGTAATTTTAGGTGATATTGGGGGGAATTCTTAGGGAAGTTGGGTGCTCCCAATAAATGTTCGGTAATTTTAGGTGATATTGATAGGCATTCTGAGGGAAGTTGGGTCCTGCCAATAAGTGTTCGGTCATTTTAGGTTATATTGGGGGACATTCTGAGGGAAGTCGGTTCCTACTAATAAGTTTTCGGTAATTTTAGGTGATAGTGGGGGGCATTCTGAGGGAAGTTGTGTCCTCCCAATAAGTGTTCGATAATTTTAGGTGATATAAGGGGGCATTCTGAGGGAAGTCGGTTCCTCCCAATAAGTGTTCGGTAATTTTAGGTGATATTGGGGGCCATCTGAGGGAAGTCGGTACCTTCCAATAAGTGTTCGGTAATTTTAGGTGATATTAGGGGGCATTCTGAGAGAAGTCGGTTCCTCCCAATAAGTGTTCGGTAATTTTAGGTGATATTGGGGGCCATCTGAGGGAAGTCGGTTCCTCCCAATAAGTGTTCGGTAATTTTAGGTGATATTAGGGGGCATTCTGAGAGAAGTCGGTTCCTCCCAATAAGTGTTCGGTAATTTTAGGTGATATTAGGGGGCATTCTGAGGGAAGTTTGTTCCTCCCTATAAGTGTTCGGTAATTTTGGGTGACATTGAGGGGCATTCTGAGGGAAGTTGGGTCGATTTCATACCATTACCCGGAAAACCATTACCAGGAATGCCATTTACCATTTACGGTAATGTACCATTCACCGAAATGTACTTTTTACCGGAAACCCGTTTACCGGAATGTTTAATTTACCGGAAACATATTATCTCTCAAGTAAAACACTTGTCACAGAAGAGTCACGGTGGCGCAGGGTTTGTTGCGCAGCTGTCATTGTAACTTATTTTTATCATATGAATACTTACTTGCTAGAAGTAAGTCACAATGAATTCTGTGCAACAAAACTCTGCGCCACCGTGACTCTTCTGTGACAAGTGTGTTACTTGAGGGTTGAGGGTAAATATGTTTCCGGTAAATTAAACATTCCGGTAAATGGGTTTCCGGTAAATAGTACATTCCGGTAAATGGTACATTGCGGTAAATGGTAAATGGCATTCCGGGTAATGGTATAGAGTCGATTCAACTTCCCTCAGAATGCCCCTCAATGTAACCTAAAATTTTCAAACACTCATTGGGAGGACTCAACTTCCCTCAGGGTGTCCTTCAATATGTATCGCCTAAAATTTTCAAACACCAATCGGGAGGACCTAACTTCCCTCAGGATGCTCCCAATATCACCAAAAATTACCAACCACTTCCCAGACAACCAGTAATCGGATAAGATGTTGCAAAAGATGATAAAGTTGAGGCCATATGCGTGCATGCCTCCATTTAGGCGCATGTAAAATGTACGCATATCGTCAAATCGAAACCAACTTCCTCAGAATGCCTCCCAATTACCGAACACTTATTGGGAGGACTCAACCTTCCTCAAAATGCCCTCCAATATCACCTAAAATTTCCAAACACTAAATTGCCTAAAATTACCGAAGACTTTTTGGGAGGACCCAACTTCACTCAGGATGCCCTCCAGTATCTCATAAAATTTCCTAACACTCATTGGGAAGACCCAACTTCCCTCAGGATGACCCTAAATATCACCTGAAATTACCAAAAACTCATTGGAAGGACCCAACTTTCCTTAGAATGAACTCCAATATCACCTAAAATTTTCAAACACTCATTGGGAGGACCCAACTTCCCTTAGAATGTCCTCCAATATCACCTTAAATTACCGAACATTTATTGGGAGGACCAAACTTCCCTAAGAATGTCCCCCAATATCACCTAAAATTACCGTACACTTTTTGGGAGGAACCGACTTCCCTCAGAATGCCCCCCCCCCCCAATATCACCTAAAATTACCGAACACTTATTGAGAGGACCCAACTTTCCTCAGAATGCCCCCCAATATCACCTAAATTTACCAAACACTTATTGGGAGGAACCGACTTCCCTCAGACTGTCCCCAAATATCACCTAAAATTACCGAACACTTATTGGGAGGATCCAACTTCCCCCAGAATATACCCCAATATCACCTAAAATTACCGAACACTTATTGGGAGGACCCAACTTCCCTAGCTATGTCTCCCACTATCACCTAAAATTACCGAATACTCATTGGGAGGACCCAACTTCCTTCAGAATGCCCCCCAATATCACCTAAAATTACCGCACCCATATTGGGAGTAACCAACTTCCCTCAGAATGTCCCCCAATATCACCTAAAATTACCGAACACTTATTGGGAGGAACCGACTTCCCTCAGAATGCCTCCCACTATCACCTAAAATTACCGAACACTTATTGGGAGGAACCGACTTCCTCCAGAATGCCCCCTAATATCACCTAAAATTATCGAACACTTATTGGGAGGAACCGACTTCCCTCAGAATGCCCCCTAATATCACCTAAAATTACCGAACACTTATTGGGAGGAACCGACTTCCCTCAGAATGCCTCCCACTATCACCTAAAATTACCGAACACTTATTGGGAGGAACCGCCTTCCTCCAGAATGCCCCCTAATATCACCTAAAATTATCGAACACTTATTGGGAGGAACCGACTTCCCTCAGAATGCCTCCCACTATCACCTAAAATTACCGAACACTTATTGGGAGGAACCGACTTCCCTCAGAATGCCTCCCACTATCACCTAAAATTACCGAACACTTATTGGGAGGAACCGCCTTCCTCCAGAATGCCCCCTAATATCACCTAAAATTACCGAACACTTATTGGGAGGAACCGCCTTCCTCCAGAATGCCCCCTAATATCACCTAAAATTACCGAACACTTATTGGGAGGAACCAACTTCCTTCAGAATGCCTCCCACTATCACCTAAACTTATCGAACACTTATTGGGAGGAACCAACTTCCCTAAGAATGCCTCCCACTATCACCTAAACTTACCGAACACTTTTTGGGAGGAATCAACTTCCCTCAGAATGCCTCCCACTATCACCTAAACTTACCGAACACTTATTGGGAGGAACCAACTTCCCTAAGAATGCCTCCAACTATCACCTAAAATTACCGAACACTTATTGGGAGGAACCGACTTCCTCCAGAATGCCCCCTAATATCACCTAAAATTATCGAACACTTATTGGGAGGAACCGACTTCCCTCAGAATGCCCCCTAATATCACCTAAAATTACCGATCACTTATTGGGAGGAACCGACTTCCCTCAGAATGCCTTCCACTATCACCTAAAATAACCGAACACTTATTGGGAGAAACCGACTTCCCTCAGAATGCCTCACATTATCACCTAAAATTGCCGAACACTTATTGGGAGGAACCAATTTCCCTAAGAATGCCCTCCAATTTCACCTAAAATTACCGAACACTTATTGGGAGGCATCGACTTCCCTCAGAATGCCCCCTAATATCACCTAAAATTACCGAACACCTATTGGGAGGAACCGACTTCCCTCAGAATGCCTCTCAGTATCACCTTAAATTACCGAACACTTATTGGGAGGAATCAACTTCCCTAAGAATGCCTCCCACTATCACCTAAAATTACCGAACACTTATTGGAAGAAACCGACTTCCCTCAGAATACCTACCACTATCACCTAAAATTACCGAACACTTATTGGGAGGAACCAACTTTCCTCAGAATGCCCCCCAATATCACCTAAAATTACCGAACACTTATTGGGAGGAACCGATTTCCCTCAGAATTCCCCTTAATATCACCTAAAATTACCGAACACTTATTGGGAGAAACCGACTTCCCTCAGAATGCCCCCTAATATTACCTAAAGTTACCGAACACTTATTAGTAGGAACCGACTTCCCTCAGAATGCCTCCCAATATCACCTAAAATTACCGAACACTTATTGGGAGGACCCAACTTTCCTCAGAATGCCCCCCACTATCACCTAAAATTACCGTACACTTATTAGGAGGAACCGACTTCCCTCAGAATGCCCTCCAATATCACCTAAAATAACCGAACACTTATTGGGAGGAACCCACTTCCCTCAGAATGCCTCCCACTATCACCTAAAATTACCGTACACTTATTGGGAGGAACCGACTTCCCTCAGAATGCCCCCTAATATCACCTAAAATTACCGAACACTTATTGGGAGGAACCGACTTCCCTCAGAATGCCCTTTAATATCACCTAAAATTACCGAACACTTATTGGGAGGAACCGACTTCCCTCAGAATGCCTTCCACTATCACCTAAAATTACCGAACACTTATTGGGAGGAACCGACTTCCCTCAGAATGCCTCCCATTATCACCTAAAATTACCGAACACTTATTGGGAGGAACCAACTTCCCTCAGAATGCCTTCCACTATCACCTAAAATAACCGAACACTTATTGGGAGGAACCGACTTCCCTCAGAATGCCCATTAATTTCACCTAAAATTACCGAACACTTATTGGAAGGAACCGACTTCCCTCAGAATGCCCCCCAATATCACCTAAAATTACCGAACACTTATTGGGAGGAACCGACTTCCCTCAGAATGCCCCCTAATATCACCTAAAATTACCGAACACTTATTGGGAGGAACCGACTTCCCTCAGAAAGCCCCCTAATATCACCTAAAATTACCGAACACTTATTGGGAGGAACCAACTTCCCTCAGAATGCCCCTCAATATCACCTAAAATTACCGAACACTTATTGGGAGGGACCAACTTCCCTCAGAATGCCCCCTAATATCACCTAAAATTACCGAACACTAATTGGGAGGAACCGACTTCCCTAAGAATGCCTCCCACTATCACCTAAAATAACCGAACACTTATTGGAAGGTACCGACTTCCCTCAAATGGCCCCCAATATCACCTAAAATTACCGAACACTTATTGGGAGGAACCGACTTCTCTCAGAATGCCCCCTAATATCACCTAAAATTACCGAACACTTACTGGGAGGAACCAACTTCCCTCAGAATGCCCCCTAATATCACCTAAAATTACCGAACACTTATTGGGAGGAACCGACTTCTCTCAGAATGCCCCCTAATATCACCTAAAATTACCGAACACTTATTGGGAGGAACAAACTTCCCTCAGAATGCCCCCTAATATCACCTAAAATTACCGAACACTTATTGGGAGGAACCGACTTCTCTCAGAATGCCCCCTAATAGCACCTAAAATTACCGAACACTTATTGGGAGGAACCAACTTCCCTAAGAATGCCCCCCACTATCACCTAAAATTACCGAACACTTATTGGGAGGAACCGACTTCCCTCAGAATGCCCCCTAATATCACCTAAAATTACCGAACACTTATTGGGAGGAACCAACTTCCCTAAGAATGCCCCCCAATATCACCTAAAATTACCGAACACTTATTGGGAGAAACCGACTTCCCTCAGAATGCCCCCTAATATCACCTAAAATTACCGAACACTTATTGGGAGGAACCAACTTCCCTCAGAATGCCCCCTAATATTACCTAAAATTACCGAACACTTATTGGGAGGAACCGACTTCTCTCAGAATGCCCCCTAATATCACCTAAAATTACCGAACACTTATTGGGAGGAACCAACTTCCCTAAGAATGCCTCCCACTATCACCTAAAATTACCGAACACTTATTGGGAGGAACCAACTTCCCTCAGAATGCCCCCCAATATCACCTAAAATTACCGAACACTTATTGGGAGGAACCGACTTCTCTCAGAATGCCCCCTAATATCACCTAAAATTACCGAACACTTATTGGGAGGAACCAACTTCCCTAAGAATGCCCCCTAATATCACCTAAAATTACCGAACACTTATTGGGAGGAACAAACTTCCCTCAGAATGCCCCCTAATATCACCTAAAATTACCGAACACTTATTGGGAGGAACCAACTTCCCTAAGAATGCCCCCTAATATCACCTAAAATTACCGAACACTTATTGGGAGGAACCAACTTCCCTCAGAATGCCCTCCAATATCACCTAAAATTACCGAACACTTATTAAGAGGCATCGACTTCTCTCAGAATGCCCCCTAATATCACCTAAAATTACCGAACACTTATTGGGAGGAACCAACTTCCCTAAGAATGCCCCCCACTATCACCTAAAATTACCGAACACTTATTGGGAGGAACCGACTTCCCTCAGAATGCCCCCTAATATCACCTAAAATTACCGAACACTTATTGGGAGGAACCAACTTCCCTAAGAATGCCCCCCAATATCACCTAAAATTACCGAACACTTATTGGGAGAAACCGACTTCCCTCAGAATGCCCCCTTATATCACCTAAAATTACCGAACACTTATTGGGAGGAACCAACTTCCCTCAGAATGCCCCCTAATATTACCTAAAATTACCGAACACTTATTGGGAGGAACCGACTTCTCTCAGAATGCCCCCTAATATCACCTAAAATTACCGAACACTTATTGGGAGGAACCGACTTTCCTAAGAATGCCTCCCACTATCACCTAAAATTACCGAACACTTATTGGGAGGAACCGACTTCTCTCAGAATGCCCCCTAATATCACCTAAAATTACCGAACACTTATTGGGAGGAACCAACTTCCCTAAGAATGCCCCCTAATATCACCTAAAATTACCGAACACTTATTGGGAGGAACCAACTTCCCTCAGAATGCCCCCTTATATTACCTAAAATTACCGAACACTTATTGGGAGGAACCGACTTCTCTCAGAATGCCCCCTAATATCACCTAAAATTACCGAACACTTATTGGGAGGAACCAACTTCCCTAAGAATGCCTCCCACTATCACCTAAAATTACCGAACACTTATTGGGAGGAACCAACTTCCCTCAGAATGCCCCCTAATATCACCTAAAATTACCGAACACTTATTGGGAGGAACCAACTTCCCTAAGAATGCCCCCTAATATCACCTAAAATTACCGAACACTTATAGGGAGGAACAAACTTCCCTCAGAATGCCCCCTAATATCACCTAAAATTACCGAACACTTATTGGGAGGAACCGACTTCTCTCAGAATGCCCCCTAATATCACCTAAAATTACCGAACACTTATTGGGAGGAACCAACTTCCCTAAGAATGCCCCCTAATATCACCTAAAATTACCGAACACTTATTGGGAGGAACCAACTTCCCTAAGAATGCCCCCCAATATCACCTAAAATTACCGAACACTTATTGGGAGGAACCGACTTCTCTCAGAATGCCCCCTAATATCACCTAAAATTACCGAACACTTATTGGGAGGAACCAACTTCCCTAAGAATGCCCCCTAATATCACCTAAAATTACCGAACACTTATTGGGAGGAACAAACTTCCCTCAGAATGCCCCCTAATATCACCTAAAATTACCGAACACTTATTGGGAGGAACCAACTTCCCTAAGAATGCCCCCTAATATCACCTAAAATTACCGAACACTTATTGGGAGGAACCAACTTCCCTCAGAATGCCCTCCAATATCACCTAAAATTACCGAACACTTATTAAGAGGCATCGACTTCTCTCAGAATGCCCCCTAATATCACCTAAAATTACCGAACACTTATTGGGAGGAACCAACTTCCCTAAGAATGCCCCCCACTATCACCTAAAATTACCGAACACTTATTGGGAGGAACCGACTTCCCTCAGAATGCCCCCTAATATCACCTAAAATTACCGAACACTTATTGGGAGGAACCAACTTCCCTAAGAATGCCCCCCAATATCACCTAAAATTACCGAACACTTATTGGGAGAAACCGACTTCCCTCAGAATGCCCCCTAATATCACCTAAAATTACCGAACACTTATTGGGAGGAACCAACTTCCCTCAGAATGCCCCCTAATATTACCTAAAATTACCGAACACTTATTAGGAGGAACCGACGTCTCTCAGAATGCCCCCTAATATCACCTAAAATTACCGAACACTTATTGGGAGGAACCAACTTCCCTAAGAATGCCTCCCACTATCACCTAAAATTACCGAACACTTATTGGGAGGAACCGACTTCCCTCAGAATGCCCCCTAATATCACCTAAAATTACCGAACACTTATTGGGAGGAACCAACTTCCCTAAGAATGCCCCCTAATATCACCTAAAATTACCGAACACTTATTGGGAGGAACAAACTTCCCTCAGAATGCCCCCTAATATCACCTAAAATTACCGAACACTTATTGGGAGGAACCAACTTCCCTAAGAATGCCCCCTAATATCACCTAAAATTACCGAACACTTATTGGGAGGAACCAACTTCCCTCAGAATGCCCTCCAATATCACCTAAAATTACCGAACACTTATTAAGAGGCATCGACTTCTCTCAGAATGCCCCCTAATATCACCTAAAATTACCGAACACTTATTGGGAGGAACCAACTTCCCTAAGAATGCCCCCCACTATCACCTAAAATTACCGAACACTTATTGGGAGGAACCGATTTCCCTCAGAATGCCCCCTAATATCACCTAAAATTACCGAACACTTATTGGGAGGAACCAACTTCCCTAAGAATGCCCCCCAATATCACCTAAAATTACCGAACACTTATTGGGAGAAACCGACTTCCCTCAGAATGCCCCCTAATATCACCTAAAATTACCGAACACTTATTGGGAGGAACCAACTTCCCTCAGAATGCCCCCTAATATTACCTAAAATTACCGAACACTTATTGGGAGGAACCGACTTCTCTCAGAATGCCCCCTAATATCACCTAAAATTACCGAACACTTATTGGGAGGAACCAACTTCCCTAAGAATGCCTCCCACTATCACCTAAAATTACCGAACACTTATTGGGAGGAACCAACTTCCCTCAGAATGCCCCCTAATATCACCTAAAATTACCGAACACTTATTGGGAGGAACCAACTTCCCTAAGAATGCCCCCTAATATCACCTAAAATTACCGAACACTTATTGGGAGGAACCAACTTCCCTCAGAATGCCCCCTAATATTACCTAAAATTACCGAACACTTATTGGGAGGAACCGACTTCTCTCAGAATGCCCCCTAATATCACCTAAAATTACCGAACACTTATTGGGAGGAACCAACTTCCCTAAGAATGCCTCCCACTATCACCTAAAATTACCGAACACTTATTGGGAGGAACCAACTTCCCTCAGAATGCCCTCCAATATCACCTAAAATTACCGAACACTTATTAAGAGGCATCGACTTCTCTCAGAATGCCCCCTAATATCACCTAAAATTACCGAACACTTATTGGGAGGAACCAACTTCCCTAAGAATGCCCCCCACTATCACCTAAAATTACCGAACACTTATTGGGAGGAACCGACTTCCCTCAGAATGCCCCCTAATATCACCTAAAATTACCGAACACTTATTGGGAGGAACCAACTTCCCTAAGAATGCCCCCCAATATCACCTAAAATTACCGAACACTTATTGGGAGAAACCGACTTCCCTCAGAATGCCCCCTAATATCACCTAAAATTACCGAACACTTATTGGGAGGAACCAACTTCCCTCAGAATGCCCCCTAATATTACCTAAAATTACCGAACACTTATTAGGAGGAACCAACTTCCCTAAGAATGCCCCCTAATATCACCTAAAATTACCGAACACTTATTGGGAGGAACCAACTTCCCTCAGAATGCCCCCTAATATTACCTAAAATTACCGAACACTTATTGGGAGGAACCGACTTCTCTCAGAATGCCCCCTAATATCACCTAAAATTACCGAACACTTATTGGGAGGAACCAACTTCCCTAAGAATGCCTCCCACTATCACCTAAAATTACCGAACACTTATTGGGAGGAACCAACTTCCCTCAGAATGCCCTCCAATATCACCTAAAATTACCGAACACTTATTAAGAGGCATCGACTTCTCTCAGAATGCCCCCTAATATCACCTAAAATTACCGAACACTTATTGGGAGGAACCAACTTCCCTAAGAATGCCCCCCACTATCACCTAAAATTACCGAACACTTATTGGGAGGAACCGACTTCCCTCAGAATGCCCCCTAATATCACCTAAAATTACCGAACACTTATTGGGAGGAACCAACTTCCCTAAGAATGCCCCCCAATATCACCTAAAATTACCGAACACTTATTGGGAGAAACCGACTTCCCTCAGAATGCCCCCTAATATCACCTAAAATTACCGAACACTTATTGGGAGGAACCGACTTCCCTCAGAATGCCCCCTAATATCACCTAAAATTACCGAACACTTATTGGGAGGAACCAACTTCCCTAAGAATGCCCCCCAATATCACCTAAAATTACCGAACACTTATTGGGAGAAACCGACTTCCCTCAGAATGCCCCCTAATATCACCTAAAATTACCGAACACTTATTGGGAGGAACCAACTTCCCTCAGAATGCCCCCTTATATCACCTAAAATTACCGAACACTTATTGGGAGGAACCAACTTCCCTCAGAATGCCCCCTAATATTACCTAAAATTACCGAACACTTATTGGGAGGAACCGACTTCTCTCAGAATGCCCCCTAATATCACCTAAAATTACCGAACACTTATTGGGAGGAACCGACTTTCCTAAGAATGCCTCCCACTATCACCTAAAATTACCGAACACTTATTGGGAGGAACCGACTTCTCTCAGAATGCCCCCTAATATCACCTAAAATTACCGAACACTTATTGGGAGGAACCAACTTCCCTAAGAATGCCCCCTAATATCACCTAAAATTACCGAACACTTATTGGGAGGAACCAACTTCCCTCAGAATGCCCCCTTATATTACCTAAAATTACCGAACACTTATTGGGAGGAACCGACTTCTCTCAGAATGCCCCCTAATATCACCTAAAATTACCGAACACTTATTGGGAGGAACCAACTTCCCTAAGAATGCCTCCCACTATCACCTAAAATTACCGAACACTTATTGGGAGGAACCAACTTCCCTCAGAATGCCCCCTAATATCACCTAAAATTACCGAACACTTATTGGGAGGAACCAACTTCCCTAAGAATGCCCCCTAATATCACCTAAAATTACCGAACACTTATAGGGAGGAACAAACTTCCCTCAGAATGCCCCCTAATATCACCTAAAATTACCGAACACTTATTGGGAGGAACCGACTTCTCTCAGAATGCCCCCTAATATCACCTAAAATTACCGAACACTTATTGGGAGGAACCAACTTCCCTAAGAATGCCCCCTAATATCACCTAAAATTACCGAACACTTATTGGGAGGAACCAACTTCCCTAAGAATGCCCCCCAATATCACCTAAAATTACCGAACACTTATTGGGAGGAACCGACTTCTCTCAGAATGCCCCCTAATATCACCTAAAATTACCGAACACTTATTGGGAGGAACCAACTTCCCTAAGAATGCCCCCTAATATCACCTAAAATTACCGAACACTTATTGGGAGGAACAAACTTCCCTCAGAATGCCCCCTAATATCACCTAAAATTACCGAACACTTATTGGGAGGAACCAACTTCCCTAAGAATGCCCCCTAATATCACCTAAAATTACCGAACACTTATTGGGAGGAACCAACTTCCCTCAGAATGCCCTCCAATATCACCTAAAATTACCGAACACTTATTAAGAGGCATCGACTTCTCTCAGAATGCCCCCTAATATCACCTAAAATTACCGAACACTTATTGGGAGGAACCAACTTCCCTAAGAATGCCCCCCACTATCACCTAAAATTACCGAACACTTATTGGGAGGAACCGACTTCCCTCAGAATGCCCCCTAATATCACCTAAAATTACCGAACACTTATTGGGAGGAACCAACTTCCCTAAGAATGCCCCCCAATATCACCTAAAATTACCGAACACTTATTGGGAGAAACCGACTTCCCTCAGAATGCCCCCTAATATCACCTAAAATTACCGAACACTTATTGGGAGGAACCAACTTCCCTCAGAATGCCCCCTAATATTACCTAAAATTACCGAACACTTATTAGGAGGAACCGACGTCTCTCAGAATGCCCCCTAATATCACCTAAAATTACCGAACACTTATTGGGAGGAACCAACTTCCCTAAGAATGCCTCCCACTATCACCTAAAATTACCGAACACTTATTGGGAGGAACCGACTTCCCTCAGAATGCCCCCTAATATCACCTAAAATTACCGAACACTTATTGGGAGGAACCAACTTCCCTAAGAATGCCCCCTAATATCACCTAAAATTACCGAACACTTATTGGGAGGAACAAACTTCCCTCAGAATGCCCCCTAATATCACCTAAAATTACCGAACACTTATTGGGAGGAACCAACTTCCCTAAGAATGCCCCCTAATATCACCTAAAATTACCGAACACTTATTGGGAGGAACCAACTTCCCTCAGAATGCCCTCCAATATCACCTAAAATTACCGAACACTTATTAAGAGGCATCGACTTCTCTCAGAATGCCCCCTAATATCACCTAAAATTACCGAACACTTATTGGGAGGAACCAACTTCCCTAAGAATGCCCCCCACTATCACCTAAAATTACCGAACACTTATTGGGAGGAACCGATTTCCCTCAGAATGCCCCCTAATATCACCTAAAATTACCGAACACTTACTGGGAGGAACCAACTTCCCTAAGAATGCCCCCCAATATCACCTAAAATTACCGAACACTTATTGGGAGAAACCGACTTCCCTCAGAATGCCCCCTAATATCACCTAAAATTACCGAACACTTATTGGGAGGAACCAACTTCCCTCAGAATGCCCCCTAATATTACCTAAAATTACCGAACACTTATTGGGAGGAACCGACTTCTCTCAGAATGCCCCCTAATATCACCTAAAATTACCGAACACTTATTGGGAGGAACCAACTTCCCTAAGAATGCCTCCCACTATCACCTAAAATTACCGAACACTTATTGGGAGGAACCAACTTCCCTCAGAATGCCCCCTAATATCACCTAAAATTACCGAACACTTATTGGGAGGAACCAACTTCCCTAAGAATGCCCCCTAATATCACCTAAAATTACCGAACACTTATTGGGAGGAACCAACTTCCCTCAGAATGCCCCCTAATATTACCTAAAATTACCGAACACTTATTGGGAGGAACCGACTTCTCTCAGAATGCCCCCTAATATCACCTAAAATTACCGAACACTTATTGGGAGGAACCAACTTCCCTAAGAATGCCTCCCACTATCACCTAAAATTACCGAACACTTATTGGGAGGAACCAACTTCCCTCAGAATGCCCCCTAATATCACCTAAAATTACCGAACACTTATTGGGAGGAACCAACTTCCCTAAGAATGCCCCCTAATATCACCTAAAATTACCGAACACTTATTGGGAGGAACCAACTTCCCTCAGAATGCTCCCCAATATTATCTTAAATTACCGAACATTTATTTAAAACCCCCAACTTCCCGCAATAATCCACCTTAATATCTCCCATTCATACCTTAAATAGTACAGAGCAGACTGTGTACCCGATGGTATGTAATGCCAGAAAAAAGAATAATCACAGCTTATTTAGCAAATTAGCTGTAATTATACAATACTAATAAATTAACACACATTAGTAATGGAATTATTCATTAAATTACTTATTTAAAATCAATAAAATAATATCTGACTTCGTCAGCATAACCCCACCCCATCTGAATAGCACCGCAGTTCGACTGCGAGTGCAAGGAAACCCAACTCGGCAGAGGATTTTAAACACCACGCAGCTCGTCTTGCTCTCCGCGACCAACATTGGTATCGCTACTAGCATAGCAATGTTTTAAAAATCTTGCGCGCGTCCTTTCGCACGCAACCTCCGCATTGCTTTCCGCCATAGCGGAAATTCGATGCACCGCTTTGAACTGTGCGCATTCCCCACATCAACAATAACAGAGGCATGGTCATGGCTACAAACTTCTCCGGCTCTCCACCCGAACGACCAACTCGCCCAGATTGGTGCAATGTTTGTTATGCACGACCAAACATAACACCAATCAGGACCAGTTGGTTGGTTGTGTGGCAATGTTTGGCTATTCATGTGCGTTGCAAGAGTTTCGCTTGCCTGCTGGTGGGAGAGAAAACAGCAAGCACACGAACGGGAAGTGCTGCCAAAGCACGGTTCAATGAAATCGGGGCGATGTTTTTCGCAATTCGATGAGTTTCTTACCTAACTTTGAATTAATTATTGTGGCCAAACTACAAAAAATTTAATGTTGGTCCCAAAGAGAGTTTGGTAGAAAACAACATAAACAATCTTTTGTAGAATATCACTTTTCTACTTTACTACGTGTTTTTATTAAAAAACAACAAAAATACCTAAAAAAAGAGCATTTTTTTCTGCTTTTGCCGCAAACTTTCCAAAATTTAAGCATGTTAATCACTTTAGATCGAGTTTTTGTCCAAGAAGCATAACAGCACAATGGTTCACGCTTTCAATTCATGCAAAAAGATTGAGATTTTGATCAAAGATAGCTGAGATACATTTTTTTGAAGTTTTGCATGTTAAAAATCATAGAATTTTGAATAACTCACTTAGCAGTGATTTGCGACCCCATGTTCCTTGGGCACTTTTTCATGTCTCATTAAGACCTATCTGCCCCCAAATTATTTAAAGTCCGGAAACAAACACCCTGTATATGATATATTTGGGTTTCCTATTCATATGGGACAGTTATGCGGTCGTAGACAGCATGTTTATATTTTTATCTTTTCATAATTTCAGGAGTTGTCAACTTCATCGGCAAAAGTGGCTGTTTGAAGTGCACTATCGATGGAGAGTACTCTCATGTGTCCCGAACAGTAGTGTTTTCCGCACTTCATCGTCCTCTAAGAACAGATTCGAAATTTCGTCAGAAGCAGTATGCCAGGCACCATGCTGGGCAAGACTCGTCGGTTTTGATCCTTCCTGGGTTCGACATGGTGAAAGATTGTATTGTTGTAGATTCACTTCATTTGTTAGAATTAGGTATAATGAAGCGACTTTTAACAGATTGGAGGGATGGCTCTCTGGGTTACGAAGGAAAACTTTCTGCTATAAAAATACAAAAGCTATCTGAGTCAGTTTTAAGTGTCGAATTACCTAAGGAGATACATTGAAAAATGCGAGGCTTGGATTGTTTGGCCTTTTGGAAGGGAACAGAATGGCATTCGTTCTTGAACTACGCAAGCAAAGTGGTGCTCAAGGACATCATTGATGAAAAACTGTACAACCACTTTCTACTTCTTTTCATAGCTGTTAGGATATGTCCCTCTGAATATTTCAAGAAATGGTTATCTCTCGCGCAAATACTATTCGAGAAATTTATGGAAGGACACATACAATGCTATGGCGAAGAATTTGTGACCAGCAATATTCACAACCTTGAGCACGTTGTAAATGATGTAGCAAGATTTGGCTCGCTAAACTTAATTTCAGCGTATCCATTTGAAAGTTATCTGTTTCAACTTAAAAAGTACGTGAGACAGGGAAATAATTGCTTACAATAAGTGGCTAACAGGTTACTGGAGAAGAGTCGGATTCCCTTGAAGAGCAAAGATACAACATTCATCACAAAAGTAATCAAACGAAAAAACTCAGTTCACTGTGAAATACGTCATGGGCTTGAAATCAATAATGTATTTAAAGATACATGGTTTTTAACAAATGATTTGGAAATTGTTCAAATGGTTAACGCCTCAACTACTCCAGACAACAATATTCTGATGCATGGTAAAGCTCTTACTAATCAAACTGATTTTTTCAAGCTGCCTATTCGATCTTCGGTATTGCATATCTATGAAGCTCAGATTTGTAATTTAAAGAATTTGGAAACGTACAATATTGAAAATATCATATGCAAGTTTGTTGTAGTCCGCTTTAGCTTGAACAGCTTTGTTTTTGTTCCTCGTCTACACACGTTTAACGTTGAATAGATAATTCATACCATCGTTTTTTATAAGATCAATAAAAATGTTAAAAAGTATAAACGAATTATGTTTTGATAAAAATGTAACTGATGGCAAATGATCGTACCATCGATACTTATTTCATTCCGTCCTCACCGTAACACTACCTTTATTACATGCAGCTTATGCTTCCTGGTTTTTACTTGAATAAACATAAAATATCTTTACTAATAAAACCGTCAACGACCTCTAGCGTAAACCATTACAAATCCTCTTTGGAGTCATCTTGCGAAATATCTCCCTCGTCCTCAGCATCATCGTCATCCTCATTCTCACGTTCTGAATTCGTTGCAGATTCATCAACACCTTCAGAGACGTCCAAAGGCTCTGTCTGTTCCGGCATATCTAGGGTTATCTGGAGTAGGTGTGGGACCTGGGGCGTATTTGAGACTTTACTCGAAGTGCTGCATTCATTTTCAGGAACACAACGAACGTCTGAAAATATTTAGGATAAAAAATATTAGAGTAAAACACTTTTAGTCTAAATCGTGCAACTTTACTGGAGTTGGATTTGTCGCCATTCTTCGTCCTCGCCCTTCGGTGGATGGACGATTGTCTTTGGCCCTTCGATTCACTGCGCTTTTTTGAATTCCTCGTAATCCTCGTGAAAAAATCTTCCATCAATGTACGTGAAAATGTGTTGTTCACACTTCGGACAAGTTTCAGAAAAAAGTCCAGAATGTTGTCACACTTTTTCATTGCAAACTTTCTGATTTCTCCTCTGCTCTCACCTGTCCAGGAACACACGAGCATTAACTTTCTGTCGAAGAAATTTTCAATCAGTCCGTAAGCAACATTCAGTCCGTTACAGGCATCTCCAGTGTGTCCCATTCACAGCGCAACATTTTTTTGTCTCAAGAGCAAACTTATGTGTCTCCGAAGGATTTTGGGCCGCTGAATCCGAATCCGGGCTCAGATTTGCTCCAACACGTCACAATTTTGAGCTATACCTCAATTTATAGGGCAAAACATGCGATTTTGGGCTTTTTTGACTGCAAGTTATTAAGCATGGAAATATTTTTTTTTAATCAATCAAAAGGTTAATTGGTTGATTAACATCTAAATTAACAACTCATGCAAAATATTTCGTTTTACCTAATCAAATTTGATAGATTTATGCATTTTATGTTAGTATGAAAACTTGCATGCAACTTTTGGAGGGTGACTTGTATGGGAAATATCGTACCTAGAATAAATCGCTTAAAACTATCAAATTCGATTTGGTAAAACGAAATATTTAGCATGAGTCGTTAATTTAGATGTTAATTGACCAATCAACCTTTTGATTGATTAAAAAAAATATTTACATGCTTAATAACTTGCAGTCAAAAAAGCCCAAAATCGCATATTTTGCCCTATAAATTGAGGTATAGCTCAAAATTGTGACGTGTTGGAGCAAATCTGAGCCCGGATTCGGATTCAGCGGCCCAAAATCCTTCGGAGACACTTAAGTTTGCTCTTGAGACAGACCAAACGTTATTTTTTGTTACGCTGTGTTATTCTTTTCATATGAACAAACTGAAGGGAAAAAAATACTTTTAACATACATTTAACATACATCAAATGTAAAAATCCGTTGCATTATAGTATAGGTTAAACACAAACACTCAGACTGCACATTCTGCAATTTTTATTAGGAATTAAGCTTCGAAACGTTAAGACGTTAGTGTCGAATTTTAAATTGAAGCAGTATCAGATTCGACGCAAACGTACACGAAAAGAAAAATCCTTATTGAATGTTTTAGAAAATGTTATACATTTTTGCCATTTCGTTTTTGTAATAATCCATATGAATGAATGTAATGTATAGCATAAGAAACAAGAAATAAAAGGTATAAGTTTGGCCTAATGCAATCAATCACTAACTCTTATGATTGCTATTAGATTTCTTATATTTTGTATTTGATACAACTAATGAAATCTATTTGTATATGTTTTGAATCTGCCTTCTACTTTTTCTTTTTCTATTTGAAATAATGAAGAATAAATAAGCATTGTTTTATTGGATATTCCTAATTTATTTGTTTTATGTATCACACTTAGACAGATCTGAAGAGGAATGCTGTATTCCATCGACCAGTTGGCGCCTCGGATGCGTTGGGGCATTTGTTGAAATAGTTACGGAATGAAATCGTTCGGCTTACGATGGTTTTTCCATTTTTTTCCTAATTGCGTTCCAACACCAGCTCGGAGTCGTTTACGGAATCGCAGCTAAAATGGAAAATTCAACGTTTACAGTTCATTCCAGCAAATATTTCAAAAAGTCTTACCCGTCGCCTAGTTTTCCGTGAAATCATTCATCGAATCTCCCGCGTCGACATCTACACTGCACCGCGGATCCTCCTCTTGCGGGTGTTCCTCTTGGTGATCTTTGCTCGCTTTTTAGGAGCCGTCTCGATGCCATCCACTGTCTGTTCCGAATTGGCCGGAACATCCCGTTTGATTGGGGATCCTGAACACGAGATTCCGATCGGGATCGGGTTCAGTTGCTTTCCCCGGGTTACGACTGCGGCTTCTGTTCATCATTCCAAACTCGCATAACTCTCTGAAAGGCTACGGCTCCGCGATAGACCAGGAAACGGATTTTGATTTGCTGAAATAAATAACCATCCTCATGTAGCTACGACAGAATAATTAAAAAATACATTACCTGATAAATCTGTTGATTCTTGGTGAAAAGATTAAAAAAAGGTTTGCCTATAAAAAAATTACTTGGGGGATATTTTAGTTTCCGACGAGGTTTCCATCTCACTCTTTTGTTTACAAGTGTCTGTTCCCGCCAGAAAAAAATCAAACGGCATACTTAAGCAAATCATAAGTTAAACCTTATACTTTTTGGCCATTAGCCAAAAGAAATGAAAAGTATAAGTTTTCCTTATGTCAATGTTGTGGCATCATAATACTTAATATGAGGTGACTTTATTATTGTTATTAGGTTTGGTGTTGTAGATAATAAAAGGCGATTGTAATAAATTGTATAATTGATTTTTTTTTGTGTATGCTTAAGTACAGTAGACATTAGATAAGTGCAACATTATCTAACTCCTGTCAATACCTGCAACAGATTTTAGTCGTGCAGAGATTTTTTACTGGTGGAAATTTCACCCCCATGGGGATAAATAACATCACTGGCCAAAACATATTTGTACTCTCAGATTTGTACTTAGCAATAATTTCAATACTCCAGGTATATCATTTGAACATATTTAACCCTTATGTGGCCGACAGAGCACCCGGGAACCAAGCGCCTATTTAAGCATGATTTAGAAAAAAGCAAAAAGTTTGTCGGACACATAACGGTAAACATCTACCACCATCTACTGTAGTGCTTCAAGGACAATGTTGATTAAAAAATCATACTCACCAACTGCTTGGCGTAGACCTCTTTCTTCAGATTTTCTTCCAGAGCGTCAATTTCATCCGTGGTGTTAACGGGTGTAAATTGTAAAGATGACGATGCTCCGAAATATTGGTCACCAGATCTTTGACGAATAGCGGCGTCTATTCTCATCTCCAGTGTGGCTGTTGTTTTTGCCAACATTGCACCTACCGTATTGAGTACTGTTGCGGTGACATCTTCAACCACCTTTTCGGCAACCGTCTCGATTATATCGGATACTGCTTTGATGATTCTGTCTGCATCCAGCTGAAAAAAAAAATCATTGTAGGGGATTTAATTTTTCGCTTCTGCGTTGCATTAGGTGAGGTAGAAATTAATAAGAATTTTGGTGAAATATCCAAATCGCCTTTTACAATTACGACTTTTCAAATGTTTAATGTAATTAGCCACAAAAGTGACAAGAAAATAATTCATTCAGCATAAAGCTGAGTATAAATAGCATGATTGGTGTAATGCCAGAAAGGTAAAACGAGTTCCTTACCTGTTGAATTTTCACGATATAGCCTTCCGCGAGCAAACCTTCCGGCTGGCAATAAACGTTCTCAATCTCATTGGCTGGTTGGCTTGCCGGGGATGTCTGCTTTTCAAATGGAATCGCCTCCATGAGATCACCACGGTTGCAAGGCTACAGGAGTGTGGGGTCTGAGGTATTTGTCTCCGCCACTAGTTATAAAAGAGAATTATACATTAACGATCAAACGATCAAAACGATCAAATCTGACTATACATGTCAATGGTTGCTCCTCCGTGATTGATCTGAGCTGGTACCAATTGCACTGAGATCCAAATGAATAAGGGCTGGGACACTCCACTTATTCTCGAAGTGCAATTTTAGCAGCTCATGCATTTTTGGATCAATAACGGCGCCGGCCACGTCCTTATAGTCAGTTGGGATGGGAAAGGAATGTTAGAGTGTGGTGGTTGTTGCTACTAAAGACCGAGATCACCTCTGCATCCCCACAACCAGCACGGACTGGGGTATTTGTTAGACGGAAAGGATGGGAGATCTGGGAGTCACCGTTGGGTCGATGATGCGATCCATGGATAGGGATTATTTATAGTGTTCGTAAGGTGATAGATTGTGTGGTGAATAAGGTGATTAAGGTCAAGCGGCACAGCACGCTTCGGTTGCATAACTTGTAGGCGTTATATACACTGTGCTGTGAGTGGAAGTTGGAAGGAAGGGAAACGACTTTGTTTTCCAATTCGTTTCTGATTCTAGCGATGGCTATGAACATATGAATATACATGAGTTGTATATGTAGAGAAGAGAGAGAGAGAAAGTGGATAGAAAGATACAAAGTAGGATGAAAGGGACGGGCCAGGGATTGAACCCAGGGTCTTCTGCATATGAATCAGAAGCGGTAGCCACTAGACCACCAAGCCCGTTATAAAAGAGAATTATACATTAGGTTTGAAAGTATTAGATCATAAGATGGTTCAAATCCAGTGCCTTTGTAATAGAACCTTTCTTCAATTTCTTTTTGCGCTTGGGTGCAAAGTCAGATGCGTCGGTAGATTGTCCCGAAAGTTCGTCCGCTTCTTTCTCAGCATCAGGGAAGGTCGGAATGTACTTGCGCTTTACTGAGCAGGGTATCTTGTGTGGGACCACAGTAACCACGGGTTTTCCGTCCTCGATTGTTTGCACAACCATGAAATAATCTGGTAAGGTAAAGATTCCTTCAACTGATAATCACTTTAGGAATGTCGAATTACTCACCTTTTCTCATTTTGTGAAATAAACCGTCAGAACACACTGCTATTGCTGAACCGATTGAAGTTTGTTATTGTTTTTGTTTGATTTGACGCTTTAGGCATGTCCCAAAGAGCAGTGTTACCAGTTATTCAAGAAGTGATTATTCGACTGCTATTAGATTTTAGTTAAGCTTACTGTGGACTAGTCTAATAAGGATGCTAAAGCGACATTTAAACAATCCATGTTCGAAAAATGTTCCACTTTCATAGTGAACTTTAAATATCACTTTTAGCGAGCTGAATATTACAACCTAGGATGGAGCAGTATGGATGGTGTGGACAACGGTGCAGATGCTGATAGCTGTCAATCAAAGGGTAGTAAGATCAACTCTCGGTGGAACATTTGTGACAACTGATTACCATTGTAATTGTAGCTGTAGAACACACACACATTGTGATTGGAAGATATTGGAAAAACTTTTTTGCTAATTTTATTGAACAAGAAAAAAATAAGGACATAGAACAAACGTTTAAGAAACTTTACTTTCTGCTTATGTACGGCTTAAAAAAATATTGTTTGGCACTCTGTTTGAACAAAAGTGAAATTGAAGTGGCTTTAATATTGAATAGTGGTTGCTATAGCGCATGCCAGCGTTATTCCATATAATTACTTTGTACCACCTTTCTTCAACTAATGAACAACGATGCGCTACAAATATTCGTTTAAGAAACGTTGAACGAGCACTTTTAGAATCATCAGTAACTACTTGTTATTTTGAATGCCTAATTAACGTTGCAAATGCCTTATATGCTGCTTTTGAAGCATCAACCAGTTGAACAAACATAGTTGAATAAACATTTATGTGTTTATACTTGTACAACAAGTGTAGTTGAATAGATTCTCATTTTTGGGCGAACAAGAGTTGAACAATGGATCCTACACAGTTTAAACAATTTCTATTAAACATGAAGTTTAATAACGAAGCTCTGAGAAACATTTCTTCAAACAATAATTATTACTTGGGGAAGTACCGTCAAATGGGGTAACTTGCAACACTTTTCGACTTTGAAGCAATATCATTGAAAATCTAAACATTTGAAACACCCTGTGAAGCATCGTGTACGCTAATTACCCCGAGTAGAATACTATGCAGCACTTGGTTTACCAAAATACGTTGCCACCTAATCAGGAGGTGCGAAATACATGCTTGTTGCAAGTTTCCCCATCTGTGGGGTAACTTGCAACATAGGACATGAAGCTAAGTTAGCTATCATTATACAGCACTAACATTCTAGTATTTAGGCGTATTGTAAAATTTTGATGTTATGCATGAAACATACCATGAAAAGATGTACACTAACCAATTGACATATAATTTTTCATGAAAGGATTGATAGTTATTGCAAGCGAGAGTATATCGTTTAGCAACAGGTCTCACGTCCCTCAAACACAAAATATATATATGATTCTCGTGACTTAGCACTCATTACAAAATGTCAACAATGATTATTGTCATTTCTTGAAAAAGTAGAGTGAGTCATCTTCAAGTAGTTTTCAGTTTAAAGTGGTGTTTGGCAATTTCAGCTAAATTAACATGATTGAAACACACCTATTCTACTTTGTAAATGTCAAACTCGCTAATTTGGGTATTAAACTGAAATAGTTTACTCCATTCATTCAGAATTGATGTTGGTGATTGCTTTACAGCGTTCATAAACAAAAATTGAACTTTTAACATGATGAAACATGAATGAAACTTCAAAATATGGTATTTTCTAACAATGTTTGAATATCACGTGCAAAAAAATGTAAAAAAATGAATTGTCATTTGAAAATAACCGCGTTACGTAATCAATAAATGATCCATTTAGGTTATTTCTGTCAAATATATCGTGAAATGAAGATAAATAATAGAAGGTTTTATCAAATTCAACCGTTGCAAGTTACCCCATAGTTATTGTCGGATATAATAATGATTTTTTGCATTACTTAGTCGATAAGTTTATCAAACTTTTATCGTTCAGCTAAGCTTACTATTAGGTACCCTAACTGCAAGCAAGGTCATCAGACTTGTCGCACTTACCATAAGTGAGAGGTCAAGCACGATTTTCATACTTGTTTTTATGGCATAAAATGAGCAATCCGTTTTAACAGTGTAGCTAAACCATAAACAAAGAAACAAAGCTAATTTTTATACTAAATCGATCTTTGATACACATCATCTCTATAACCGAAATAGTAGGGCATACTAGTTTTCATTATTATTAGAAAATGCTTCACATTTAGTGTATGTCATCGTGTTGCAAGTTACACCGCTGTTGCAAGTAACCCCGTTTGACGGTAACTTTAATACAGGATTTGAAAATGTTGCTGATTTTCACTCAATTGAAGAGAATCACAATACCGTAAAACGGGGTATCATTGATCAGCGGGGTAACATTGATCGGCTTGACCGCCCTCATGAAATGTTCAAACAAGCATTTTACATTGAATCCGTTTCTGCTATCGAATGGTATATCGTAATCTGCCATTATTCAGCTATCGAATGACATGTATTACACGATAATTGAATTTCATAAACAATGAAATAAATCGATTTTTCCATAAGTGTGTTTCGTAACGCAATGAGATACATTGTCAAAAAATCATGCATGGCATGAATACTAGATACAATATGAAGTTAGAAATCACTGTGTTACTTCAATATGATATCCTAGAGTTGGATTTAATCACCGAAACTTTTATGAGAATACTATTTTTCAATAAAATATACGATTTATTAGAAGTAGGCTATCAATTCAATCAAATTCCTTAAGCCATTGCCATTACCTTAAGGCGTTATTCGCGGATTGGAGGATTTAAATCCTGAAATAACTCAAAAAGTACTAAACTTGTAAGAATTTGAACAACATATTCGAAATCAGCGACCCCGAATTTAGTAGGTAAGGGTATTTTCAACACAAACGAATATTGATCTCTGACATGATCAATGTTACCCCAAATCAACAAAATCAAAAATTAGATTAAAAAGTCTATTTAAACATGATTCAAAGTTTTATAATACTTTTTCGAGTAGCTTAACACATACTCAGAGGGCCAGTACCTGTTTTAAAAATATAAAACATGTAACGTTTGCTTTAACAAAAGAATTATTCAAGAAAGATCGAAAATTCTGATCAATGTTACCCCGGATTACGGTATTAGCACAATATAAAAGTTGACCCATAAGATATGAAAGAATAACTTGACGAAAATAGAACGATAAACCAGTACAAGCCGTAACTTCCCCTTCAGGAGAAACTAAAACACATACTCTTGAAAAAATCCCCGTAGATGATTACATCATATTTTTCTACGAGTGGCATTGGGTTTGCAAATGCAACCCAATCAGGGCTTTTCTCCGTGAGACGAGAAGACAATAATATGGCACGTGGCCCAGTTGTGCTCCACTTTTTCCCAGACGCTGTGCAGCCTGGCTGGCTGGCTGCCTGACAGCCAGCGACGGGAATTAGAACCAAAGAAGAATTTCTTCTTTGCCTTTGAGACGAAGGGACCGGACGAAGGGATTTCGTGACTTTTGATGGAAATGAAATGTAAATTTTTCATTCGTCATGGAATAAACATTCTGCATTGTTCTGCTTTGCCCGTGCTGAGTAGTGGGTCCGATGGGAATAGCGAAAAATCCCTGCACGCCTTCAAAGCTTATACGGATTGGTCTGGTGGAAGGAAAATGTCAAATGGAAGTGTTTGGGAGCAAACTTGAATTTAAGGTGTTTGTTTTCAACATATGTATCAACACAGCACAAAATGTATCAAAAGTTCAGCCTTCATGTCTTATTCACTTTGTCATAATTTCCTGCAGAATCCTGATGAACTGTGCAGCATTTTATCTGCAAAACATACAGAGGATGGCCAAAATGTTTGGGATAGGCAACTTTTTTTCTCCAACAAAAAAATTCAACATGCTGTAACTTTTCGAAACATTAATCAATCGAGCCCAAATTTGTACCAATAGGGGTATTAGGGGCATAATGGACACCCTAAGCAAATGAGTATGTTAGGCCTGTATAACAGACAAAAACTTAACATATTATCAGTTGGCTTACAACTTTAACTTGTTTCCTACGTATTTCAATCATTTACAGCTGGTAGAATGTCATTATTGTGAAGAAATAATGAATTGAAAACCGTGTGTTTTTTAGGGCTGGCAGCAAAGGTACGGGGCGAAATGGACACCCATCGGGGCATAATGGACACCCCTGCATATTTTATGCTGTATCTTTGAGAATATCGACCAGTTAAGTAATTTGCCAACGGAGATCAATACCACAGATATAATACTCCATCTTAGACGAGTTTACATAACTTCAAAGTTAAGTAAATAAATTTAAGGCTAAAATAATCGGATTGAATTTTTTCAAACTCTCTAAAACGCCTAACAGTATGCAACGCGCGTACATCCAATCATAATTGCCAGTGTTCATTTCGCCCCGAATCGACTACAACATTGAAATTGCTATTTTCAGTGTGTTCTGATCAAAAATATAATACTTCTTCCATCGCTAAATCTACGTATACATGTAGATTAGCTAACAATTCACTTGTTTGTATGGTGGACACACTCAATCACTCGTAATACCTTATTTGCTGCTGCTTCGAAATTATAAGAAATCCACCATATGAAAAACATACTTCAATTTCAATGATATTTTGGTTATTTTGAAAGAATATAAATGGTACTTTTGAAAAATAGAACAATGATTTGTTCCTTTACACTTATGCATTGAAAGTTTTACAAAAAAGTCAACGGTTTCGGCAAAAACAGGGGTGGCCATTTCGCCCCGGGTGTCCATTATGCCCCTAATCCCCTTATGCACACATAATAGGTTGACAAACAGTCAAAATTTAAGATTTTTTGATGCACTCTATGAAAAGTTATAGCATGTTGAACTTTTTTGTGAGAGAAAAAAAAGTTGCCTATCCCAAACATTTTGGCCACCCCCTGTAGATACTACTATTGCAGTTTTCACCCCAAATTGGACTACCTATCACACATATATTGGGACGCCTAAAAAGTGTGATAAAAGTGCACATTTACCTCGGATCATTTTGACGTCTTCTGTGCACTTATTCCTTCATTTACGTGCACTTACCGTACGTACTTGATAATCATTGTATTACTACTATTGAAAAAATCTCACCGAAATAGCTATCTAGGAGCAATTCGACCATTATGGGTATATCGACAACACTCCATAGATCATTTCTGTACATTCAGAATATTTTCGTAGGCCTTGCTTGTCAATCAATAGTCGAATTTATTCGACGTAAATGCCGAAATAGCTATCTAGTAGCAATTCGACTATTATGGGTACATCGGCAACACTCCATAAATCATTTGTGTACACTCAGAATATTTTCGTAGGCCTTGCTTGTCAATCAATAGTCGAATTTATTCGACGTCATACATTTCCCTTGATAATCATTGAATTACTACTATTGAAAAAATCTCACCGAAATAGCTATCGAGGAGCAATTCGACCATTATGGGTACATCGGCAACACTCCATAGATCATTTCTGTACACTCAGAATATTCTCGTAGGCCTTGCTTGTCAATCAATAGTCGAATTTATTCGACGTCATACATTTCCTTTGAAGAACATTGTATTACTACTATTAAAAAATCTCACCGAAATACGTTTTTTTTTTTTACAAAAATGCTATTATTTTTAATTAGATTCGATCTTCTAATCAAATGCTGCTTTTTCATATATGTTATGCATGCTACTTTGTTTTTTGGATACAATTGCTGATTCAATATTATCAGAGAATTACCCTTCTTTTATTAATAGGATTCTTTCAAAGTTTACTGTTACAAAAAAGAAAAAAAATGATAAACCATTTTATTTGAATTTGAAATCTTATCATTATTCTGTTTCTCGATCAGTTAAATTTTTCTCTCATATTAACGATTTTCCGCGAAACGGTACATTCCGCCAAATGGTTTTCGGCAATACGGTGCATTCCGCGAAATGGTTTATTCCGCCAAATGTCGTTCCGCGAATTGTTACACCGCGAAATGGTTTTCGGCGAAATGTTATACAATGCAATCAATCAATTATTGGGCCGAACTTTGGAATTGCGTCAAAAGAACTCAATTTTGGGTAATTTGGCGGTTCCGTGTGTGAGTTTTCTCATGAGAACAACATTGCAAACAACCGTGCGCTCCCTCGGTTGAAGCGTTCGTGGTGGATATTAATCGGGTGAAATTCTTGGTAAACACGTTTTAACGTGCATTGGGCTGCCGGTTCAGCGAGCTCCATTAAATAACTGTTTCATTTCCGACCGAAGTGCGTGGCGTGGAAGCGTGGAAGCGAACAAAAATGAACGTTAATTTTTACTTTGGGGCTGTCCATAAACCACGTGGTCATATTTTTGGGACTTTTCAACCCCCCCGCGTGGTCATTTGTCCATACAAAATTTTTAATTTGTCCATACAAATATGTCATTGGCCGAACCCCCACCTCCCCCCCCCCCCTTTGACCACGTGGTTTATGGACAGCCCCTTTGGAGGAGAGTGCGGCACCGGCAGTGGAAACGGAGGTAAGATTATTGTTGTCCCGGAGGAACCGATAATAGTGATTCTTCATTAGGGCCTAACTGACATTTTCGATTTCTCTTCATCGACCGTTATTACGCATTTGATTCGGTTGTGGTAGAAGACAAGTTCACATGAGAGATGTTCTATTTTCGTCAAAATTTTACCGAACACGGTACTCAAAATTAAGTGTGCAGAGTGAATATTCCTATGAAAAAGTATCATCCTCTGCACTCCTCGTCGAACCAATCGTTTCGTCGACTCCGTTCCACGTACCCGATGGTGCTCTCGGCTGCGTTGTTGATGACTGCTTTGACTGTACTCCAGCAGTCCTCTAGAGGGGCCTCATCGAGCACACCCTCGTCCGGCAACACTGCCTCGAGATTCTGCGCGTATGCGGTGGCGACATCCGGTTATCGCTCTAGATCGTACCGAGGCGGCCGCTGGTAGTGATGTCGCAAAATTTCAAATAATCGATTAATCGGTAATCGATTATGTTTTGCCATGGCGATTATCGATTCGATTAATCGGCTATAATTAATCGATTATTCCTGATAATCGATTATTTTTATTATAGTATTGACGTAAACTACGTCTATGGGGAAGGTACGGTACTGTACCACGGCACCGGGTGTAAAATGAAAATCTAAATTTTGCGACCGTCACGAAATTATGAAAGATTTTGCACGCTAATAACTCAGCCATTTATTGACCGATTTTTAAAATTTTGCCATCAAACAATCGCAAAACTATGTCCCTTTCATGTCAAATAGAGAAAACTATTGATTTTCAACAGCAAACTATTGAAAATTGCAGAAAAGTGAACCTATGTTTTAATTTTATCCAGCCAATCACGAGCGAGCACATTTTTTGGGTTTTCTCGCTTGGTATATAAGTTATTGTCTTCTTCTCATCTTCCATCATTCTTCCGCGACACCTCGAGGGGAACGCATCGGAGGACTGCTAGCGAGTTTCTCCGCTTGCTTCTCGCTTCAGTATGCTTTGGCTAGCCGAGCGCGGTGGTCGTCGGCTGTTGCCACTTGCTTTACCAGTTGTCGTCGCGTCGCCGTGCGTGGTACCAGTGGGGCCGCCAACCAGTTCACACCGGATCGGATCTGCGAAAATTTTCTTCATTCTGGCTTCATCGGGCGTCCGGGCAGCGCAAGCCAACATTGGAATTAACAAAATTATGGAACGCGCTTGCAGTAATACTGCAAGTAAATTAAAACAGCCCTTGAAAGGGCTACGAAAATGTCCCACGGGAGTGAACCGAATAATTTTCTCAGGAGGAAAGCCTCCTTCAGTATGTTCTGCCCAGGCATGCGCGGTGGTCGTCGGCTGATACTAGTCGTCATGGCAACGCCGTGCGCGGTACCAGTGGGGCCGCCAACCAGTTCACACCGGATCGGATCTGCGAAAATTTTCTTCATTCTGGCTTCATCGGGCGTCCGGGCAGCACAAGCCGACATCGGAATCAACAAAATTATGGAACGCGCTTGCGGAAATACTGCAAGTAAATTAAAACAGCCCTTGAAAGGGCTACGAAAATGTCCCACGGGAGTGAACCGAATAATTACAGTATGTTTTGTCTAGCCGTGCGCGGTGGGCGTCGGCTGGCTGATGCTAGTCGTCATGGCAACGCCGTGCGCGGTACCAGTGGGGCCGCCAGCCAGTTCACACCGGATCGGATCTGCGAAAATTTTCTTCATTCTGGCTTCATCGGGCGTCCGGGCAGCACAAGCCAACATCGGAATTAACATAATCATGAAACGCGCTTGCAGTAATACTGCAAGTAAATTAAAACAGCCATTGTAAAATGTCCCACGGGAGTGAACCAAATAATTTTCTCATGAGGAAAGCCCGGGACGCATAAAGTGTCAATCACTATGAGCGCTGTGTGAAAATTGAACTGCGCTTTGTCGCAACAATGAGATATTCAATTCAAAATTTAATGTGCAAAAACTGTGCTAGTTGTTTGGCAATTGGAAAACATTTTCTTCAACTCAGATGATGAAGAAATTTGCATCTTGATGAAATGTATTACTCAGTGTTGCCATATTTCAATGTGTGTAGATCTTCGCAAAATTCTTAAATGTTCTTTACAATTTTGCCGAAAAATTTGCATGATTCATAGAAATTATTTGTTAAACATTACAATTGTGCTGATCGATTTGCAAAAGTTCAATGAGATAATTGTATTTCGAAAGCAATTGGTATGCATTGTGCAAAAATCTGTATGGCATCACTAATTTTCACCCCTCTTTCATTTAACCAATCACGTGCGAGAGGGGAATTTGAACTTCTTTGCCATACAGCCGTCTAGTATATAAGTTATTGTCTTCTTCTCATCTTCCATCATTCTTTCGTGATACCTCGAAGGGAACGCATCGGAGGACAGCTAGCTAGTTTCTCCGTTTGCTTTTCCCTTCAGTATGCTTTGGCAAGCCAAGCGCGGTGGTTGTCGGTTGATGGTTGCGCTCTCGTGTGTTCACTTTCGCATCGTCGTCGTGCGCGGTGCTACTGGAGCCACCACCAACCGGTTCACACTGGTGCACGGCAAAACTGACACGACACGACAACAGCGAGGGCTTGCTGCCCGACGTTTTGCACAACATCGTCACGCAAAATAAACGCTGCCGTTCTGGATTTGGTTATCAAATCTACCGGATTTCACCTCATTTACGCAATAATTGAATAATTATTATTCAGCATATAGATTTAAACAGCCCTTCTAAGGGCTTCGAAAATGTTTTCCACAAAAGAGTACCGAATAATTTTCCAAGAAAGACGCCGGGTCACACAAACTTCTTCTTATCTATCATCATTCTTTCACACCTCGAGGGGAACGCATCGGAAGACTTCTCCGTTTGCTTCTCCCTTCAGTATGCTTTGGTTAGCCGGGCGCGGTGGTCGTTGGCTGTTGCTAGTCGTCTTCGCATCGCTGTACGCTGTACCAGTGGGGCTGCTAACCAGTTCACACCGGATCAGATCTCTGATGGTGCGGCAGGAGCGGAAACTTTCTTCATTCTGGCTTCATCGGGCGTCCTGTTGTCCGGGTAGCTTTGCAGAAGCCAACAAAATTACACCGCTGAATCGCGCCTGTAGTAAAACAGCCCTTGTAAGGGCTACGAAAATGTCCCACAGGAGTGAAAGAATAATTTTCTTAGGATGAAATCTCGGGACACAAGTGTCAATCACTGTGAGCGCTGTGTGAAAATTGAATAGCGCTCCGTCGCAACCATGAAATATTCAATACAATTTTGTTTAAACTGTGCTAGTTGATTGGCAATTTCGAAAACATTTTCTTCTTTTCAGATGATGAAGAAAATTTCATTTTGATGAAATGTATTACTTAGTGTTGCCATATTTCAATGTGTGTAAGTTTTCGCAAAATTTGTAAGTCTTTACAATTTTGCCTAAACATTTGCATGATTTATCGAAATTATACAAATATTCAATGAGATAATTATTCGAAAGCATTTGGTGTTTTGTCGTATGGAAGCACAATTTTCTGTAAAATTGGTTCGAACAGTTCTTTAGAGGGCCAACAATTTTCTGAAAGAGGGTACGGTGAATTTTCCGAGAAAGTTGCTACCGCCAAGAATTTGAAACCAACTACATCAAAAGCATTCTGTGGAAATCAAACCGCATCTTGTCGCAGAAAAGCAACATTTCTCTAGTGCGCCCTTTGCACTATTGCATTCCTTTTCATCATAACAAGTGTTTGAAAATTGAGACTATCAAACCAATTATTCTTACAAAGCCTATCATTGTCGCTGTTCTGACATTTGCTGGCAGAACAACGAAATTATTGATGACACATGCAATATTTTTAACAAATTCTTGTTCAAGCAGCCCTTTTGAGAGCAGTTTTAAGAAAGAGTAAACGGTAGATTTTCTGACAAAGTGCCACATAAGTGTCAAATCCGCCGAATTTCGAAAACTACTCCTAAACTAAATGTAACAGCTTGTCTTATCATCTGGTCGTGTCACCGAATCTGGCGAGTACGCTTTCTTCTTGTGTGTACAGTGTATAGCTATAAACGAATTTCTTCAGGCTTTGCTTATGTTTCAAACTGTGTTATAAATATTTCCAACACAAATCCCCAGAATCCACCAAAATCTTACAGAATTTACTTTGTTAAAATTAACGACTTTCAAAACTATGAGCCACTACAAATTCTTATATTGATTCAAAGAAATTGCATTGTAGTCCTATGTCGTTCATAACAAACTGCTTTACGTAGTTTACGTCATGCAGTTGTGTCTTGCACACACCCCTCTGATTTTTTCTTAAGGACAAACGTCTTGAAATCCCGGTTCAATAGTGCATCAAAACTTCAGACGCACAAATCTCAAGAAGCAAGCTTCAAACAGCAATGCATTTTATTATTCTGTTCTTGCTCACTTGTAATTAGCTTAAAATGAGAAGCTCAGGTGCGCTGGTTTTGTTTACGAAGAGATTTGTGCCCTCAAAATCGTGAGTAGGTGCCAAAGTCGGCCATTGTGACGGCCATATTGGGATTCTAACAAGTCTGTCCTTAAACATTTGCACGGTTCATCGCTGGTACAGCAATCCGCTATGTTTTGGCTGCATTAAAGATACCAACATGCTGGGGTTTATAAGGCGATTTAGTAGTAGGTACCTATCAACTTTCACGATCCATACACTATCAAAACATTATACATTTCTTATGTGGGATCCATTCTTGAATATTGTAGTATTGTTTGGTCCTCATATGAAAACTTATGAAGAATGCATAGAATCGGTGCAAAAGAAATTCTTGCTATTTGCTCTACGTAAACTGAGATGGACAACTTTTCCACTGCCTTCTTATGAATCGTGCTGTATGATAATCAACAAACTTTAAAGAACAACGTGAATATGCTATGATAACATTTGTGAATGATATTGTTTCGCAACGTGGTGACTGCAGTAATCTGCTGTTCTGTTTGTATTTTTATAGCTTATTTTTATGCTTAGGAAACACTCAATTTTGACAGTTTAACAATCCGTTAATTTAAATTTTATTCCTATAAAATATACTTAAACTAAGGTACTTTACAGTGTGGAAACCGATTTTACAATTAAATTGGATTTTGCGTGACTTTTAGGGTAATTAAAAAGTGATCTCCAAAGTTATATGTTTTTCAACTGTGCGGTTGAAACGGACCGGTAGAGTGGGTAGGACGGACACGTTTGGAAAATTAGCTAATAAGCCATTAATTGTGTTAAATGATGGTATTGCCGTTTGTTTCCGGTAGATCAATCATAATAGAATCCAAATTTGGCTTTGAATCTCTTAACGAAGCATTTTTTTACAAATTGAATTCAATTTTGTAAATTGGAACAGAACAGAAACCTCCGTACCCTGATAAACGCCTAACAGTATGCAATACTCTGGTATTTAATTTCAAGCTGTTGTTAAAGTTTTGTGAAAATTCCAATATAGGGGGATTAGGGGCATAATGGACACCCTAAGCAAATGAGTATGTTAGGCCTGTATAACAGACAAAATCTTAACATATTATCAGCAGGTAGAATGTCATTATTGTGAAGAAATGATGAATTGTAACCCGTGTGTTTTTTGGGGCTGGCAGGAAAGTTACGGGGCGAAATGGACACACATCGGGGCATAATGAACAACCCTGCATATTTTATGCTGCATCTTTGATCATATCGACCAGTTAAGTAATTTGCCTACGGAGATCTATACCAGATGATACGCCATCTTGGACGAGTTTACATAACATCAAAATTAATTAAATAAATTTTAGGCTAAAATAATCGGATTGATTTTTTCCAAACTCTTTAAAACGCCTAACAGTATGCAACGCGCGTACATCCATTCATAATTGCCAGTGTTCATTTCGCCCCGAATCGACTACAACATTGAAATTGCTATTTTGAGTAAGTTCTGATCAAAAATATAATACTTCATCCATTGCTAAATCTGCGTATACATGTAGATAAGCTAACAATTCACTTGTTTTTATGGTGGACACACTCAAACACTCGTAATACCTTATTTGCTGCTGCTTCGTAATTATAAGAAATCCACCATATGAGAAACATACCGTAATCCGGGGTAACATTGATCAGAATTTTCTATCTTTCTTGAATAATTCTCTTGGTAAAGCAAACGTTACACGTTTTATATTTTTAAAACAAGTACTGGCCCTCTGAGTATGTGTTAAGTTACTCGAAAAAGTATTGTAAAACTTTAAAACATGTTTAAATAGGTTTTTTAATCTAATTTTTGATTTTGTTGATTTGGGGTAACATTGATCATGTCAGTGATCAATGTTCATTTGTGTTGAAAATACCCTTACTTACTAAATTCGGGGTCGCTGATTTCGAATATGTTGTCCAAACTCTTACAAATTATATACTTTTTAAGTTATTTTAGGAATAAAACCCTCTAAACCACGAATAACGCCTAAAGGTAGGCTTAAGGAATTGATAGCCGACTTTTAATAAATCGTATATTTTACTGAAAAATAGCATTTTCATAAAGGTTTCGTTTATTAAATCTAACTCTAGGATATCATATTGAAGTAATACGGTGATTTCGAACCTCATATTGTATCTAGTATTCACGCCAAGCATGAATGTTTGACAATGTATCTCAATGCGTTACGAAACACAGTTATGGAAAAATCGATTTAATTCAATGTTTATGAAATTCAATTTTCATAAATTGCATGTCATTTTATAGCTGAATGATAGCTGATTACGATATACCATTCAATAGCAGGACCTGATTCAATGTAAAATGCTTGTTTGAACATTTCATGAGGTGGGTCAAGCCGATCAATGTTACCCCGCTGATCAATGATACCCCGGATTACGGTACTTCAATTTCAATGATATTTTGGTTATTTTGAAGGAATGTAAATGGTACTTTTTAAAAATAGAACAATGACTTGTTCCTTTACACTTATGCGTTAAAAGTTTTACATAAAACTCAACGGTTTCGGCAAAAACAGGGGTGTCCATTTCGCCCCGGGTGTCCATTATGCTCCTAATCCCCCTACATTTGAGGTTCGAAATCATTGTATTAACTAAACATGACATGTCAGAGTTAAATTTCATCAACAAAACTGAAACAAACTGAAAGTGCTCCTTTTCAATTAAATAGACGATTTATTAAGATTAGACTACCTAAGTAATTGCCTACCTTTAGGCGTTATTCTTGGTTTATAGGATTTTAATCCTAAAATAACTTTAAAAGTAGGTAAGCTGTAAGAATTTGGACAACATATTCGAAATCAGGGACCCCGAATTTAGTTAATAAGGGCGTTTTCAACACAAACGAAACATGTAACGTTTGCTTCTACAAGAGAACTACTAAAGAAAATCGTAAATTTTGATCAATGTTACCCCGGATTACGGTATTTATGAAAAAAAAATTTTTTACGGTACATTAACATATGATTATATGCTACGCATATTAAGTTTCCTTTATTTAAGTTGTTTTCGAAGTTTTTTATACAAATTTTTAACACAACAGTTCTATCTTTCAATCTACTTGAATTTACATGGGCATTGCCTACTTTAAGGCGTTTATCGGTGTATGGAGATTTCTGTTTCAATTTACAAAATTGATTCCAATTCATAAAAACACGCTTCATTAAGAGAGTCAAGGCCAGATTTGGAATCTACTATGATCGATTTACCGAAAATAAGTGGCCTTTTATTGAAAAAAATAGTCAGAACGTTGATGTAGAGCAGATTGTTTACGGGACATGTTTCTGCAATGGAATTACATACGTTTAGGCGTTTATTGGTGTAATCTTGTTCCAATTTACGGAATTGATTCTATTTCGTAAAACTACGCTTTGTTAAGAGGTTCAAACCCAGATTTAGATTCTATTATGATTGATTTACCAAAAACAAGTGGCGATGCATTGGAAAAAACATAATCAAAACTTTGTCGTTGCTTGATCCAGACAACATTGAGATTTGTAAGAAAACCCTACAAATGTTATTTTAAAAAGCTTTGAGCATTCGAAAGCGCCTAAATATATGCACGTTCTAATCAACATATCAATTGAACACCCCAAGTTCCCATGGTCATAAACTGTGAAGCCCCGTTCCAATATTTTTCAAAAATTCCTTCACTATGGCACTTCTAGGGTCCCAAGCCCCTGTTCTTTTTTTTTATCCCATAACACAAACTAGTGTTGAAAAGATGATCGACGGGAAGCGAGCAGAGTATGACGACTGTTTCTGTTTACCACGTTTTTTAATAATCGATGAAATAATCGAAACAAATAATCGATTATCGGAATAATCGAATAAGGCGCTACTCGATTAAAATTTAATCGATTAGTTGAACGATTAATCGATTAGTTGGGATAATCGATTAATTTGCGACATCACTAGCCGCTGGTACTTCTTCTTCTTCTTCTTCATTTTGGCCCTGTGTCTCCACTGGGACTTGGTCGGCCTTTCTTCAACTTAGTGTTCTTCGAGCACTTCCACAGTTATTAATTGAAGGCCTTCCTTTGCCTGACATTGCATTATTCGGTTCACTCTTGTGAGGAACATTTTTGATACCCTTAAAAGGGCTGTTTAATTTGTTTTACAAAATCGTTCAATTATTGCCATGAGGTGAAAATCGGTAGGTATGCCACCAAATTGTCCAACCCGAATGAATGTTAGTAGTTTCCTTTTAATAAATTGTGAATTTTTAAAGTTTAAATGTAAGTGAATGCAATTTTTCATGTTAGGCGCCGTCCACAAATTACGTAACGCTCTAGGGGGAGGGGGGGAGTACAGCCGAGTGTTACGGCCCATACAAAAATTTTAGGGTTTTCATACAAAAAAGCGTTACGGAGGGGGGAGGGGGGGTCAAAAATTGTCGATTTTAGCGTTACGTAATAAATGGATGCTGCCTTATACATGTCGCTGGTGAACTTTCGTAGCTCTTTCGTAGCTAACAATCCTTCCATCACTTGTGGTGATAGGTGATTCCGCAGCTTATTTTTATTCAAGTTGTAGGGTAGCGATCCACTTGGGCAGCGGCCGGTATTTTGGGCACTCTTCGCTATAACTCAGCCAATTCCAAACCAATTGACTTGAAATTTTGTACACGGTACGTATCTCATCGCGTTCCAAAAATTGTGTCAATTGGTTCAGCATTGGCTGAGTTATAGCAGAAAAGTGACCAAAATAGGACCCCTGCCGAGATGATTCCACTTCCCTACCCCGCGAACGGAGCAGTTCGCCCATCACCTGCATTGCTTCAGTTCCCATGTACATAGCTTCGAGTTTCTTGAAATGTTGCTGGCTGAAAGCAACTTTGCCCAGATTTTTCATGTTGACCATGTATGTATTCTGCTTGCATAAAATTGTCAAGGACGGTACGATTGAGCCTCAAAATTTCTCCATGGAGTCTAGGGAGCTCAGGTGTTTCTGACTGGAACAATCGGTTCTTTTGGTTAATTATGGGGAGGATATATTTTAGAAATTTCAAATAAATCCGTGCTGAAGGATCTTCTAATCCTTTGCGGATCGCATCCATCTTTTCCCGTGTGGATTTATAAGCTCGCACGTCCACGTAGTTGAAGTATACCAGCAGCACGTCATATCTGTCCAGTATGCGCTCGACTACCGATTCCAGCGATAGCCACCGTGCAGCAGTCGGATGCAACATTTTGAGGGCTTCAGTTCGACCAATGTTTGCAGTTCTTTGAAACGGCTTCCTCGTTGACCTCCTGAGCTGAGTAAATTAAAAATGTCGTGATATAATTGCTCCACATGGCATGGGATATGCTTACAAGCATACGACGAGCACAAAGGAAATCAGTGGCAAATACACTTCATTATGTACACATTTGGACCGTCCCGTTCCATCATGGTTGCCACCGAATGGCGAGCCCCCATCATGACATTGGCGCCATCTGATCCAAACCCAATCACTTGAAAGGAAGACTGTCGGACTGAAATTTCGTGACGATCATGTCGTACAAACTATCAGCGGTTGCATCGGTCACAGTTTCGACATGGTAAACATAATCATGTATCTTCAGTTGGTTGTTATCCCATTTGCTGGTCCTGATTATCATGGCAAGCGATTTGACTCCTGATAGGTCCGTCGACTCATCAATTAGCAGGCTAAAATGGTTGGCTTTAACAAGATTGCCAATTCTTCGAGACTGGCTTCGATAAATCATAAATGCTTTCAAGGTCCTGTAGTGAATATGGTTTGGTATTGAGTAATTGATTGGAAAATGTTGAGCGTGCTTTTAGACAGTACTAGAATGCCTGAACGGCACTGATGATTTCGATGATAAGATCGCGATGTATGCGTGCGCTTGTTTTGCTTTGGATAGCCACGTGATGAATGAAAGGGAGCTACACGATTGAAGCCAGAAAAAGAGATGGAGACTGACTGCCAATCTCATGCTCAAGTTGAATGATGGACAGAGTGTGCGTGCATGGTGTGGATGGGCACAGAGAGTGAATGGGAGAAATGACATAGAGTGTCGGTAATATAATAGAAACGTATGTGAGAGTGAAACAGCCATAGATTTTGAGTCTGGCTTGAACGGAAAATGTCTGATTGTTTTCTCATTCTGTTGGTGATTTTTGCGACGGACGGACGCGTGTGAAAACTTCTCCGATTTTGAATTCGGACGCGTGTGAAAACTTTTGGTTTAAAATTCGGGCGCGCGTGAGATTTAGAATTCGGAAGAAATGAATAAAACACAGAGTTTACTACAGGTCCCTACTGGAGATGTTAGGTGCAGCCCCCCACGCGCATTAAAAATGCTCACTAAAACTAATACATTGATATTTCGCGGTACCCCATGATGTTTCGTGGTACTCTGGTATTCCGTTATGCTTCATATATGTATACCAATACCACAAACAAATCAATACCACGGAATACTATGGCGTGCCACAGACTACTAGGGAATACTACGAAATACCATAGAGTTCCACGGAATGCCACGGAGCACCATGAAATAGCATGGAGTATCACGAGATACTATGGAGTACCACAGAATACTATGAAGCATCACGGAATACCATGGTGTGCTACGGAATACCATGGCGTGCCTCGTAATATCATGACGTACCACAGAATACTAGGTAATACTACAAAATACCATGGAGTTCCACGGAATGCTATAAAATACCAAGGAATGCCATGAAGTACCACGGAATACTATGAAGCACCACGGAATAGTATGGTGTACCACGGAATACCATGGCGTACCACAGAGTACTAGCAAATACTACGGAATACCATGAAGTACCAAGGAATGCCATATAGTACCGCAGAATGCCTCGAAATTCCTCGGAATACCATGGAGTACTACAGAATACTATGAAACACCACGGAATACCATGGCGTACTATAGAGTTCTAGGGAATACTTCGAAATACCATGAAGTTCCATGGAATGCCACGGAGCACCATGAAATAGCATGGAGTTCCACGAAATGCCATGGGGTACCACGGAATACCGTGGCGTACCACAGAGTACTAGGAAATACTACGAAATACCATGAAATTCCACGGAATGCCATGGAGTACCACGGAATATTATAACGCACCACGGAATACCATGGCGTACTACAGAGTACTAGCGAGTAATACGAAATACCATAGAGTTCCACGGGATGCCATGAAGTACAGTAGACGTTCGATAAGTGCAACATGTTTACGTTTCAGTTACCGAATGAAATTCGCTAACTGCAACGACTGACAGCCGTTAAATAGTTGTCAATTGCTGTTGGACCCAGCCAGAATGCACTCAAAAACATCGCAATGCAGCTGTAGTGCATCTGAAAAACATCGCAACTCTGTTTTCGTTTTTGACAGATAGCGGTGTGATAACTGCAAAATTGTTGCACTTAGCGGACTTGCAGTTAAAAAGCATTGCAGTTATACCGTTTGCACCGAGCGAACGTCTACTGTACTAAGTAGATGAATGAATAATTTAGAGTACTTACCCGGTAATGGTGGACATTGATTGCCCTTTTTTAAGAAAACTTGCGTGTGCGGAAATTCAAACGCGTTTAATGGACGTCGTCTAGCGTTTGTCGTCCCGTCGTATCTCGACACCGTTGCCGCCAGTCAGTCACGCCACCACTTCAAGTCTGACACTGACACTTTGCTAAAAAGATAGAAAGGAGGGCGTTGAATGAAGAAATGAAGCAAACGTGTAGCCACGGGCTCCAGCAACGCGCTCTGAGTTATATCAAAGAAAACGGCTAAAATTCAGCTTCACTAAACCTCTTCTGATAAGCGTAAACAAGACATTTGGACACTGCTTATCTGTCAAACGATTATATGAAAACTACACTTGGCCAAAACGCAACGGAAACCCCAATTGATTAATTTTGAGTGTTTCGACTTATGAACAGGTTTCGATATGATTTACTCCAATGTGTGGTGGAGTCATCGCAGGAGCAGGAAGAAGATGCTACAGTACACAGCAAAAATAAATGTGAAAATTACACCCGACGTAAACAAATAAATGTTTATTCTATTCCACTGAATTTTACACTAAACAAATTTGAAAATGAAAATTTCATACAATTCAGACATTTAATGTTAAACGCACAATGAGAGCCAGCTATAAATTTAAAAACTGATGAAACAATGTGTGCGATATTACGCGGTCCTTTTGTTACAGGTTATATGATGAAACATTTAGGATAGGAATAACAAAGCAACTAGGGTAAAAAATATAATTTGGACATGTATATAATTTGGACATGCACTGCGATGTATGTCTTGTTCCGAAGAGCTAATCAAAGTAGATACTTCTGAATATCGATTATTGGATCAAACAGACCCTATTCTGAAGACTTACGTTGAAAATACGCTTAACAATTAAGAATTTACTTCAAAATTATCGAAAATGTAAAATATTTCACTAAAACCCCTCAAATGCACAGGTATGCAAAACGACATACACTTCACAGTCACATACAATATTTTCCTCAAAATCGTTGAATTGATAATTGTAAGAAATTTAAAGGCCTTATTGCAATGAAAACTTTACAATAAAGAAGCATTGGGCAGCCAATCTCTTAACATTCATCTCGAAAGCCAAAAATAGGTGGTGTCCAAAATACATTACAAATTTTCTACTGTAAATATATTTTGGTCATCTGGCGAACTACATGGGGAAGCTGTGCGATTGCATACTTGGAGGCGTATTATGTGGTTCTGGCGATATATCCTCGATTTTGACAAAAACTGTAATAGTTATCAAAATAGATGCATGTTAAGCGAAGACATTTGATTATTTGCAAGAAAATATTTATTAATTTATGCTACTTCCATGATTTAGCAGTATTCATGGCTAAACATTGAGATAATTGCCCTGTCCAAATTATATGTACCTGTGGGTGTCCAAAACATATTTTCGGTGTCCAAAATGCAATTCTAACAAGCGATTGGAAATTATGATTTTCTCAACTTAAAATGCTTTCGTTAAGGTTTTTGTCACCAGGAGCGCAAAATACAATCATATTAGAAGCGTATTAGTAACTCTGCAAAATAATCAATTGCTTTCTAAGGAAACTAGGGGACGATTTTTCCAACGTTGTCCTCAGCCTGTCCAAAATACATGAATTACCCTAGGCTCTGCAACTAGCAGATGGCACATTCCATAGTACTGTGTACCTCAATTACAAGTCGGTAACCGGAACTAGTGATGCTGAACTAGTCATGCACTCCGTCGTTACCGATACTCCTCAACCCATTACATTGGACGAAATTATTGCCAACAAAGCGATAATTATTAAGAACCAGACCAAGATAATCACTAGTGTAGCTCAATTGAAAACAGAATTAGACTATCTTAACGTTAAAGTGGAAGCACTGGTAGCAGGCACTTCTCTGTGGGCTCCACCGGTACCTACCATAAATCATCATCCATGCAAATGTTTACATTGACTTGTCAGATTCAAATAAATATAAAGACACCATTTCCATACAAAAAGCGGAACGGAATCAATCGGTGCCGTAATCGCTTGTTTTTGAATAGGATGAATATGGGAGCGTGAGATTACCGATGGTACACATACCCTAGTATGAGAAAAAAAAATGGAACGGAACGTCACAGTTCATGACCGAAGTTTGTATGGAGAACTTGGGGTGTTCAATTGATTTGTGCATTAGAACGTGCCGTGCATATATTTAGGCGTTCTCAGTGTTAACCCTTTATAAGGCAGTGGCAACTATATTGCCACCTCAAAACAATATTTTTTTCTGCTCACTTAGAAAATCTTTACAACTTCTGTTTTAACTATTGGACACATTTGGCCTTTGTGAACACTCATTATTTTTTTGAGCCAGAACAACTATGATTTGGCTTTTTTAGAACAAAATATCTGTGACAAAACTGCCTTTTTCGAGTGATTGAAGGTTTATAAGCTCGAACTTTTGTTTTGGCGAACGAATAAAAAATCGAATGATGGCGAATCAAAGGTCTGTGTTCCTTTTACTTGTGGACAAAAATTGAACTTGATTGCTTCGTTACTTTTGAAAACTCAGCTTTTTGAAAAAAATGTACTAAAATAAATATAGATTTACTAAAACTGCTATATCTTCCAAAACAATTGTCCAATCGTGTTCAAATTTACACATGTAACTCGTGAATATTAGTACAATTACCTGTAAAAAAATCAGCATTATTGATCAACGCATTACAAAATAACAGAATTTTAAACTTTCTTGCAAAAAAATTGAAATTTAGACCAACTTTTTTCATACAAAATCGACCACTGATTTTTTTAAAAACAAAATCGTTTTTGTTCATTACACCACATGTGCTTTATATTCCAATGTAGCACGAGTTGATACCATGCCTAGTTTTCTCGGCCTTATAAAGGGTTAAAGTTTGTTTCGTCATTTTCTGACTTCTGAATATGTACACAGCACGTGCATATCAATTAAACACCCCAAGTTCTCTGTGAAGTACCGTAATCCGGGGTATCATTGATCAGCGGGGTAACATTGATCGGTTTGACTCACCTCAGGAAATGTTCAAACAAGCATTTTACATTGAATCAGTTTCTGCTATCGAATGGTATATCGTAATCTGCTATCATTTAGCTATTAAATGATATGCAATTCATGAAAATTGAATTTCATAAACATTGAAATAAATAGATTTTTCCATAACTGTGTTTCGTAACGCAATGAGATACATTGTCAAACATTCATGCATGGCATGAATACTAGATACAATATGAGTTTCAAAATCACTGTATTACTTCAATATGATATCCTAGAGTTGGATTTAATAAATTAAACTTTTATGAAAATGCTATTTTTCAGTAAAATATACGATTTATTAAAAGTCGGCTATCAATTCCTTAAGCTATTGCCTATTTTTAGGCGTTATTCGTGGTTTGGAGGATTTTAATCCTAAAATAACTTAAAAAGTATATAATTTGTAAGAATTTGGACAACATATTCGAAATCAGCGACCCCGAATTTAGTAAGTAAGGGTATTTCCAACACAAATGAACATTGATCACTGACATGATCAATGTTACCCCAAATCAACACAATCAAAAATTAGATTAAAAAACTTATTTAAACATGTTTTAAAGTTTTACAATACTTGTTCGAGTAGCTTAACACATACTCAGAGGGCCAGTACTTGTTTTAAAAATATAAAACATGTAACGTTTGCTTTAACAAGAGAATTATTCAAGAAAGATAGAAAATTCTGATCAATGTTACCTCGGATTACGGTACATCCATTCGTAATTGCCAGTGTTTATTTCGCCCCGACTCGACTACAACATTAAAATTGCTATTTTAAGTAAATTCTGATCAAAGATAAAATACTTCATCCATTGCTAAATCTTCGTATACATGTAGATAAGCTAACAAGTCACTTGTTTTTATGGTGGACACACTCCAACACTCGTAATGCCTTGCTTATTTGATGCTGCTTCGAAATTATAAGAATTTCACCATATGAAAAACATTTTTCAATTTCAATGATATTTTGGTTATTTTGGAGCAATATGTATCGTACTTTTGAAAAATATAACCATGACTTCTTCCTTTACACTTATGCATTGAAAGTTTTACATAAAAGTCAGCGGTTTCGGCAAAAACAGGGGTGTCCATTTCGCCCCGGGTGTCTATTATGCCCCTAATCCCCCTACATGCCATTATCTTCTTCCTTTCTCTACATTTGGTTTTAGGTGGTGTCACGTCCGTTGCGGTGTCCATGGTGTAAGCCCGGGGGGCCTACCGTTTGCCGGGAGGTACCGTCTGCCGACCGGACTGGTGAATTCAGGGAGCTTGCTACAAGCTTCTACCGACCGAACTGGTCGAGGTTGTGAGAGGTGTTGGCGGGCGGTCACTTGGGGTGAGCATTACCGCTCGGGTCTCGGGGGTCCGAGGAGGGCGACGTGCCCAGGCAACTCTATGACATTTCCCCGAATTCCATTATGTGCATGATTTTCGCTGAATTTTACATGAATATTTTTTTCTGTGTAGGTTCTCGTGTAGTGTGGGTTGTACATTCTATTGTGGCGTGTAAGCGAGACTGGTTTGGTGGTTGGTTTAGATAGTGTACTCACTTCCGCTAGTTGTTGACCCATTTTCCAGCTTCGTTCGGCCCACATGGCTGCTCCTGCACTACCGTGTGGTCTGCTTATGTCACCGGACAGCTAAATCTATATGGGGCTGTCCATAAACCACGTGGTCATGGGGGGGGGGGGGGGGGGGGGGTTCGGCCCGTGATCATTTTGTATTGACAAATTAAAAATTTTGTATGAACAAATGATCACGGGGGGGGGTGTTGAAAAGTTCCAAAAAAATGACCACGTGGTTTATGGACAGCCCCTATCATATCATGGCAGGACTGGGCCGGTACTCGACCGTCGGGACCAGCGACCATTTAGCATAGTTACTTGTCATACACTGAAGTCAATCAAGATTTACTTCTTGAACAGCTGGACACCAAATATGCGTTGATGTTGGTATCATCTCTTTTTTTCCGCTCTACATCATCCATTAAAATTGAGTAACGTCACTCGCAATCCTTGTACAGCACAAGCGCTTCATATTCAATAGTTGCTTGAGATGCGAACTGATCACCTTAGTCGTGACAGCCATAGCGTCTGGCACAGATCTCCGCCGCATTTGTGAACGCTCAAAGAGACGCAGGTGTTCCAGGTGCACTATGCTCGCATATATAATATAGTCATCTTCTACGAGTTTTGGTCGTAAGGCAGCGTGGACTGATGGTCTGTCGTGTTTGTGTGGCAAAAGCAATGAGTCGTGGTTTAACCTCGCGTCGTCGATTTCAATGGCCTTAGGGAATCAAAAGTGACTCCATTGCAGGACTCCATACGATGCCAAATATTCGCTAGTTCCATACAGTTTTCATCGTCAGCCCAGCTTACAGCTTGTTATCCGCCCAGAGATACCCTTGAATGGCAGGTTGATTTGGTGTTTCTTCAGACCAAGCTTCTTCGATAGATTTGATGTTATGGATTTGGCCTGTGACGCTGAATTCAAAAGAGCACGGACGGCGAATTGCCTACCATTGAAATCTGCAAGATTGACGACGGACGTCCGTTACGAAAAACATCGACGTGGAGCAGTCGTTGTAGGAGCTTTGACTGGTGACACCAGAACTGATTCTTGAGACAGCCCTTCCTGGAGCAGAGTAAGTTGGTGTTTCTTGAATATGCGACAGTCTCCAGCAGAGCATTAAGCTTTACCGTGTGTTTCTTACACAGGCAGTTTCTACGAAGACCTAACTAGTTTACCAACTAGATTCCTTCGGCGGCGGGGATTTCTTGGAACCGCTTTGCAGTAGTATAAGCGTTGTGGCGAATCGTTAGAAACGGAACACTTCTGCGGGGGCTGAGCGTCTTCGTTGATGCTGTGGCCTTCCAACGTGCTTCATGGAATGTTTTGAACCCGCGCGAGCGCAGCTTCCAGCGAATTGGTGCGTTGCTCGAGGTACTCAAGAAAACCTTCTCGTGTAGGGGGTGCCTGATTCGCAGTGATTTTTTTCTACCACTGTTGTCAACTTTCTGGATCTACCTTGGTTACGAGGAGGTAGATCAGCCAACAGGCACGATCCTCGCGTTGAATGGTCTGAAGTGCCCGCTTGACATCGTCGGCTGTTTCATGGAATATACGTAACCCAGCTACCAATAGGACTCTCTTACTAAGACTTTCGCAGAACCGTTGGATGTGGTGGTTAACGATCTGGTTCATGCGATCGAAGCGGTTCTCCAGTTTGCCCAGAGCTTCAACCAACGTATGCACCCATTGTCTTCTACCTTTATTATTTTTCAATCACTTAACCTTATTTACAGCTCTATTGTCTACTAGGGCACTGCGTGAGCGATTCTAATTGGAAGATGTACATACGCTTTGTACAGCGCCTAAATGTATTATATTTCTAATTGTACTACAAGTATTCTTCGATATAACGTACCCTCGATATAGCGAATTCGATATAACGTACATTTTGCTTCGATATAACGTACAACATTGAAAAATCTTATTTTTTCCACGAATAACCCTTAGATAAACTACGAAATCACTCAAATCAATGTTTTGTTGCAGAATTAGCCTTGTTACCCAGATTTAGCGCAATTTGGGGAAAAATTTAGTGTACGTTATATCGAAGCAAAATGTACGTTATATCGAAACACAAAAAACGAAATGACCTTTTCGTCAAAACTCAAGTTTTTAATTAATGGTTTTGTGAATTTCACCGAAATCATTATTTGGGATTAATTTCACGTGGAATACAACAATACTAGCATAAAAAATATTAAATTTTTCTCTGCTTCGATATAACGTACACTTCGATATAACGTACAAAGAGAAAACTTTTTTGTACGGTATATCGAAGAGTACCGTAATCCGGGGTAACATTGATCAGAATTTTTGATCTTTCTTGAATAATTCTCTTGTTAAAGCAAATGTTACATGATTTATATTTTTAAAACAAGTACTGGCCCTCTGAGTATATGTTAAGCTACTCGAAAAAGTATTGTGAAACTTTAAATCATGTTAAAATAAGCTTTTTAGTTTATTTTTTTGTAGATTTGGGGTAACATTGATCATGCCAGTCATCAATGTTCGTTTGTGTTAAAAATACCCTTACTTACTAAATTCGGGGTCGCTGATTTCGAATATGTTGACCAATGTTTTACAAGTTATGTACTTTTTGAGTTATTTTAAGATTAAAATCCTCCAAACCGCGAATAACGCCTAAAGGTAGGCAGTTACTTAAAGAATTGATAGTAATCGATAGCCTACTTTTAATAAATCGTATATTTTATTACAAAAGAGCATATTCATAAAAGATTCGTTCAATAAATCCAACTCTAGGATATCATATTGAAGTAATACAGTAATTTCTATCCTCATATTGTATCTAGTATTCAAGCCAAGCATGAATGTTTGACAATGTATCTCATTGCATTACGAAACACAGTTATGGAAAAATCGATTTATTTCAATGTTTATGAAACTCAATTTTAAAGAATTACATGTCATTTAATAGCCAAATAACAGCAGATTTCGAATACAGATACCATTCGATAGCAGAAACTGATTCAATGTAAAATGCTTGTTTGAACATTTCATGAAGTCGGTCAAGCCGATCAATGTTACCCCGCTGATCAATGATACCCCGTTTTACGGTACCTACCTGTACATCGAGCTGGTGGCCGTCGCGCTGCTTTCACTTTCTACCCTATCATGGTAGAATGATGAGCTCAAGGATGTTGATGTGTGGCTGTTGGTTGTTCCTGTTTCCAGTCCGATTGGGGGTCCATTATAGGTTGCCGTTCGCCGTTGTCCAAGTATCCGGGTTCCGGCCATGGGTTCAGAGAGGGTCAGTGTCAGCTGCTCTCAGGGGGAAAGTGCAACTGGTGAAAGTGTCGGGGCTGGGATCGAACCCATGACCATCTGCTTATGAAGCAAACGTGTAGCCACTACGCCGCGGGCCCCGGCGAACTTCTACCTTCATGTACCTTAGAAGCGCAGCAGCATGTCCTATGGTATGTATAAGTCTTGTGGTAGGGTTGTTGTGCACGGAACTAATGAACAGATTAGAAAAGGATTTTCGTAGTCTCCCCATATTGTTGGTTATATCCCCTTCGGAAGGTCCTTGGGCTTGGGGGAACTAGCGCAGCAGGTGCTCCTTTCAAATCTTCTGGGGCAGATGGGATTTATCCTATTTTGCTTCAGAAGGGATTTGATCATTTCAAACATGTTTTGAAAAAAATACTTGTTTGCAGTTTTGCTACAGGGTATATTCCCAAATCCTGGCGGGATATTACTGTGAAGTTTATTCCGAAAGTGGGTCGTGCGTGTATAAATCATAAAACCACTTGTTGCTTCTTGGAGCTCAGGCTTAAAAGTGACATTTATTGATTTCTAATATCATAGGTGCCTACTCTGATTAATACAACTTTCTTAGCCTACTACATCCCTCCTTATCTTTATTTTAAATATATTTATGTTAGTGTATTAACATTTAAAAAAATAATCATTTAACAATCAATTTTATAAATATTATAATCCTTCTAGTAACCAGGTACGCGTCGTTATCGTCTTGATTTCTTGATCGGTCCACTGGAGTTCTCTCGGGTGTCTTCATTACACTGTTCAGGAACACTGGAAGCTTCGTACTGGTTTGGATCAAAAAGGTCTCCCGTTACAGCTGATTCGGAATTCTGGAACGGACTGCTTGACATGATTCGTTTAGCATGGTTAACATGTCTGTCACTTTCTACTCCAGTTTTAAGATCTTTAACCGTAAGCCTCGTTCCAGTTCTTTGTAAAACAACATGAGGCTGCGGATTAAAATTAGTAGTTAGTTTATTTTTCTTCAACTGATTCTTCACTAGAACCGTATCGCCAATGTCAATTTCCGAATATTTAGCTTTTCTTTTCAAATCACCATATTGTTTCCCTTTTTCCTTCTTCATTTGATCACGGAATAATTCTACCTGCGATAAAAATCTCGTGAGAAATTACATAAGAGAAAAAAATAAAAAATATGATTTTCAAATGGTTACCTCAATTTTACCACTATTTAGCAAACTCGACGTTTCAAGCAGCTTGTCTCTTAATGTCCTTCCAAACATAAGGGCAGCTGGCGGTATGCCAGTAATGGAATGAGGAGTATTCCGGTAGGCCAGAAGGAAATTGTATAGATCCTTTTTCCACTCTCTACCCATGGCCACGCTAATCCTGATAGTTTTCAATAAAGTCTTATTTTGGCGCTCTACCAAACCATTTTGGAATGGTGCGTAAGGAATTGAGTGGTTTATACGAATGCCATTGGATTTGCAGTAGTTTTGAAATTCTGCTGATTGAAATGGTGGTCCATTATCACACACTATTTCTTCCGGGAATCCATATCTTGAAAAAATAGTGCCTAATTTGAAGAGTGTCAAATTTGCCGTTGTAGATGTCATAATTTCAATCTCTGGAAACCTTGAATGATAATCTACTGCCACCAGAAGATGAACTCCATTCAATACTTCCATAAAATCAATGGCAATTTTCCTCCATGGCTTGGATGGCATTTCAATACGTGTCATGGGTTCTACAGAAGGTTGTGAAACAAGCATACATCCATGGCATTCCTTAACGAAATCTTCTACCATGGTGTCGATACGAACCCACCAGACTTTCTCTCTTAAACGACTCTTCATTGCGTCGATACCAAGGTGCGGTTCATAAGCCAATTGTAGAATTTTCCTCTGCAGACTTCTCGGAATAATGATTTTCTGATTTTTCAGTATTAGGTCTCCATCGGTAGATAAATCGTTTGCAATCAGTTTATATCTCGCTAATGTTTTTGGCCAACGTTTGTGCGGGTAAGGCAGCCATTTGATTAAATCCATCAAGTCCAGATCGTTTTTATAAGCTTCAATTATTTCAACAGTTGATACGGCTACTGGAGAAGCATCTGAAGAAACTAATCTTACAATTCGCTCGCTTTCCTCATCGTAGCTATTAGGACAAATGTTCGGATTTTGGCACATTCTGGATAAAGGATCTGCAATATTGGACTTTCCGGGTCTATAAATGACTTTGTAGTTATATGACATCAATCGCAACTTCCACCTGTCAATCCTAGCGCAAGGCTTTGAACGGTCTCCGAATATTGTTACTAATGGCTTATGATCAGTTATGAGCCAGAAAAACTTTCCATATAAATAGAAATGAAATTTCTCTGGTGCCCATACCAAAGCTAGAGCTTCGCGTTCTGTTTGGGCGTATCGTTTCTCTACATCCGAGAGCGTTTTTGAAGCATAACTGATTATATTGTATTCTCCTGATTTGGCTTTTTGAAATAAGACTGCACCTAATCCAACTGGAGTGGCATCAGCAACTACGAATGTCTCCAAATCAGGGTCGAAATAAGCCAAGGTCTCTTCCTTCAGTAAACTATTTTTCAATAGTTCAAACGCTTTTTGATGTGTTATTGTCCAATTGAAGGTTGTGCCTTTCTTCGTCAGAGTTACTAACGGATTGGCAATGGTTGACATATTCGGAATGTAACGGCTTACAAAGGTCACCAAGCCTAGAAAGCTACGAACTTCTTCGGCGGACTGCGGTAGACGAAAATATTTGATTGCTTGTAACTTATCTTGTGAAATACGAACACCATTCGCTGATAAGTTAAAACCGAGGAAATCTGTGTGACACATTCTACTGTTTTAGTCATTTAAAGCTATGTTCCTTTCAGCCAGTCGACATTTTACAATAGCAGTTCTCATCTGAAATTCAATATCTAATATTAAGAAGCAAATGCTAATATTAAAGAAAATACCTTCAATGTCTGTATATCAGGAGCATGAATCAAAATATCGTCTATAAACACAATCAGCCATGGAAATTCTCCTAAAATTGCTTCCATGCACTTTTGGAACAACTCAGGTGCTGCCGACAAGCCAAAAACTAACCTTTTATATCTCATAAGGCCCAAAGGTGAGATAAACGTAGTAATGTATCGGCAATCTTCATGCAATTTAAGTTGGTGGAATGCTTGCTTAATATCAAGTTTGGTAAACACGTTACTTCCTCGGAGTCGGCAAATCATTTGCTCCAATGTTGGAAGAGGGTGAATCTCTCTTATAATAGCTTTGTTGGCTTCACGAAGATCGATAATGATTCTAACTTCGGTTGCACTTTTCCGTTTAACTATCATTGGAGACACCCATTCAGATGCATCTCGGACACGCTCTATAATGTCTTGTTTTTCTAACTCTTTGAGCTTTAAATGAGTTAATTCTTCCAATGGAACAGGGATTCGCCGATAAGATTGTTGAACAGGTGGAACACTTTTGTCAATTTTTATCGTTGCGCACATATCTAGATTTTTAAGTATTTATTTCAAGTCGTATTTCAGTGATAATCATAAAGTAGGCATAACATTACTCACCTTTGATTGCAGGTAAATTATCATCCGATAGTGATCTGAGGAATTTTACCACACCAAGTTTTTCTGCAGTGTTACCTGACAGCAAAGAACATTTACCATCTTTGATATCGTAACATGTTGTGTGGCAAGACTGGTATTCAATTTCAATTGTTACATCAACTTCTCCAAGTATAACTAGAGGTTTTTCCAAACCATATGCTCAAAACTCTTGTACCTAATTTTTAATTAATTATATAAACTTTATATACAATAATTTCTAGGGATACTGCAGTCCAACATTACCTGAGATTTTACAGACTCGTGCGTTCGACCAATTTTCAACATATCATCAAGACAAACATCAGCCTCGAGATATTTTGCTCGCAATTTATCATCATTTTGTGTTGCTACAACAATCTGGTCCATCAACATTTGATCCAGTTGGTCATCGAAGTTGCAAAGCGCAGCCTGGGACCTCAGTCGAATAACAAATTGATCTAGTTTCTCATTGGGGTTAAACATCATTTGTCTGAACTTGAATCTCTCGTACCGCAAAGACATACGAGGCGCGTAATAGTTGTCAAGAGCATTCATTGCGATCCGGTACGGGTTGTCCATTATATTGCTGACTGTGGTAGGTACATTCTGAGCAATCTTACGAACGTCCGGTCCCCCAAAACACATTAGAGCCTTGTACATTTCATCATGATCCGTTACGTTTTTTAACGCAAGATATGCACGAAACTGATCTTTCCACAGATCCCGACGTGAGCTTGTTGGACCAACATCATTCTCAACAAACGGAATGATTGTAAAATTAAACTGAAAATTTATGGTTTGAGTTATCGTATCGTATCACAGGTACGAATCATAATAGTTTCTAATTTGACAGTTGATTTTTTTCTTGATTTGAATCCGCAAGTTATTCCTGTACCGTTGCATAGCAACGGTCTATGGTAACGTCAACAACTTCGTGCTGAAAAATTCGGACGGACTAGAAATAAATCTCTGCATCCTCACTAACAGATTGGTCTGGAACCGTTGTGCCCTACAATCTTAACATTCTTGGACAGGCTAGAAATAATTTCTCTTTGTCCACCTGAACAGACTGGATGTCCTAGAATCCCTGTGTATCAGGATTTTTCCAGAACAGACTAGAATTTCTCTCTTTGTTCATGGTCCTTACTCAGACAGACTAGAACAAAAATTCTCTATGACTGAGACTTCCCCTGGCCAGACTGGAACAGACCTTCCCTTTGGCACAGGTCGGTTTTAGACAAAACGATTCAATTCATTCAGTTAAAAAAAAATCACTGTCAAATTTTCACCAAAAAAATAGAATTTTTTTATAATTACCGATGCCATTCTGCTACAGCGCTGACTTTTAGTTGGTTCTCGTCCGTATTCACTTCCGAGTGCTGCCGCCGCTGAGCTGCTGCTGCGGATCTACTGCTGCTGCCGATCTGCTACTGCTGCAGTGTTTCCCCCCGATAGAAGCCAAACGTCCAAACTGCAAGTCACTGCTACTGAATGCTTCGGCCGGTAGCCAACTCCTTCCTATTCCTTCCTTATGAAATCGGTGCCCTTGGATACTCCGGCCGGTGGCCAAACTTCTACTCACGATGATATCGTTGCTGCTGAATCCTTCCGCCGAATGCTGAACGTCCTTCACCTTCGTCGCCAGTGTAGAAATGATAAAACCACTTGTTGCTTCTTGGAGCTCAGGCTTAAAAGTGACATTTATTGATTTCTAATATCATAGGTGCCTACTCTGATTTATACAACTTTCTTAGCCTACTACAGTGCGTCGTATGAAGAAGCAAAGAGTTTCAGACCTATCAGTTTGACCTCTTTTCTTCTGAAATGCTTGGAACGCATTGTGGATCATCACATCCGTGATGTTCATCTGGCCAACGTGCCTCTTCATGTGAACCAACATGCCTACCAATATGGTAAGTCCACTGTGACTCTTTTACACAAGGTTGTTTACGATATCGATAAAGCATTCGCTCAAAAACAATCTTGTTTGGGTGTTTTCTTAGATATCGAGGGTGTCTTTGACAATGTGCCTTTCGATGCCATATTGGAAGCCGCACGGAGTCATGGTATAACTCCAATGATTTCCAATTGGATTAATCAAATGCTCAAAAACCGATATCCCTTCTCGACATTGCGTCTAGCAGGGATTAGGAAATTGAGTGTTTGTGGATGCCCCCAAGGGGGAGTCTTGTCACCGCTTTTGTGGAATCTCGTAGCAGATACGCTATTGAGGCAACTCAATAATAGCGGTTTTCCTACTTATGGTTTTGCCGACGACTACCTAACGTTGTTAATTGGTATGTGTATCACCACCCCTTTCGACCTAATGCAAAGCGCCCTTCAGGTAGTTGAGGGTTGGTGTCGCCAATATGGCCTTTCGGTTAATCCGAGTAAAACAGCTATTGTTCTTTTTACGGAAAGGCGAAACCGTAATGGCGTTCGACCTTTGCGTCTCTTTGATTCTGAAATCGATGTGGCTGAACAGGTTAAGTACGTTGGAGCCATTCTTGATTCCAAGCTTTCCTGGACACCTCACATTGAATTCAGAATCAAGAAAGCTTGTATGGCCTTCGGGCAATGCCGGCGAACCTTTGGTACAACTTGGAGTCTAAGACCCAAGTATATCAAATGGATCCACACTAGTGTTGTTCGGCCAATATTGGCTTATGGGTGTCTTGTGTGGTGGCAAAAGGGCGAAATGAGAACGGTCCAATCAAAGTTAGTTCATCTCCAAAGGATGTGCTTAATGGCGATGTCTGGAGCGTTCTATTCAACTCCCACAGCAGCGCTCGAAGTTCTCTTTGACGTTGCCCCACTACACATTCATCTCAAACAAGAAGCACTTTCTTGCACTTACCGTCTACGGGTACTCGGTATACTAGAGGAAACTCCTGTGAACCGCACATCAACACACACCTCGTTGTTTCCACTTTTGGTGAATTGGGACAAAATTGTCCTGGCTCCAAGTGATCTTACAATTGGTTGTAATTTTCCATATAGGACATTTTCCACGAAATTCCCTTCCCGGGAAGAGTGGACATCTAGATATCTGGAAAGTAGTATTTCAGACGGCATCGTATGTTACACTGATGGCTCCCTTCTCGAAGGTCGAGCAGGTGCTGGTGTTTATTCTCGTGAGCTAAGGCTGTATCAGTCTTACTCACTTGGTAAACACTGCACCGTTTTTCAGGCCGAAATCTTTGCTCTTATGTGCGGAGTGCAATCAGCACTTCAGCAGCACGTAATGGGCAAAGTAATATACTTCTGTTCAGATAGCCAGGCTGCTATTGAAGCACTTGCTTCGACCAACTCCAGGTCGAAGATAGTTATCGCTTGTCGAACTCAAATCGAGGAGCTGAATTCAGCAAACGCTGTTGACCTTGTATGGGTACCCGGCCATTCTTCCATCGCTGAAAATGAATTGGCTGATGAGTTAGCTCGCACTGGAGCATCACATGACTTCATTGGCCCTGAGCCAGCTATTCCGATATCGAACTGTTGGGTAAAGCTTCAGATTCACACCTGGGCTGCTACTGAACACAGATAATACTGGAATAGTTTGGAGTCATGTCGTTAAACCAAATTGTATTGTACTGAGCCATCTCCAAGGGTGGCGAAGTATCTTACAAATCTGTCAAAGCAGAATTGCAGCATTCTGGTCAAAGCATTGACTGGCCACTGCCGACTCAGCTATCACATGGCGAATATTAAGCAAGCTGATTCATTTGCATGTGATAGCTGTGAATCCGATTATGGAACTTCGTATCATTTGATATGTAACTGCCCAGTTTTTGCGCAACTGCGTTTCCGAGTATTCGGTAAACAGAGGATCGCAATAGGCTTTGCTCGAAAGTGGACGCGTTTTTTTTTCTGTCAGCATTTTTTTCTCGAATTTCAATTTTCAAAACTCATGTGCTAATAGTGGAAATTTGTGGAATTATTGACATTACATTTACGTGAAAAGGATTGTGGATTGTGTAAAGCGTGATAACACTAGGAGATTCCGAAATAGCAGGTTATTTATGAGTTACGCAAAGCTCCTACAAGACTGTGATGATCTTCGGTGATTTGAACGATGATGGTAGTGAATCGATCGTGATTCAACCATTTGTATGCCGTATGGTTCAGTTCGGTTTATGGAGCGATCCGAGGTTTTCCATATCTGAATCTTCCTGATGAATCCGAGGGCGAGTATTGGAGCTTGAGCTACAGGAGCTTTTGAGAGGCGTTTTGGACCTTTTTGAGAGATGTAGTCGGTAGTGAACTCGGAAAGAGAGCTGAATGGATTTATCCGGTGAGTTTGTTTCTTGTTTCCCCCTTCCTGCCTATGGACTCTATTTTCATTATATTGTGAGTATAAATCTTTTACTATTTCATAAAATTTGTATAGTTCGTCACCATGGGTGTCGACTACGTGTGAATCAACCCGCAAATTTAATCGCAATCGTTAGAGTGTGCTTTGACGTTAAATCGATTTAGTGTCTTCTACACTTACTTGATACTTGATGGACTCCAACTCGTAGCGGTGAGTCTACGCCGAATGAAACATTCGCCTCCACTGGTCTCGGTCCTAGGCCAATACCTTCTAGTACATAACCCTGAACGTTTAGCGCCCTTAGGTCTTCCTCAACTGCAAAAAGCCACCGTGCGCGCGGCCTACCACGAAGCCGATAGTCCCTTCCGGGTTCCAGCTGAATATGGTTTTAGCTTGTCTTCTACAATAAGTTCACTAATTACCTCAAAAAGGTTTCTTGCAGTTGCGCACATCTATTTAGGATGACAATTAAATTTCCGGGCTGATTTTTGCCGGAACGTAGGATACTTAACACGCACTGTAAAGAACTTTACTTCAAGTGTCGGTCCAAAGTCTTATAGGATCGATATGTTTTTTATAACACAAAATTTACCTATATTTTGTAAAGTCCGCCACTTAAGGGGGCTGGCCACAGTAATTTGTTTGACAATATGTTTCAATATTGATTGTTAGGGTTCATTCACAAATGTCATAACGCCAAAATTGGCCTAATTTGACACCCACCCACCCCTTCGTAACACTGTTTGTATGGGAAGAAAAAAAATTTGGTCGGGCTGTAACACCCTGAAGGACACCATCCTTCAGCGTTATGACATTTGAGAACAAGCCCTTAGACTAGTATATTTGCATATACATTTTTGTTTTTCCTTAATGTCAATATACATTTGAAATTATGGTAAAATTAGTAGATTATAATCATATTTATGTGCCTTAATTACATGTACTGTTAAATTCATATTGAACTCCTGACCATTCCTGTACCAAAATCCTATTCCCTTTCTATTTTCGAGGGCGTCGGTGAGTCGCTGGCATCTCGATAAATAGTTATCCCTTCCCTACAATCCCTTCCCATCCACATAACGTGTTTCTTATCGTTCCAGAGAGCGATCAATGGCGCTTAAGCCTAGGCTTGTTAGCCAGGACACAGTGAAAATGCCTGTGCCCCATCCCGGATTCAAAAAGGCCCATGGAGTGACAAAATTTCTTAGCTATGTCACTCCCAACACTAACGTTGGTGTTTAAATATACTAAAACACATTCACTCACTCCAACACATCTACATGATTTACTCAAATACACTTACACAATCTGAATCTTGTCGCATCACTCGCTTATAGTGATTCCCAATTCATCCCATTCCAAATATCCAACTCCTTGGCGCCTATGGGAGTGTCGGTGAGTCACTGACCTCTTGTAAAGTAGGTGTCATATCATCACATCCTTTCCTATCCTCGTAACGGAGAAGATGGGCGTGGCCGGCAATGGAAGTTCTCATGTCTTTTTTACTTCACCCTCTGATTGGATAGCTGTTCCTTCCCAAATAGCATTCCATAAGCAATTAGAATAGGAGTATTAAAGTTTTAACATGACAACTTTCAGTATGCAATCTACGAATTACTCCGTTACCACGCAACGCAACGCAACGCAACGCAACTGCGTTTCCGAGTATTCGGTAAACACTTATTAAGTGAAACTGACTTCAGGGACCTGAATATTCAGGATATTCTGTTGTTCTATATAGAGCTATAGGCTCTCTTTCGCTTTATGCGTTATTACAGTGCCCTTTTCAGGGCGCTGTTTGAACCCATTGTGGTACGCTTATGCGTTAGTATCCTCTTCCAGGGTACTTTTCCTATTTCCCTGCCTGTCCTTATTCCCATCCCTATCCTTATTTCCTTCCTTTTCCCTCAGGTAGATGATGAGAAAGGCTATTATTTTGGCGATGGCACAAATGTCCCAAATGGAGGATAACGTGCCTCTGGAGCCGGCCTTCTGATACCTGATACCTGGGTCAACAGTCGAACCTGAACTCGAACCGTTGGCCGTTACGGAAGGCAAATTGTCCCGGTTGGTTATCACCCATATGAACTGAGTGATTGTGGGCTTTAACTTCTCCAAAGCTGTTTCTGCATTCGATGGCTGCAGCATCCGAAAAGCGTTCCAAAATGGCTTGATGAACATCTCTTAAGTCTTGTCATAGCAGATTTAGATTTTCGAGTTCAACTTGAAGGTCGTCTACGGAGACCGTGACCATTTCGACCTTGCTCACTCGAAAATTAGCCCGTTTCCGCTTCCCATGTACAGCAGATCGTCGAACTTATTCCATGGTCCATGGTTATTGATTTCACCACACAGAAATTGTTTTATCACGTTGGGTGGCAACTTGTAAAGCTGATTCAATGCATTTTTGTTTCTTTTTCAGCAGTTGACCTACCAACTTCCGTACCGAAACACAACCCGAAAGAAAATCATTTAAATTTATATTCTCAACTGAACCTGCCGCAACAGAATAATGAGCTTAATGTGTTTATGAACAACAACAATAAAATAAACACAAAGTAAACAAACATTAGTTTAGGGAGGCGACCGACCGACAAAATGCGGCTCACAAACATGGCGCGCGGATGCAATTATGTAAATGACACCCATGCATCACAATTTATCGGTGCATGTTGTTGTTGCTGCTGCTGCGAGTTTGTTTGGCAGCACAATGAATACATGCACGTCCGTCCGTCGCGTCGTGCCCTGGATAGGACGACGAACAACATGTACGGAAGAGGGAAGAAAGGACTTCCTCCCATTCAGTAGTACGCCGCGCCGCCATAATGAGATATGCTGGCAATGGCGTTGTTGGCGGGCTCTCTCATCTCGCAATCACATGTGGGCATTGCTGCACATAGAATGACACACATTCTGAAGTTTACTGCATCACGCAGCCACACGGAGAAAAGCTATGTGTAGGGGTTGACAGAACTTAAACGCTGGAGATATAACAGTTTGAAAATAGCTGAAACATACTGGAAAAAATTTGTTATTAGAAGGCGCAGAATGTTACTAATCGACAAATTGAAAAAATAAATTTGGGATTTGAACCCACGACTCCGTGAAACCTAGACTGGCGCTGTAACCAACTTAGCCACAGAACAAGTAACGATTCCGTGGAATAGAAAGCCGAATCCTTCTCTCTATCGGCTTAGATTCCAATCCACAACACAATCTCGAATACACGTATTGGTATGCCATCGTTTTCCGATACTTTTCACTTTGAGAAAGACAATATTAAATTTTCTCCGTGTAGCTGTCGACCATTCAACGCGGCCACGACGACGCGTTACAATTCAGCCCTCGCAGCTACCACCAGGGGAAGCATTCTAGCCCACCACTGAGCACCACAGCCTCTAGTAGGTAGACATAAAACAATTTAATTACACTGTTCTACATTTGCAAATTAGTACAGTGTACTCTGTTGTGGTGTTTGACGGTTGCAGCAACAAAGCACTTGTCGACTTCAGCGCGTCATATCCTTTCACTCTCTGCGCGGCTCAGTCGGTGTCTGTCTATTCTGTATGGATCTTGCATCGTATGTCGTTGCAGTTTCCACTTTGCCGTGGGAGTAATTAGCAACCGCATTAGTTATATTTGGGCTACTTGTTTTACTACGTCATTTCGGCTGGAGTAACTTGTTTGACTAATTTCAGAAGGTACATATTAAAATTTATGCTTTCATTTTGTGATTTAAATCGACGGTACAAATCCAAAGCTTCTCGAGATTTAATCCTGCGCTTGCTTACTGATTCCGTCTCTGCATGCGTAGAGTGTGGCCGAATTATCTCCACTTTTGCTCTCGAATTTATTTCGTTATCGGCAGAGCTGCCACATTACCTGTATTCCGTACACGAAAAAAGTTGGCACCCCCTCGTTTATTTTGCTACCTTAAAGTATTTTACTAGGACTGAAAGCTTAAAAAATAGTTCCAAAAATATACTATTTTTTGAGTTAACAAACTTGTTCCATTGCCTTGCGGTTTAAAAATAAACGAGGGGGTGCCAATTTTTTTTTTCGTATACAACCCTGTATGTGGCAGCTCTGGTTATCGGATTCGACGATGGCGCTCCGCGTTGCAGATTTAGTCGCACGAATTATACACTGCAGGCATCTGTTGATGAAGACATGCACCCCTTGCGAGTTCTTCGCTGATACATACCAGGTTTCAATGGTGTACAGTAAAACAGATTTCACATTTAGGTAGAAAATTCGGATTTTGATGCTTCGAATAAACTCGCAAAGGTAGTCCTCGCCTTCTTGATCCGTGCACCTATGTCGATCTTGCTGCAGCCATCGACCGCCATTTGGCGACCATTGGATATTGGATGCTTTCAATATTCTCCACTGCTTGCCCAGCAACCGTAAAGCTAGAAGGGTTGATTTTTATTGATTTCAATGGATTGGCTTTTTTCGGTGACGTAATAAAAACAGCATAATTCACGTTACGCGTTGCGGCCTACTTCTCTTCAGCCCTCTTTAGACGCCTAAAACATTTATTAAAACGATTACAATTTACTTAGGGTTGATGTTTACATCCAACGATTTGGCCTTGTTGACGTTGATGGTAAGACCTGCCGCAGAGAAGTGATCGGCAAGATCATCGAGCTCACTATGCATTAGCGTGGTTGAAAAAATCGTTTGCAATTGATTGAAAAACAACGTTTTTCCATAGTAATTCCCATACAAACATTGAAGGGCTTGTGCAGTCTCAACTTTCAACCAAATAAGCCTAAAATTTGAGAGAAGGCATAGAATCTGGTTATGAATTGAATAAGCAGTGTGGAGCAAAAACGATTTTTTTAACTACCCTACTATGCATATCAGAGCGCCGTACATCCATAAGAACCACGCCACACAGTGGTCCAGATTTGAAAATACCTGGCAAAAATTGCCAAATCATAGTAGTCTGCTAGTTTTAGCCTATATGAATGTATTGGAACATGATTTAGCGCTCAATTTCATTTTAAAGGCGTTTTAATTTTTTGTCGGTTTCTTCGGCCAAAATCCGAACAAAATTGATGTTTTTCATACAATTTTACTATACACATATCATCATGGCGCTATTGTTTTGGCAGCTCTTGGCAGTTGCATTTTTCTTTAACCGATGCTGCATACATAAACGAGCATTTGAACGGAATCTCCCCGCGAGGAGTAGCGGGGAGCGATTTGTAAGATAGTTTGAAGTCGAACTGTAAGAATTTCTCGTACTAATGACATGTAATGACAATTTTGAAGCCAAAAGTGTTATTTTGATCTCTTGCTCCATTGCAGATGTCTGATATACACAAGAACTTACAAAAAACTTTTGAAAGCAATTGTATTACTTATATCAATAGACTTTTGTAGTGGTTGAACTTGTTTGTGTTCTTTATCAAAAAATCAGCACGTTTTTCATCAGCAGCTATTTAGTACTGTAACAGGATACAAAATCAATATTTCCATTTTTTTTTTTAAATGCCAGTTAGTGCTCCTGGTATTATGGATGAATGCTCAATATACTGTATCCCATATAAGACATGTTCAAAAATTGAGTTTCTGCCAGCTTTTCTCAAAATTGGACCTCTGTGCGTCATCAACCAGTTCGAATTCGTTTAGATGCTACATGGTAATGAGCTGCCACAGCAACCCACGATTTAGTTCACGATCAATCGCACCTATCAGGATCTCATCGATTACTGTGAGGAACAGTAGCAGTGATAGTTTACATCCTTGTTTCACTCCAGCATCCACCCAAGCTAACAATTTGTAGTGATTTACACAATTAAAATCAATCTTAATAAAACGCCTAACAATAGGCAATTTCCGATGGAACTTTGTCCACCTTGGGGACCACACAGAAATCTTGTGCTTTTCAACAAAGTACCACTTTTTCTTCGCCGTTTTGCAGAACTACTCTTTGTCTATCGATTTGTATCCCTGCATACCCGGATTAAACTAATATTTATAAAAATACGACAGATAAAACTTTTTCAACTTCTAGGGTGATTGTTCACTTTTTGTTTAATTTATTGTGGCATTTTTTTTTTTTTATAAACAATTCCAATCAAGGCTGAGGCTGAGAAACACAAGTATAAGTAATCACTCGATAATAAAAAAAATCACATGACATATTTTGAGCAAAAAACAGTTGAAAAAAAAAATGTAAATCTAATGTAGAAAAACAGCACGATCGAATCCCACTCCCGAAAAACTCGCAAAATGTGAGTTCTTCCTTCGGAAGGGAAGTAAAGTGTGGGTCCCGAGATGAACTAGCCTAGGGCTAAAAATCTCGTTAAGACAGATATAATATAAAAAAGCGCGATTGTGCTGCAATAATGGAAACACGGCTCGAATCCTTCTCGCTGATCCAAAGAACTTCTCCGCCATTTTGGGAATCAATTAAGAACTGGTAGAAAACCTCAGGATGATAAGTTCTTTGGCACTGTCATCCGAATATCTTGACGCCGAAAAAGTTGGACGATTGTATACGCAGCTAGAGCAGCAGATCTGGAAACAGTTCCCATTCCTCAACAAAAAAATACCGCCATCAATGCATGAATGCTCTCACTTTCCGGAGTTCATCGAAAGATTGGTAATTATTATGCAGAATTTCTTATAGTAGTGAAAAATACTAATTTTATATTTTATTCTTCCAGCCATATCCTCTAAGTTTTGCGGATGAGCAAGCAGGTGAGAGGTGCCATGAACGGTTAAAATATGGTCGAACGCATCTTTCTCGGAAAACGTCACCAGAAACTAACTTGGAAGATATGATGCGCCTCTCATTGACTTGGTCAGACCCCAAACATGCTGATCAAGATGTGCGAGAAGAACGCACACGTAAAGCTGTGAAAGATGAGCTGTTTGAGCGGCAGATGGCATTTTACTATTCCGAGCAAAATGATAAAAATGAGAACAATGAAGAAGAAATTAATGTACAGAGTGATTGTGAGGAGACGATGTACGATGATGAATCTAATGAAAGTGAAGAGGACAGCGATGAGAATTTCACTGAATAATAAAAAAATAAATGAAATTGATTACATTTTTGCACAGGTGCAAAATAAAGATTAAAATTCTTCTCATTTTATTACGCAAAATATCTTCGACGGACACCACTTGATACGATTTGGGGAATTGGGGTGAAAAAAAGAGATGGATTGGGCCTCTTATCGATGTTTGAAAGTAAAGGGGACACCGGTATTTGATTTCTTGGACTTTTTTTTACATAAAGTACGATCATTTTGGAATGTCGTTATCAAAGTTGTGCCTTGTTTTAATTAGATATTTTGAAAAAGATCAACTTATTAGAGAATAGGGGTAAATTGGGCCACTTCTTGATGATGGACAAAAAAAGAGATACCGGCATTCAATTCCTTGGTCTTTTTTACGTAAGGTACCATCATTTTTGATTGCATTAATCGAAGTTGCACCTTTTTTAGGGGAATACCAGCATTCGATTCCTTGGACTTTTTACATAAGGTACCATCATTCTGGAATGTCTTTATCAGAGTTGTGCATTGTTTTGAATCGATATTTTAGAAAAATATCAACTTATAGGGGAATTAGGGTAAATTGGGCCACTTCTCGATGATGGACAGTAAAGAGGATACTAGCATTCGATTCCATGGTATTTTTTTACGTAAGGTACCATCATTTTTTATTGCATTATCGTTTTTTTTAGACGATATTTTAAAAAAGATCAACTTATAGGGAGACAAAAAGTCAAAATAAAATATGTATCAACCTAAGAAAAGTTGAACAGACGCCAAGTTCTACACCCCTCCCGAAAAGCCCCAGAGTAGACCAAGTGAACCCGTCGGCCCGGATGAAAATTTCCAGGAATATCGGAAGAAGCCCGCGAGAATCCTGCCACAAGTCATAACGGCGAAAGGTTCCCAGTCAATCCAGTAACCTACGTGGAGCCCCGTCACACTGTCGTTCGTCGGGACACCCGGCGACATCGACGGGAAGCCTCGACTTGACTGACAACCCACGAGAAGACTCGCCGCAGTTCCGATCGTCGGGCCACCTGGCTACGTGGAGAACCGCCACGGCAAGCCCAGAAAACCCGCATAGATGACCCGATGAACAAACTGTGGCAGTAAAGTTTGTTCATCGGGTCATCTGACGACTCGGTCCACGGCCAGCCAAGAAAACTCACATGGAGCAACGCCACGGCCAACCAAAAAGACCAACAAGTATCTGCGCCGCAGTTCTGTTCGTCGGTCGAGCCGGCGATATTGGTGAGAAGTCCCGGTCAACCAAGAACCGCAACGAGGATCCCCGCTGCCGTTCCGTTCGTCAAGCCATCCGGTGACAAATATGGTCAGCCCCCAAGAAACCCACGACTACGAGGACCCCCACCACAGTCACATTGTCCAAGTCACCACAGTGGAAGGCCAGAACCCCACGAGGAGCACCATCACAGCTCCACTTGTCTGCTCATCGGTCACCTCAGGTAAACCGGAGTTGTCAGCGTCACCACACCAGAGACCAAGGTATGCATCGGGAGTACCAGCTCCTCCCTCTTTGCATGCCATTACGGGCCCCACCATCCACAATCGGCCGCAACAAAAACAACTAACCCTAACCCAATGAATCAAATTAAAAAAAAAACATGTAAATGTATCAAGCCGCCTAACAATTTGTTAGAAAGGGTTCCTTGTGCGTGTGCGTCCCCGGTTGTAGTGTCCACCATGTACACGTCTACTTCGTGCTTCCCCAAAGCAAGCGTAAGTTGACCCTGGGAGATCATTACGGAAGGTGAGCTACATAATTTAGGGCGTTAGGACGTCCACTGCCCAGACGTGTGGACGTCAATGGCAGTTTCAAGGGACAGAACTTTAGAGGCTGATTGAGTCCCATCGCCTTCTCTAACATATCGGCAGCAACTCCACAGCAACGAAGATGGAAGATTGCTTTACAAAAGCCTTGACACTCTACTTGAATGTCCCCAACACAGGAACAACATATCAAAGACATTTCGTATAAAGATCTTTTTCAACTGTTACGCTCGAAGATGTCAGTCAAGACCACCTCGTATCGGAGTCCACAAAGATAAACAAAACAACACACGCATGGTCGGTAGTCAAGCGAGGTGTGAGAGGACACACAAGCAATAGAATACACAAATCTTTTTTTTTATTGATTTATTTGCTTTAAGGTGATACGGAGCGTGACAATATTGGCCAATGGCCCAAAACAACAACCTCGACAGGTCTTGTTATATAAATGTACGACTCGTGCTGAAAAAAAAATCGTCGTATTGCATCACGTTACATAAATAACTATTCCTCACCATTTAACAAAACTAAAATGACCTTTTTTCGGAAACACAGTGAGAAATATCCTAAGGCCAGTAGTACACAGGGTCAAATATTTGACAAGGAAAGAACTCAAGAAACAACATCAGTTTGACACTAATGAAAATTCGATCGAGTCAAACAAGATGTTTGAGCATTGGTTTCTTTTTGGACAAATAATTGACCCTGTGTACTAGCAGCTTAAGCATACGCTCATCCAACTACTCTGCAGTACTCCCTGAATGTCATATGTATGTAGCAACATTCAGTTCTCTGAAGAACAATGATGACGTTCCCACATCTCGAGAGTGCAACGACTCCTGCCCGCAGGGATGAGAAATGTACTGGAAAAAACGGTTACCGGCTGTACATTTGACATTTTTCCACACGAACATCACAGGCCCAGCCAAACTCAAACTGTTCGAAAAATAAATGTCATAACATTTTTTTTCCTGCAGCCTTCTTCCTCGAAACGGTTTCCAAGTGCGAGAGCGCCAGTACTCGAGCACAACGACGACAGAAATTTCTGTCTCTCCCATTTTCGCATTTTTCTGAGTTTCAAACCGCTTCTAGACAAACTTCTTTACATGCATCACAAAGCTAGGAGTGTGCTCTAGCTATTTGTGCAAATCGAATTAAGTTATTTATTAAAACAAGTGAGTTATTAGCAGTTGAAAATATTTGACATTTTTCGCAATCACCCGCCTCAGCATGACTGCTCATAAGAATTTTCGTGGGGAAGCGAAAACCGTCAAGCGTCTGCTCGACTGCCGTCGGCGCGGCGTCTGATGGTATTGGTGCTGCCGTTGTTTTGTTTTAATTTTACTGCCAGTATCGATGAACGGTAAACAGAAAAAAGTCTCATTTCCATGCCTGCCTGCCCGTTTGCAAATTACTTTCCTGCTTGGAAACGGTCAAATGACGCTTACGGTGCTGCGGTGGTGGGATGTAACAGCTGGGAAAAATACCCAGGAGAAAAAAAAACACTCCGTCACATAAGACACATTTCAAGAGGATGACGAAAAGGCTTGTTGACGAATTGCTGTACATTGAAATGCAGGCAACACAGGAAACACTTTCACTTTTCGCTGGAAGTAGGTAGGTACCTCGTAAAACGCGGGTATGGGACAGAATGGAAACGGAAAAGAAGGAAAGTCCTTGTCTAGGAGCCGGCCATTGAGATGGCTTTTTCGTTCTCATATATGTCTGCTGTCTATGGTCTAGAAAAGCAGTCGGCTTGTCGTTTGTGTCGAGTATACCAGAACCATAGGAGGTGTGTGTGTGTGCTGAGCAAAAGATACAGACGGAATGATTGCTGACGTAGACTGGATGGTGTGAGGCAGTAATTACGAGACAGTTAAATTGTCTGGAAAATCGTCAGAGGAAACGGGCAGGAGATAATTATTTTTGGTACATGGCGATGCGATTTGTGGGTGTTTTATGTTCGTTCTAGAATGTTCATAATTTGTCTTTGCCTGCCAGAGTGCCAAAAAGGGAACGTGCGACATATCGATTCGAAGTCTCGAACTTAAATGACGAATTGAAGAAAGGATTCCAAACGTAATGAAGATGGCTGTTTCTCTGTCAAGTTCATCATTTTGTGGAAAAATGCTACAAAATACAAAACGAAAACTAACTGTTAACTTAATGATAATTGGTTTTACGAAATGGATCTGCTCTATTATGAAGATTGAAAACAAGCAATCACTTTAATTCATACTCCATTAAGCGTAAGAAAAGAAAAAAAATAGCCCACCTGCGAGCTTCAGACTCCTTTCACTAAATCTATTCATAGAACAGTTTTATTTGCATAACAAAACCATAATGTGAATAAATTTTCCCTCAATATCCATTGTACAAACAACACATTTATAGCCCAAACTGACTGCTTTACTATGCATTCGCATGTTCCACCAAGTCATCGACCCATCCATAAAGTGCCAGACGGTGGCGACCTTATTTGGAGTAGGGACAGCGATTAGGGACGGTAGAAGCGTGACAGTCCGAACTTCTGAAACGGACAAAAACAATCATACAAACAATGAAGGTTTTGGTTGAACTGAAACATGTTTCAAGGTTAAACCGAACACAAGTTTAAGAGCTGTTATATTTGTAACAAAAGCAATATGGAGTTTCTTCAAATTTGGTAGGATTTTTCAATAAACTGCCTCCAGTAGGGGTATTAGGGGCATAATGGACACCCTAAGCAAATGAGTACGTTAGGCCTGTAAAACAGAGTAAAACCTAACTTATTATTAGTTGACTTACAACTTCAACTTGTTTCCTACGTCTTTCAATCATTTACAGCAGGTAGAATGTCTTTATTGTGAAGAAATAAGCAATTGAAAACCGTGTGTTTTTCAGGGCTGTCAAGAAAGGTACGGGGCGAAATGGACACCCATCGGGGCATAATGGACACCCCTGCATGTTTTATGCTGTATCTTTGATAATATCGACCAGTTAAGTAATTTGCCTACGGAGATCAATACCACAGATATAATACTCCATCTTAGACGAGTTCACATAACATCAAAGTTAATTAAATAAACTTTAAGCTAAAATAATCGGATTGATTTTTTTCATACTCTCTAAAACGCCTAACAGTATGCAATGCGCGTACATGCATTCGTAATTGCCAGTGTTCATTTCGCCCCGAATCGACTACAACAATAAAACTGCTATTTTAAGTAAATTCTGATCAAAAATGAAATACTTTATCCATTGCTAAATCTTCGTATACATGTAGATAAGCTGACAATTCACTTGTTTGTATGGTGGACACACTCAAACTTCGAAATTATAAGAATTTCACCATATGAAAAACATATTTCAATTTCAATGATATTTTAGTTATTTTGGAGCAATATAAATGGTACTTTTGAAAAATAGAACCATGACTTGTTCCTTTACACTTCTGCATTAAAAGTTTTACATAAAAGTCAACGGTTTCGGCAAAAACAGGGGTGTCCATTTCGCCCCGGGTGTCCATTATGCCCCTAATCCCCCTAACTTGTTTTAACCACTAATTTGCGCATTGGCAGCAATTGAACCCAGTTCCGGAGAAAAAAGTCCCCGAATTCAGTTCCATCTACATCGCGCTGCCAGAAGTTCCGGAAGATCTTTCTTCTGGCCTCTCCTTCATTCCGGCAGATACACCAGAAGTTAAGCCAGACCAAGACACAGCTTCCCGAGCTGCAGCTGTAATTCCAGATGTCCCAAAGTATCTCAGGATCGACTCCGCCGCCATTTTTGCCGAACCGAGTTTTGCTGGACGAGAAGTATCGATTCTTAAGTTAGTGTTGGCAAACGACGACAGCTCTCATGTCAAGAAGTAAGTCTTGGAGACAAACCAATGAGCGTTATTACAGACTAGGCTGTCCTCCTTGTCCTTCAGAATCAAGTCGGAACAGGAGAACGAAACTCTTAAGCGGGGCAACAATAATCTCCGCTTACTAAACATGAAGCTCCTGGAAGCCCTCTTGGAAAGATCGATGGGGCACAGGATTTCCTGACGCGAAATGGCTGCTGGGCATCTCACAAAACGATCACGAAGGAGGAGGTTAACTGTTAAAACAAAGGCAGCAGTAACACAGTAATGTGATTCAAGCATTATTTTGTCCTTGTAATGTGGCTAGATTTTCACTTGAGAACATTTGCATCCAGGATCCGACGCACTTAAATAATAAAATATGAACAAGGATAATAACAACAGGTAAGCATTCGATATTTAATTAACACAATAACTCCAAAATTGATAACAATAACTTTTAACAACAGTCATATCATCTACATCTGGCGTTTATCTGCACGAGCTACTAACTCCTTCCTCAGAACAACACGGGCTGTTTCGATCCGATTTGAGCTGCACCGACAAAATGAAGTTTAAATCTGAGGAAAAGATGAAGCAACTGAGAATTCTCAACACTCTGCTACAACGTCAGGAGAACGTTGAAAATACGGCAAATTCCTCGGAAATCATGAGCAAATCGAGAAAGTCTCGTTCGTCCAATAGTAGGTATGTACTTCCAAGGAAAGGTTGTGCAATGTTTTGTATGTGTATTTTGTTTAAATTAACATTTGAAAGGTTCTTTAACTGTTTTCATTGCGTTTGCGAATCTTCGCGCTTAAGCTGCTAGTACATAGGGTCAAATATTTGTCCGAAAAGAAACCAATGCTCAAACATCTTGTTTGAATCGATCAAATTTTCATTAGTGTCAAACTGATGTTGTTTCTTGAGTTCTTTCCTTGTCAAATATTTGACCCTGTGTACTACTGGCCTTACTTGTTACTTTTGAAGGTGGCTGTGATTTTTTGTGCACAAAAACAACTGACATTTACAGATAAATTAGCCTGTGTATGCTGGCAGAATTCTATTGTTCTTTGACTTTTACTGCGAGCCCTGTTTTGGTGCTGTCCTGCTCACTCTCACAGCAATTTTGAACACTGTGCTCACTGTAAAAGTCAAAATCTCACAGCATGCACAGGCTAATATGGACCTATATATGCGTTCATTCATTTGACGTTTGAGCGATGCCGAGATACTTAGGTGCTAGGATAGGATGCGTCACGTAGTCAGCCGATTTGAGACCATTTTGCTGTCAAACGGAACCAGTCGGTGATTGGTCGAAATTGATACCCGTTTGCTGCGATCAGATCGCTTTGTTATTGGTTTGGCCGTGTTGCTAGTTTGTAGGTTTAGCATGTGATACCTTTATTCAAAATCATTATATTTTTCTATTCAAGTTTTATCGGCTTAAAAACGTCAGCATTCAAATGTAAAACATCCTTAAGTAACTCCTATGTCTGACAATTGATAAATGCCATTGATTTGGTGCAAAATCAATTGATTTTTTTTAATATATTTCACTATACATGAATGCATCTTTCGTTAGAAATCAATTTTACTTGCAAATTATGCAACTCCAGATGCAATTAACAGTTTACGGTGCGAAATATGTATCCAAATTTGCCCTCCATTCTGGCAACCCTGCTGTGACCTAGCTGTTTGTGCTCTGTGCTCCGATTAATTTCACAAAAATCTTCGTGACAATCATCACCAAAATTCTGCCATCTACTACTCAAAGATCCCGATTGATCATTGCTGCCCCACCGCACCAAATATCTGCGTTTCCGTGAGTAGAATCACCAGAGAAACCCATGAAATATGCTGGCGCTGCTGTTGTTGTAAAGTCGAACGGCCATATCATTTCGTACCACAAGTGCCTATACAAATGTAAACAAATCTGTGCTGTTTGTTGCTGCTGCTGATGTTTGCCTTGCTGTTGCTGTTGCTAATGAACTGCCGCCCTAATAAAAAATCCTCGCTGCGCTCTGATACCGCCATACCACTATCCAGCCTAAATAAGTGACATAAGTTAGCATCAGTCCTGTAATCGTGAAAGTGCTGCAATAAACGGAGATTTTTGCTGGTTGTTTTCATTCCCCCGTCACCGACCGAACTCCCACCACCCTCCATCAGCTGCTCACTGCCAAGTCTTTCGCTGCTGCTGACGTCATCCTACGTAACCCACGAAAGCGGACACTCGAGATCGTATACGAGCACGTTGCATCGAATCCGATCATCGCTCACCGTCTAAACACAGCTACATATGAAGATCATCCCTATCCGTGTGTAAGTAATACTCATCCACATGAGCCTCTGTACGAATTTGCCCTGTCCTGCTCACTCCCACAGAAAATTTGAAAACACCGCGCACAGTAAAAGTCACATTTGACTTTTACTGTGCGAACTGTTTTCAAATTTTCTGTGGGAGTGAGCAGTACGCCAGATTCGTGCAGAGGCTCATAGTCAACGTTGCTGTCACAGATTCTCGTCTGACATTTTGTCATTGGCGTATCTAGGATTTTTTCCTAGGGGGTGCCTAGGGGGTGCCAGTTTCAGTGGCTTCCAGATTGTTTTTTTTTGTTAAATACCGATCCACCCTCAATTTCTCAGTCGCGGAAAAAATGAGCCCACAAATTTAAACGCACTATATTTTAGAGTATAGTTTTTTTTTTGGAAAATTCGATACGTTGTACTTATTTAACACTTTACTTGCCATGGAGGTACGAAAACTTGATAAATTGATTGTGTATATTTATATTTTCACTTTGAACATAACAATCATCGCGCTTTGAACATAACAAATTTGCGTGTAACTTGTACTCATCGTGACATCCTCTTTGTTTTATTACATGATAACAACTCTTATTACAATAGTTTTCAAGAACAATTGTAAAAGTTATAAAAAGGGGAACTTACGTATTTTCGGCAGTTTTGTTCTATTCGTCATGGGGGGTTTTTTGAAACCTGTTGATCTCAAAGTTGGCCTCAAATCCTTCCCAACCAAGCTGAGTAATGTGCCCAAATTTCAGGCAATTTGGCCCACAAAAACACCCCTCGACGCAGAGAACAAACCTGCCGATAATACCCTTCGTTACCCTACTTAAAATTGCAAAATCAGGATACATATTTGCATTTTTGGTTTTACCACAAAATTAATGGCGACAGTGTTTTTGTTTTATTAGTTGAACACTACCACGTGTACATGAGAATACTTTTACAGGGAAATTATATTTCGGATAATCGAGCCTGGTTTGTACGTGTAATACAAGAAATTTATGTTTTCGGCAAAACATTCATTCGGTAATTCATCAGGGAATATTCCCGGTAATTCATTTGGGAATTGTTTTGTAATTTATTTCTATTAATACCTTTTTTGGAAATCTCCCAGTAATTCCTTTGGATTTGACGAATTTCTTTAGTAATATCTTTGGATCTTTCTTTAAGAATTTATTTCGGTAGTATGTTGGGAATTTGATATTAAATACCTTTCCCACATCCTTTGAAAATTTCATCGGCGGCAATTCCATTAGGAGATTATTTAGCTTTTTATTTCATTGGCAAATCCTTTGAAATGTTTTCTCGGGCGTTCCTTCGCCTATTTTTTAGTAGTCTTTCAAGCGTTGTTTTGTTAATGTCAACAATTCTATTGAAATTTGCTTTTTAAAATTCTCTAAATTACTTTTCAGGAAATTCCTTTGAGAATTCCATTAGTGAAGCCTTTGGTAATCCATTCGGCAATGACTTTTTCTGGAATTTTTCTGGAAATTCTTCGGCAAGTCATTCTACTTTTTTTGGATTTTCGTCGTTTTTTTAGACTTTCATTATCTATGTTATTCTGTATTCCTTAGCTGATTCATTGGAAATTTTTCCATAAATCGCTTCTATAATTGTATTGAAAATTCTTCAGACAATTTCTTCTAGATTTCTTCCATAATTATGTAAGGAATTCCTACAGTAGATGATTTCGGAATACCTTCGGCAATTTCGATATTACTTGCATTGAAAAAAAAGCAATTCCTTTGGAAATTTTGGAAGCTTCGATTATTACTTTGGGAACTTCTTCGGTAATTCCTTTGGAAATTGATTTGGGAAATTAATTAGAAATTTTCTTTGGGAATTTATTTGAAAAAAAAAATGTTTATTGTTCTACGAAAATTACTTTTGGAGTTCTTTCTAAATTTTCTTCAGAAATTCCTTCGATGTCTTCGGAAAATTTTTTGAGAATTTCTCTGAAATTTTTTTTTGTGAATGTTTGTGGAAATTTTTATATACTATATGTCGGCAATTTATTTTGAGATTGGATTTGGTCAATTTCTTTAAAAAGGCTGGGTATTCTTATATGAATTCTTTTGGCAAATACTTAGAAAGTTTCAAGGTAATTTTGATGTTTTTTTCCAACAATTTATTTGGGAATTTGTCGGGAAGTTTTTCGTGAGTTTCATAGGATTTTCTTTGAGCAAGCTTAGTTGAGAATTTGTGAATTTCCAATCCAGCAATTTTAGGTAGCAATAAATATAAATACAATTAAATCATAAAGAAATACAGGAATAATCATGGTAAAATTGTCTGAGAAATTTGCAAAATAACTGAAGAAGAAATTGCTTAAATAATTTCAGAGGAATAGCCATTGCAATTATAAGAAAATATTCAAAGAATTTGCTGACTAAATTCCATTGAAACTATCTATGAAATTAAAAAAAAAAACAACTATGCCGAAGCAATCCTCAAAGAATTGGCCACACTACGGTCTAGCGAAAACGGAGTCGTGGATTCGAATCCCACCAGAACACTTTTTTTTTTTTTGAAAGATCATCTCCCAATTTGTCAATCAGCAAGATTCTGTGCCTTCTAATTAATTACAAGTTTTTTCCGTACAATCCTATAGGATTTCACTAGAGATTTCATTAGTTATACCTTCTAAGATTTCTCTGGAAATTTCTACTATTCCCGAAATTTGTTTAGGGATGCCTCTAGAGATTTGTATCAGGATTTCTTCAGCTGAAATTCCTTGAAGAAGGCCAAGATGAATTCCAGGATTTCTAGAGTAATCTATGAAAAAAAAAACTCTAGTGGTATTCCTGGATGAGTCTTTAAAAAATGCCTGGAAAAATCAAAGGCATTTTTGAAAGTATCCTAGGAAAACTGCCTAGAAGAATACTAGCAAGAATGCCATGAGAAATCCCTAGAGGGATTCCTGAAGGTATCACAGTAAGAATTTCTGGAGGAGACCTAAGAGACATTCCTGAAACATTAGAAGCAGCAAGAATCGCTTATGTAATCCCAGGAGGAGTTCCTGGATGAAAGTCAAGCGGGATTCTTGGAAAAATCCAATATAAAGTATTTGGAGAAATCCCAGGAAAAAAATAGTATTTCCGAGAGAAAGCATTGAAGGTACTTCTACAAGGCTCCTAGAAAGCTTGCCTTGAATAATTCTAACAAGTTTTTTGGGAAATCCCTGGTGAAAATCTTAGAGGAATCCCTAGAAAAAATCCGAGAGATATAACAGTAAGAATTTCTGGAGGAGTGTGAGGAGGAATTGCTGGAAGAACCACAGCAGGAATAGCTTGAGAAATCCAGCTGAAATTTCTGGAGGAAGGCCAAGAGGAGTTCATCGAGGAATCCCATGAGAAATTTATGAGAGAGTCCTTGGATAAACTATATCGGATAAAAAATCCCAGAGAAACCACCGGAGAGCTTCTGAAGAAATCATAGGAACAATCTCAGAAGGTATTCTTAGATGGGTTCTGCGGTGTATCATTGTAGAAATCTTAGGAGGAATTGCTGGAGGAAACTATACAAGAATTTATAGGGAAACCCCATCAGGAATGCCTGGGGGAAACCAAAGCAAAAATTCATGGAATACCTAGAGAAGTCCCTGCAAGGACCGGTAAAGGTATTCTGGAAGAATCTATGGGGAAGGCCCTGAAGGAATCCCAGGAGGATTTTCTGAAGAAATCCCAGGACGATTTCCCGGAAGAATTACAGGCATAATGCTAGGATAAATTCGTGTAAGAATCACTAGAAGAATTTCTAGACGTATCATAGTAAGAATTTCTGAAGGAATTGCTGGACGAACCGCAGGAGGAGTTGTTTGAGGTATTCTTGGTGGAAGGCCAAATGGATTTTCCACAGGAATTCCATCAGGAATTTCTGGAGGAACCTTTGGATAAAATCTCTGGAGGAATTCCTGGATGAGTCCTTGGAGAAATCCCTGGTGGAACAACAAAAGAGATTTCTGCGAGAATCCCAGGAAGATTGCCTGGAAAAATCGCTGCAAATAGACAGGAGTAAGCTCTAAAAGAAACCGTACCACAATTTCTGAAGTACCACAGTAAGAATTTCTGGACGAAGAATAGCTGAAAAAACCGCTGGAACTGCTTGAGGAATTCCAGCAGGAATATCTGAAGGAATTCCCAGAATTCCGGGAGGTTTCATAGAAGTAATTTCTGGAGGAATCCTAGAATCAGCAATGCCGGGGGTATTCTGAAAGAAGTTCCTCTAATATACGCCTTGAGGAATACATACAGTACTCCTTTAAAGAATGGAATCGCAGGGGGAATTTCTGGAGGAATCTCAGTAAGATATTCCGAAAGTGTTGCAACATGTAAGTATGCCAGGAGTGCTAATTTTTCTGAATATAATTCTGAAGGGATCCTAATGGGAATTGCTTGAAGATTTCCAGCTGGAATTCATGAGGGAAGGCCAATAGAAGTTCTTGGAGAAATCCCCTGTGGCGTTTCTGGAAGCACCTTTGGAGGAAGTCCTGGTTAAATCCTTGGATAAATCTCTGGAATAATCACCGAAGGGATTTTTAGACAAATTCCAGGTAGATTTTCCGGAAGAATTGCCGGAAGATCTTCCTTAGTAGAATTCCTGAAGGTACCGCAGTGAGAGTTTCTGGAAGAGTTCTAAGAGATTCGCAGCAAAATTTGCTTGAGGAAGAAGGCCAATAAAAGTTGGAGAAATTTCATGAAAATTTTCTGGGATAATCTCTAAATTAAATCTGAATAAAATAAAAAGAATCGCCTGAGGAAATTCTGAAAGAATCCCAGGAAGATTGCCTAGAATAATCCCACCAGGAATTCCTCAAGGAATCCCAAGAGAAAATTTTAGAGGAATTCCTAGAATAATTCCGAGAAGTATCATAGTAAGAACTTCCAACGAAATCCTAGGAGAAATTGCTGAAGCAATCTCTGCCGAAATTTCTAGTATGTACAACCCCATCAGGACGAACTGTCTGGAAAATCCTAAGGGCAGTTTATTGAAGAAATATCGGGAAGAATCCATAAAGGAAGCCTAGAGAAATCACTGTATGATTGGATAGAGGTATTTCTGGAGGAATCCATGGAGAAGTCTGTTGATTGTTCTTACCGATATTCAAAACACCAAAATGTACAACAGGTATATAAGTATTACGGGTGTGCTTATATTTTATTCGAATGTGCCATTAATATATATTGGAATTATGTATTATGTGGAGTTTTAAATTTTAGGTAACTATCAAGGAAAAATTCTAGGGGGTGCCAAATTTGTTTTAGGGGGTGCCAGGCACCCCTGGAACCCCCCCTAGCTACGCCAATGCATTTTGTCGCTACCGGAGACAACTGCACGTCGATTGTTATCTATATAGCGCCATCTCTTAGAGGATACTAGAACTAGGAGCTCAATGTCTCGGTGGAAAATGGAAGAGCTGCCAGAACTTATATCTGATTATCTGTCTAAACATGCAGATAAGTTGATTGGTAAAATCGAACGAAGTCAACAATTCTTGTCGGACAAGCTTGATGATTTCAATGACGAGATATTCAAGCTCAAAGCTGAAATCGGAAAGCTAAAAGTAGAAAACGAACAGTTAAAAAAAATCCTTGGCAATACTTTCAACTGAAGCTGCAACTGTTTCAGATGCAGTTCACAAGCAGGAAGTTGATCTTGACTTGCATCAACGGACACAATTATCAGCCAACGCAATACTTTTATGGATTCCACGTATTCGTATATATTTCCTGTTATTCGCCGTAAATTGAACAAATTAGCGAAATGGAACAAATCAATCGTGCTACAAATCTCCGTTCGAATAATTCTGATGTCCAAATACCCGCATGCGATGGTTTCAATATGCTCCAAATTAATATCCGAGGAATGAACAACTTCGAAAAGTTGGACGCATTCTGCATTTTCCTACATAATTTGGAAGTAACGATCGATGTTCTGGTAGTTGAGGAAACCTGGATTAAGGAAAGCATATCGAATTTCTACAATATTCCTGGATACCAAAGCACTCACTCTTGTCGTCGTAACTCAGCTGGTGGTGTGGCAGTTTTTGTACGAGATGGTTTAAACTTCTCGGTGAAGGCTAATGCAACGGATGATGGATACCATCATGTTGGAGTAGAAATACAGACTAGTCCTAGTGTTACCGTTTACGGTATCTATCGTCCACCAGGTTATGACATAAGCAGGTTTATTTCGCATATGGAGCTAATACTTTCGTCCCTGGATTCCAAACAACCATGCTTCATGGGTGACATGAACATAGCAATCAACAACGAAAATTGTCGAATGGCTCAACAGTATTTGCAAATGTTATCATCCTACAATATGATTGTGACGAATACGCATGTAACTCGCCCTAGCAGCTCCAACATACTCGATCACGTTGTTTGTCAAGCTGATAAGTCTGAACGCATTACGAACTACACGATCAACTGCAGTCTTAGCGATCATTGCTATGTCTTAACTAAGTTCAACAAGAAAATGAGAAAAGAGGATAGGATTCTAACAAAAACCATCGTGAATTACCGACATGTCAACTCCAACTTCCAATCGTTTCTTCAAACAACCGACTTCGGCTCCTTGCAACCTCAGGATCGTCTGCAGCTAATCACAGATCGATATTCCCAACTGATCCTGTCTTTTTCGTCTACTTTCTCTGTCCGTGTTAAGACGAAAACTAATGTTTGTCCATGGCTCAACTTTGATGTTTGGAAACTGGGCAAAATATCAAACAATCTGTTTCAAAAATGGAAAAGAGATAGAATGAATGAAAACCTAAAACGTCTTCTAGCTCATGCGAACAAGCTGCCAGCTTGTTACGAAACGTCGAGCAAAATCCGCTTATTATCAACGAATGTTTTCTTCAAATAATCCAAAACATCTACGGAGTAAAATCAATGAACTGATTGGCAACTAGTCGGGAAAGAAAAAGCAGCTGATTCTAGAAGCTAATGGAGTGGAAACGGATGTTCCAGCCAGTGTTGGAGATATCTTCAATACCTTCTTCTCTTCCATCGGAGATAACCTCGCCAGCACCCTCGTGTCTGATGGAAACATCAACAAATTTGGCACCATGACGATATCCAACACATCGATGTTCCTGCGACCAACTACACAAGTAGAAGTTTCAAATATTATTTCTGGTCTGGATGCTTCGAAAGCCACAGGTATAGGACACAGCATGAAATTCTCTCCTTCTCTTTCACTCTTGAAGAAATTTTGAAAACAACAAGGCTAAGAAACGTCAAAACCCCATACAAAATCAAAACAGTGCAGTGCCCTATAGATGGTTTTCCAGTGGGGGCTCTGAAAAGGCACAGGGTGCTACTTTCCAGCATTTTGTGTGACTGTTTCAACGACAGTATTTCTCTTGGCATTTATCCAAGCGGTTTGAAGCAAGCTCTAGTGTATCCGGTTTTCAAAAATGGCAACCCCAAAAAAGCAACAAACTATAGACCAATATCTGTACTACCTTCTATTAACAAAATCTTCGAGAAACTTTTATGCTCCCGGCTCAATAACTTCATGCATACCACCGGCTTACTGTTCCAGCATCAGTTTGGTTTCAGACAAGGTTCATCAACTGAAGTTGCAGTCCTTGAGCTGGTCGACGATATTTCCCGTTCGGTAGATAAGAAAATGTCCGCTGCAGCCGTTTTTCTTGACCTTTCGAAAGCCTTCGATACCATAAATCATCGAATCCTACTGAAAAAACTAGAAGCTTATGGTATTCGTGGTGTGGCCAATCAATTTTTGGAGAGCTATTTAAAGGATCGTCGGCAACAGGTCGTGATAGATGGGATCAAAAGTACACCGTCCACTATTAATTGTGGCGTCCCACAAGGTAGTAATATTGGACCCCTGTTGTTTCTAATATACGTCAATGACATAGCGAAACTGAACTTGAAAGGACAACTGAGGCTTTTTGCAGATGATACGGCGATCTCATACGAAGCCAAGACTGTCTCGGAACTATATCGTGATATGTCTCATGATCTAAAATTGATTATGCAGTATCTCGAAAACAATCTCTTGGCGCTGAATTTGCAGAAAACCAAAATGATGCTGTTTGGAAAAAGAGAGACATTAGACGCCACAATGGGGTTGGTTATAAATGGAGCTACTATCGAAGAAGTAGACAGATTTAAGTACCTAGGAGTTTGGATTGACAACAGATTAAAATGGGATGTTCATATCCGAGAAACAGTCGCAAGCTGCTCATCTTTATGCGGAATCCTGCGGAGACTAGCACCCTACGTTCCTCGACACGTTCTCCTGAAAATGTACTATGCTTTCATTCATAGTCGATACCAATACGGTATTGCAGCATGGGGTACATCTTGCCACACGTACCTGAAAGAAATGCAAGTGCAACAAAATCGGTGTGTGAAAGCTGTCTATAATCTCCCTTTACTGCAACCTACAAATACGCTATACAATACAGAGAATGACATTCTGCCAGTGTTGGGACTCTTCACGTTCCAGATAGGAATAACCATGTTCAAAGTCGTTAACAATTTCAACCTACATCACAACTGGATATTCAGCGGCGCACGACATCAACATCAAACAAGATATGCTCATATGCTACAACAAAGTGGTTTTAGAAGTGAAGTAGGAAGACGAAGATTTATCAATATGGGACCTAACATATTCAATCAGCTTCCAGAATATATAAAAAACTCAAACTCAATCCTAGAATTCAAGAGATGTTTGAAAAGTTATATTAAAGATAATGTTAATAATTATATCATACCATAATGTATAAGAGCACACTAGATTTAGCTTAGGTCAACCTATCGACCCTTTAAAAGAATGTAATTCATTAGGGATCGTAAGCAGGTGCACTTAGGATATATGCTTTTTTCCAATAAATTGAATTGAATTGAAAAAAATTTCGAATAAAGAAATGTGGCAGCACTGGATTTCCATCGTAGACTAAATCGAACGAAAAAAACATCAAGCAGGCGAATTTCTGTTATCACATCCTATGCTAGCTTAGGTGGCCTCGGAAAAGAGATCATTTTCTGCATCGCTCAAACGTCAAATTAGTGAATTCATGCAGTGGTCCATAATGCGGTCCGATACGGTAAGTTTTCATTATTATTTTAGCGGTGACTAGCTAAATTTTTTCAACTTCAAACTCACTCCTATTTCTGCGAGCGTTTACAGACGGCGGTAATTGTTATTTTACCCAAGCACATTATGATGATCAACCTTGATTTTCCAGGTTATTCGTCGTGCGATGTTCTCGGTGAAATTGAAGACTAAGATATAACGGTATCAGTAGGTCGGCTCCAGAGAAGATATTACGGTAATAGAAAAGGATCTGTAGGTGTTGGCTTCCATTAAAAAGCAGATGGATTAGAGAATGCATTCAAGGTGAGCGTAAACCGGCCAAAAATTGGCGGTAGCGGAAATAGGAATACTGCAAACATGGCACGTAGATTATTGTCTAATCCACAAAAGTTTGCTGAAATACTCGGAATATCAGAAAATTTTGTCATACGCATCCGTCTGTTAAGTTGTCTCGCTCTCTCTTCGAACGCACTTAACAGTGACAAAGTCAAAATATTATATTCTGAAACAGAAGCATTGCTGTTCAAGCAGTTCTCGTTTAACACACGTTTGACCCAAGCGTCCATTAATACTGTAATTCACCCGAATTTATTGAAAAGTTGGTAAGATTCTTCTAGTGCGTTAAGATTTACAATAAAAATATCTAAGCTAATGCTCTATATTTTTAGCCCTATACATTAAAGTGTAGTACGCACCTGAAAAGTACTGTGAAAAAGGATAGGACAAGAAACGGTCAAGAGATTATTTCGTTGTCAAAATTTCTTGAGCGGTCCGCAGCTGAAAAGAAATGAAAATTGTGTAACGCTCGTAATGCCTGCTGGGCAAATCAAATGGAGCTGTCACTTTTCCTTGCGGAAAAATGTTCCGTTCAATTATTCCTCAAGGAAAACTGACATTTCCTCCCATACTTATCAGTTGTCAAAATTCCTTTGGTAATTAGAGGGATTTTTTCTTGAGTGCTTTTCTTACCAGGTGCATACTAGGCTTAAATATCGTTGACGAGCAGGCTGGCGAGCGTGGCCACAAGCGTTACAAACATGCTCGTTCGTACCCTGAGACCCTGTAAGTTTCAGTTCGTACCTCGCTTAGAAAATTTCACCCGAAGCAAGCATAACGGATATGTTGAAAGTGTCTTTGGCATGGATTGATCCGAAAATGTTGAAGCTTATTGTTTAGTCTTAAGTGAAATTGAATTGTTTTTTAGTACATTGAATTATAACAGTTACAATACTTCCCTTTGAATTGTTGAATTGTATAAACATGCATGCATGGAAACCCAGCTCATAGATATTGCGTTTGGTTGAGTCTCGTTATGAATAACGGGAGGGGTTTCCGGTTGAAATTGATGATTATTTTGTATATATATTGGTAACTTTGGGATATAAAAGGGGGAGTGGTAATCAATAAAGAAAGGTATTACTAGTCTAAACTCGAGAGTATCGTTATCGCTGAAAGAAGATCTCTATCAAATTCGAACCAGTGTCGCCGAGTCGAACAGAAAGTTGCCCCTGAAGATTCGTGAAAATAACACTTATTAAGTGAAGCTGAAAAGAAAGAAGGTAGATATTACTGATGACTTCACGAAAGAGATGGCAAAATGCTATTCCGGAAGTATGGATACGACTGGTGGTATCCAAGAAAATGGCGTATTTTTGGAACACACCGATGACGAGTGCAGCTCAGAAGAAGATAACAACGATAGAGAAGATGTATAAGAGAACGACTGATGGATTGTGAATATTAGAATGTTGTTTTTAAATATAACTAGCTGACCCTACGTGGCTAGCCACGTTCCTAAAAAAGTAGTTTTTTTATCCCATCAAGAAAATCCTGGAAGGAAAATTTCTAGAAGCTGCCTTGAAGACTAATGCTTCAATGCATATGTGAAATATTTCACTCAGCATGGTGCACCTCTTTAGAAAGCGCCAGAAGGTATACTATTACATACCCAACCTTGGCTTGTATATGACTGTTGTAGGGTTCTAATTCATGGAGTGATAGAACCTTCTAGATCTTTCTACAGAATTTCAGAAATGCAGCGATGTATCAATGAAACGATGCAACAAAGCAGCGATACACTAATGCAGCGATGCAACAATACACCAATGCATGACGGAACAATGGAAAGATATTACTTGTATACCCATGCGAATCAATTCAGCGAAACATTTCAAATCATGGCGGAAAAACAGACAACTCTGGGACTTTATATCTATGATTTTTATTCATAGAATCTCCTAGAAGGAAACTTTTTTAAATATTCCACGAAAGCTATTAACGCATAGAAATATTTCACAGCATTGGGCATCTTATTGAGAAGCGCCAGAAGGTATACTTCCAAGAAATCAGATTTTGACTGTAAATGACTGTCGTAGAGTTCTGATCCATAGAAAAGGAAAGAAAATTCTAGAAACTGGTGAATTGATTTAACAATGCTTTAAAAATCCTACGATGCATTGATGTACGACCAATGCAACGATGCATCAATGGACGATGCACCAATGCAACAACGCAACAATGCATCAATGCAGCAAAAAACCTATGCAATGATACACCAATGCAACGACGGAACAATGCATGAATGCAGCGATGTACCTATGCAATGATGCACTAATTCTACGATGCACCAATGCAACGCCGCAACAACGCACTAATGCTATGGTGCACCAAAGCAACGATGTACTAATTCAAATATGCACCAATGCAACGATGCACGAATAAAATTATGCACCAATGCAATGATGTACCTATGCATCGATGCACCTATGCAACGATACAGATATGACCTATGCAACGATGCACCTATGCAGTGAGGCACCAATGCAAGGATGCACCAAGTCAACACAGGTACAATGCTACAGTGCAATGATTATTGTAGTTTTCATTCTGTGAATCATTTCAACGAAACATTTCAAAGCGTGACGGAAGGACAGACAACTCTGGGATTTTATATATATGATATTAAAATATTAGAAAACAGTTTTTTTCTGATAAAAAAGGGTCCAGCCAATGGAACTTATCAAAATGTACCCCATAGTATGCACCTGAAAATTCTACATCCGAAAAAAATGGTTGGTTAGCCGCAATCAGTTGAAACGATTTTTTATTCCAGAAAACCGTGTTGTTTAGGGGAAAATGGAGCAAAATGGACACTTACACGTAATTCTAATGAGTGAAACAGTACTTAACACGATTTTCTTTTTAAATTATGATGCTTAGTATATAAAAGAATTCCCTTTATCTCACAAATCCACCAATAACATGAGTAACAATACTTTAAACGTCCGAAAAATACTATATTCAGTTTTTAATTCATTCTAAAAGAATGTAAAAGAAAAATCTTCCAGAAATTTCTCCGAGAGTTCTTCCACGGAATCATTCACAGATTTTCAAAGACTCCACTAGAAATTCCTCCAGAATTATGAACAGAATCCCTTCAAAGATTTCTTCAGAATATCCCGTGATTACACAAGTTTACAAAATAAAACGAAAGTCGTGAACTTCTGTCAACGACCAAAATTTTTGAAGCACAATTTAGTGCTGATTTCGAAACCGACCTTCAAAAATTTTTAAGTAGAACAGTTTTTGAGTTTTAGCTCAATATCGAGTTTTGCAACTTTTCAAAATATGTAATTTACTAAAAATCAAATATATTGCGTTTTGTTCAACCAATTTTAAATCTTTTTCCATAAATTAAAAGCTGAATACAATACCACTCGATCATCTGAATACAGGTTTTGCGTCAGATTGATGAAATTCAAGATATTGGCGAGTTTTAGGGACGATCTTCTTAAATTTTAGCAAAATTCCCAAAATTTTTTGAAGAAATGTATTTTTTTCAATAAGAAAAAAACCAACTTAAAAATTCTTTCTCGACGTTTATTTGACATATCATATGTGGGCGAGTTACAGTAAAAAAATCAGCTCAATCGGAGCATTGATTACGGAGAATGAGATGTTTGAAGTGAGCAACTTTGCTTGAAAGTAGATCAAAAATCGATTTCAAATCATCAACCTTGTATGGAAAGTCGAAAAAATTTCCGCTCTACTGTATTTTTTTTTTCATTCGCGTTTTCGAACTCAAGGCATGATTCTACACCAAAAATGATCATCAGCTTACCGAGTTCAAAAATGCTGTAAACTAGTGTTATTTGTCCCGAATTTCATCTTAAGATTTCTCTGAAAATTTTATAAGGAGTTTTTCCCGAGGAATCCTCTTGGAGTTTTTCAAAAGATTTTGCCTAAAAATGCTAATATTTGCTCAGAGAAATTACTTCTGGAGTTTCTAATAACATTGCGTCAGAATTTCTTTCAAAGACTTCCCAGGGTATCGAAGGGCTCCTCCAGAACTTACAAGTGTTTTTCCGAATATTATTTAAGGAATTTTCAGAGGATTCGTTCAGAAATGTCCTTCCTAACTGAGTACAAAAATAGAACAAAACAAAAGGACAGATCATTATTATCGAATTGTTGCTTTGATTTCAAAACTTGGTACTGTTGTGCTATTGTTGATAAGTTGATCAATAGTACAACAATAACAAAACTCTTACTTCAACAAAACATGTTATTGATATGTAATTAAGTGAATGTATACCAATTGGTGATTTGATGTTGCATAAAGAAGAAGAAGAAGAAGAAGAACGATGGTGTTTTGAAAAAATCCTATCCCTACAACACAGGGGAAGTTTTTAAAATGCCTCTATAAAATCTAAAACAAAATCTAATTAAAAACGGTTTGATGTACGGTGTTGGACTTTGAACGGACTACAAATCAAGTACCTTATCAAGAAAAAACCCAAATTAATCCACCTAGTGGTGATAGTGCCTTTCTCGTTGAATATGTTTTCACGATCTTTCCGCCGACGTAAGCCAAAGTGTTCTGAATCCTGATACTTTATAAGAAAAGCAAGCATTTTATCAAAGCCATCATTGAATTGACTCAAAAATTATTGATGGGACATAGTCCGACGTTATGTTCAACGTATGAGCAGAGCTGAAATATTGTGCATTCTAGCTTAATCACTCAGATCCTGCTGATCTGAGTCAGCCGCCATAAGATTGCGCCCGTTTGATTTGTACACGGCGGCTGACAGCTCCACCCGGCGGCTGCAAAACAGTTTTAGCCAAGATGCACACCGTGTTCAAATCATACGTGCGCGGTCTGGCGCAATCTGAGGCTGCGCGTTTCGAACGCAGCTTGCTGAGAATCTAAGATAAGCGCGACAATATATCAGCATTTTCGGTTGACTTCTTGAGCATCTTCACTAACACTGGAGGCCAAAAAATATCAAGACGATACTTACAAGCTAAGATATAACTTTTTACACAATCACAGATCGCTTTGCGGTTTTTTCAGCAGGGGATTTTTTTTACCGAACAGGTTTGGGCCGAAGGGTCTCCGATTTCAATGAAAATTTCACCAGTGCTAGAGATCGCGGATATATGAATTCATATAGAATTCAAAAAAAAAAATCATAGTGGACTATTTTCCGGGAAACACTAGATAAAATTTCACGATTTTTCAAAATTTTGAAATACGCCCCAAACTTCCAAAAATGATATCTCAAAAACTCTCTCTTCTCTTCTTGGCGTAACGTCCTCACTGGGACAAAGCCTGCTTCTCAGCTTAGTATTCTATGAGCACTTCCACAGTTATTAACTGAGAGCTTCCTCTGCCAATGACCATTTTGCATGTGTATATCGTGTGGCAGGCACGAAGATACTCTATGCCCAAGGAAGTCAATGAAATTTCCTGTACGGCTTTTCGGGCCCGTATGAAGTTGATCACCAATATTAACTTCTTTTCCCGATCAGCCTAGATAGCTGTGTAGTGTCGGTAGCGGTTTTTCAACTGGCTAAGAATAGCACTACGGACCGCCTGTTCCAGTGGTAGAAATCCACTAATCAGGTGACCCCTAATTCATGGTGTTATGCGGCTTTACGCTTACCGTGCCTAGGAATGAATGGCTAGGGGGGTCTAATAAAAACCTAACCGCAAACGGAGCCTGTGGAGTACCAGGGCACCCTCCACAGTATTTGCCCTTACTGTGCTAACCGGAGCAATAGCGCGGTGGACCTTGTGTTTCTCCGAGACAATCAGCTGCCCTTCTTCAATCTCATACTTGAGGCTGAATAAGGGCGGGATTATGAAGATGTTATTAATTAGTTTAAATTTTCACCTATATGGTTTCGCATTATGCGTTTTACACAGTGTATTCTGTGCATCCTCGCCTTTGGCGCACTCAAATCGATACCGATCTGGCTTTATTGTTGCTGTTCTTTTTTGTGCTGTGATTGTTAAGAGTTTATTCTTGCCTAGTTTGGGTAGTGGCTACGGTTAGGATAGCTCAGATCAATCTTCAGCACAAAAGAACAGCAACGATCAATCTTTGTAGACTTATGCAAAATGGTACAGCCCAAGTGGCGTTAGTCCAAGAACCTTACTTTCGTAAGGGGAATTTCTATTTAGGAAACCTTGTGAATCCGGTGTTTGCTACTTTCAGTAAAAATGAAATGGCAAACTCACGTGTCATGCCTCGAGCATGTGTGCTTGTCAACAACGCAATCGTTGCTACACTCATCTCTGAACTAACTACCAGAGATGTATGTGCTATCACAATAGATGTATCTGTTGGAAACCTCAACAGGAAATACGTTTATTGTTCGGTTTATTTACCGCATGATGAACCATCCCCTACGGATGCTTTCAAGCAAGTCATTGCATACTGCACTTCAAAAGGCCTTCCGCTAATTGTTGGTAGTGATGCTAATGCTCACCATATAATCTGGGGCAGCTCAGACATCAATTTGAGAGGCTCCAGTTTGATGGAATACTTGAGTAGTACAGATCTTGGATTACTTAACATAGGCAACCGCCCAACCTTTATGGTATCTGGTAGAGAGGAAGTGTTAGACATAACGCTTTGCTCTAGCAGAATTAGTCATGAGCTGACCAATTGGCATGTGTCAGATGAAGAATCTTTATCTGACCATCGTTACATCTTGTTTGAACATGTGAATGTTACTTCGCAAACTTTGCGTTTCAGGAATCCCCGGTCAACCAACTGGGATCTCTTTACCGATTTGGTTGCAGCCAAATTTCATGGATACTCACCATCAATTGACACTCCAAGTGATTTAGATGATGCCGTTGATACTACAACGGCCTTCATCATGGAAGCTTTTGAAGAAGCCTGCCCTTTGCGGTCTGTGAAGACCACAAGAGGAACCCCTTGGTGGAACTCCGATCTGGCGAAGCTCAGGAAACAATGTAGAAAGAGTTGGAACAGACGACGTTCGGCTGGATCGGAGGCTTTCAGGTCGGCTCGCAAGGCCTACCAGAAAGCTCTTCGGTCTGCTGAACGATCCGGCTGGAAAAACCTTTGTACAAATGTTTCCAGTCTGAGTGAAGCCAGTCGATTGAACAAAATCCTTGCAAAATCTAAGGATTTTCAAGTGAACGAACTTCGTTTGCCAAATGGTGATTTCACTTCCTCTGATGAGGAAGTTTTAGAATGTTTATTCAGTACACACTTCCCCGGATGTGTGGATATTACATCTTCGGATGAACCTGATGTCTTTTCTTGTAGTTATGATTCTTTAGCTTCGGCTCGGAGTATCATAACTTTAGAATCGATTGAATGGGCACTTAATAGCTTTGCTCCTTTCAAATCTCCTGGGGCAGATGGGATTTATCCTATTTTGCTTCAGAAGGGATTTGATCATTTCAAACATGTTTTGAAACAACTACTTGTTTGCAGTTTTGCTACAGGGTATATTCCCAAATCCTGGCGGGATATTACTGTGAAGTTTATTCCGAAAGTGGGCCGTGCGTCGTATGAAGAAGCAAAGAGTTTCAGACCTATCAGTTTGACCTCTTTTCTTCTGAAATGCTTAGAACGCATAGTCGATCATCACATCCGTGATGTTCATCTGGCCAATGTGCCTCTTCATGTGAACCAACATGCTTACCAATCTGGAAAGTCCACTGTGACTCTTTTACACAAAGTTGTTTACGATATCGAGAAGGCATTCGCTCAAAAGCAATCTTGTTTGGGTGTTTTCTTAGATATCGAGGGTGCCTTTGACAACGTGCCTTTCGATGCCATATTGGAAGCCGCACGGGGTCATGGTATATCTCCAATGATTTCCAATTGGATTCACCAAATGCTCAAAAACCGACATCTCTTCTCGACATTGCGTCAAGCGGCGATTAGGAAATTGAGTGTTTGTGGATGCCCCCAAGGGGGAGTCTTATCACCACTTTTATGGAATCTCGTAGCAGATACGCTATTGAGGCAACTCAATAATAGCGGTTTTCCTACTTATGGTTTTGCCGACGACTACCTAACATTGTTAGTCGGTATGTGCATCAGCACCCTTTTCGACCTGATGCAAAACGCTCTTCAGGTAGTTGAGGGTTGGTGTCGCCAATATGGCCTTTCGGTAAATCCGAGTAAAACATCTATTGTTCTTTTCACGGAAAAGCGAAACCGTAATGGTGTTCGAACTTTACGTCTCTTTGATTCTGAAATCAATGTGACTGAACAGGTAAAGTACGTTGGAGTCATTCTTGATTCCAAGCTTTCCTGGACACCTCATGTTGAGTTCAGAATCAAGAAAGCTTGTATGGCCTTCGGGCAATGCCGGCGAACCTTTGGTACAACTTGGGGTCTAAAACCCAAGTATATCAAATGGATCTACACAACTGTTGTTCGGCCAATATTGGCCTATGGATGTCTTGTGTGGTGGCAAAAGGGCGAAGTGAGAACGGTCCAATCAAAGTTAGGCCATCTCCAAAGGATGTGCTTAATGGCGATGTCTGGAGCGTTCTCTTCAACTCCCACGGCAGCGCTCGAAGTTCTCTTTGACGTTGCCCCACTACACATTCATCTCAAACAAGAAGCACTTTCTTGCACTTACCGCCTATGGGTACTCGGTTTACTAGAGGAAACTCCTGTGAACCGCAGTTCAACACACACCTCGTTGTTTCCACTTTTGGTGAATTGGGACAAAGTTGTCCTTGCTCCAAGTGATCTTACAATTGCTTGTAATTTTCCATATAGGACATTTTCCACGAAATTCCCTTTCCGGGAAGAGTGGACATCTGGTTATCTGGAGAGAAGTATTTCAGACGGCATCGTATGTTATACTGATGGTTCCCTTCTCGAAGGTCGAGCAGGTGCTGGTGTTTATTCTCGTGAGCTAAGGCTGTATCAGTCTTATTCACTTGGCAGACACTGCACCGTTTTTCAGGCCGAAATCTTTGCTCTTATGTGCGGAGTGCAATCAGCACTTCAGCAGCACGTAATGGGCAAAGTAATATACTTCTGTTCAGATAGCCAGGCTGCTATTAAAGCACTTGCTTCGGCCAACTCCAGGTCGAAGATAGTTATCGCTTGTCGAACTCAAATTGAGGAGCTGAATTCAGCAAACGCTGTTCACCTTGTATGGGTACCTGGCCATTCTTCCATCGCTGGAAATGAATTGGCTGATGAGTTAGCTCGCACTGGAGCATCACATGACTTCATCGGCCCTGAGCCAGCTATTCCGGTATCCAAGTGTTGGGTGAAGCTTCAGATTGACACCTGGGCTGCCACTCAGCACAAACAATACTGGAATAGTTTGGAGTCATGTCGTCAAACAAAATTGTATTGTACTGAGCCATCTCTAGGGGTGGCAAAGTATCTAACAAATCTGTCAAAGCAGAATTGCAGCATGCTGGTCAAAGCATTGACTGGCCACTGCCGACTCAGTTATCACATGGCGAATATTCAGCAAGCTGATTCATTTGCATGTGATAGCTGTGAATCCGATTATGGAACTTCGTATCATTTAATATGTAACTGTCCAGCTTTTGCGCAATTGCGTTTCCGAGTACTCGGGAAACACTTATTAAGTGAAACTGACTTCAGAAACCTGAATCTTCAGGATGTTCTGTTGTTCTTGACCCGCTGTGGTAAAGAGCTATAGGCTCTCTTTACGCTTTATGCATTATCACAGTGCCCTTCTCAGGGCGCTGTTTGAACCCATTGTGGCACGCTTATGCGTTATTACAGTGTCCTTTTCAGGACGCTATGTGAACCCATTGTGGTACGCTTTTGCGAGTATGACGACCCTATTCCCTTACCTGTCCTTTCCCATGTCCTATCCTTTTTCCTTCCCTTCTCCGTCAGGTAAATGATGAATAGGCTCGTGTTCATGGCGATGGCACAAATTTCCCGAATGGAGGAGAACGTGCCTCTAGAGCCGACCTACTGATACCTGATACCTGATCTTCACTAACACTGGAGGCCAAAAAATATCAAGACGATACTTACAAGCTAAGATATAACTTTTTACACAATCACAGATCGCTTTGCGGTTTTTTCAGCAGGGGATTTTTTTTACCGAACAGGTTTGGGCCGAAGGGTCTCCGATTTCAATGAAAATTTCACCAGTGCTAGAGATCGCGGATATATGAATTCATATAGAATTCAAAAAAAAAATCATAGTGGACTATTTTCCGGGAAACACTAGATAAAATTTCACGATTTTTCAAAATTTTGAAATACGCCCCAAACTTCCAAAAATGATATCTCAAAAACTCTCTCTTCTCTTCTTGGCGTAACGTCCTCACTGGGACAAAGCCTGCTTCTCAGCTTAGTATTCTATGAGCACTTCCACAGTTATTAACTGAGAGCTTCCTCTGCCAATGACCATTTTGCATGTGTATATCGTGTGGCAGGCACGAAGATACTCTATGCCCAAGGAAGTCAATGAAATTTCCTGTACGAAAAGATCCTGGACCGACCGGGAATCGAACCCGTCACCCTCAGCATTTTCATGCTGAATACCCGTGCGTTTACCGCCTCGGCTATATGGGCCCTCTCAAAAACTATGCATCGTAAAACAAACTTTTTTTTATGAAATCGGCGCCTAATTATCTCAGCAATCCAATAAAATACACTGTGAAAAAAATTCTTAACTATAGAGAAAAAACGTCTAAAAATACTGATAAAAATACCGTCTGTATCATAGATTATTTTTAACAAAAAAATTCTAAGCGCAAAAACTAATGTTCTTCCTTTTGTTTTTTGACGCCTAAACGGAGTCTCTTACCGTTTAAGAAATATTGCCGAAAAACCAACGGCCAGTCGCTATATTTTCATAGCGGTGTTCGGCCATTTAGCCGAAAGCCGTTTGGCCGAATGCCGTTTGGCTGAATTATTATAAAAAGGATTTGGAGGCGTGGGCAAACTCTGGATAACATTCTAGCTGCCAATATGATCATCAGAAATATTTCCTTCTTATTTAATCATAAGTAATTCTTTCAAGTTTTACCATCAAGGGATTAGTTGACGTTGAAACTGGGATTTTTTTGTCAGAGATTTTTCTTTTTTTGAATCAATGGCTGTTCTTTCGAGTTATACTGATATAGGAAACAGTGGCAAGATCACTTAGGTTCATCAGCATCATCGCGTTCGGCTAAATGGCATTCGACCAAATGGCGTTCAGCCAAATGACCCGCAATCATCTATAACAGCGGCCGTTCACTTGTTGCAACATATTTGCAGGCACACTTAAGGCTATATTTTATTATCATATCATAGGTTACAACATTCATGTAAAATTTGACAAAAAATGCAAGCATGTGGAATTTCCTATACAAACTTCAACCACATTACAGTGCGCGAGGGTGCAACCAATTGCATTAAAATTTTATCAAGTAATTTTAGACACAAAAGGGAATTGGAAAACCTTTGTTAGGGGTTGATGCGATTAATTTTAAATTTTACCAAACCTGCAACGTTGACTCATCCTACTGTATATTGACACCTCAGGAATCTGAAATTGTGTGCTTTGGTGAGATCTCTTCACGGCTAGCTAGACGGTGGTAGTGACTAAACGTTAAACAGGAGCAAAAACGCGGCGTGCGCCGTGAGCGTTCATTTAACGTACCATACTAGCCTATTTTTTAGCTAACCGTTCCTCAGGTTATTAAAAAAGCCGTGGTTTGATGTGTCACATGGTACATTTGATCACTTTCGGTGGGGTACCCCTGGTTCTGGAGCACTACCGGGTCTCCCAAATATAGTCTGAGACTATATTTCATTACTAATGTTCATAAGGTTACCTAAACACCACGATTTGATGTATCGCCTGCATGGGTAATGGGTATGCATGGACACCCAGAACCAGCTCCGGGATTGTACCGATTGTTCCTGATGTGGTCTTAGACTAGCTCTAAGCAAAGTGTTAATAAGTTTTCCTAAAAAAAATCGCGAATTGATGTACCGCATGCATAAGTGTGGTTTATTTTTGCAATTCGCCAGTTCCGGCGAGATACTCGAAACTTGTTCCGGAGCACTACCGGTAGTCTTAAATATGGCCTGAGACTATTTTCTTGCGCTGACCGTTCTTCGCGTTAATATGCTGCGTGCATACGTTTGGTTCCATTCTACATTTGACCACTTCCGGTGAGTCACCTGGAACCGGTTTCGGCACACTATTGGTTTTCCAAAGTATGGTCTATGATTTTTTTTCTTGTTAACCGTTCATCAGGTTACCTAAAAAGTAATTTAATGTGTCGCATTCATGGGTTGGTTCTCCTTTACGTTTGACCATTTTCAATGGAACATCCGTAATCGGTTGCGGTAGTTGCTATGAACACTACCGGTAGTCCTAAATATGATCGGAAACTATCTTTTGCTAAATCAAGATACCTAAAAAGCCGCGATTTGATGTATCGCATGCATGGGTTTGGTTCACTTTTATATTTGCTTACTTTCGGCGGGGCACCCAGAATAGATTCCGGAACAATATCGGTAGTTTCTGATGTTGTTTGATCCTATTTTTTTGCTAACCGATCATCAGGTTATCGAAAAAAAAAACAGATTTGATGTGTCGCTTTCACGGGTTGGGTTTACTTTCATATATGGCCATTTCTGGCAGGACACCCGGAACCGGTTCCGGATTGCTACAGATTCAGATATGTTTTGGGAATATTTTCCTGTTTAATGTTCATAAGGTTATCGAAAAAGCCGCGCTTTGATATGTCGCATGCATGGGTTTAGTTCACTTTTATATTTGGCTACTTTTGGCGGGATACCTGGAACCGGTTTCAGATCACTACCGGTTCAAATATGTTATGAGAATATTTTCCTGCTTACTGTTCATCAGGATATCAAAAAAGCCACCATTTGATATATCGCATGCATGGGTTTGGTTAACTTTTATACTTGGTCACCTCCAGTGGGACATCTGGAACCGGTTCCGGAACACTAACGGTTCCGATATGATCTGAGATCTGTTTTCCTGCTAACTGTTGATCAGGTTATCAAAAAAAGCCGCGGTTTGATATGTTGCAAGCATGGGTTTAGTTCATTTTTAGGTTTGGCCACTTCCGGCGGAACACCCGGAACCGGTTCCGGGACATTACCGGTTCAGATATGGTCTGATACCATTTTCATGGTTACCATTCATCAAATTATCGAAAATGCCGTAGTTTGATGTGTCGCATGGATGGGTTTGTAGCGTTTTCATATCTGGCCCCTTCCTGGGGTACCGGTCCGGAACACCTAAATGGCCATAACTCGGGAACCGCTGGACCGATCCGAACCATTTTCAATAGGAAACAATGGGACCAGATTCCGCGTCGAATGAACCGTTGGTCATTGAAATCGGTTGAGGTTTACTGCCAAAAAGTGATGTGAGTTTATTTGTACACACACATACACACACACATACATACATACACACACACAGACATCACCAGCAGCAGGGACGGATGTCCTGGGGCCTGACGCACCCCCCCGCTTGCGAGTCAGCCGCGTAGTTGCCGGCTAAGAATAGGACTACTAACCCCAATTCAAGGTGTCAGGCGACCCGTGCCGAGGAATGAGTGATCGAGGGGGTGAAAAAGATGCTCGATCTTTAACGGAGCCTGTGGGGTACCTGGGCACCCCCCACAGTATGCTGTCCCTTACCGCGTTAATGCAGAGCTCTGGCGTGGTGGACATTATTTCTCGTGCAACTCGTGGGAACAATGAGCAAGAATCAAAAATCAAACAACTTAGGTGGAAGTAGTGGTGCGATCAACCCCTTCGCAAGAAGTGGGTTGATGAGGTCTCCGACAAGGAGAAGCGAGGAGTCAGGTGCTGGTAGCTTACGTAGCTCAAGCGTGGGAGCTCCTGTCCACTCCACGGCAAGCCAGCCGGTGGAGGTCATGGACGGAGCGTGGCTGCTGAGGGCCATAAGCCAAGAAGTTGGTAAAGGACGGCCCGCATTAGAGGTTGCTGGGCACCAGCTTGGCAAAATCATCGACTTTGCGACAACTAAGTCGAATATAAGCAAGGACCTGAAAACGGCCTTGCTTAGACTTAGAGTGTCTGTCGATGAGGCCAAGCAGGAGCACGCGGTGGCGTTGCTGGCTGCTACAGCTGCGGAACCAGCAAAGGAGAATGTGTCGAAGTTTACACAAACAGAGGCCTTCTCCTTCGCAGGTAGTCCGAGGAGTGTGGAAGCGAATGCTCGTGACAAACGTGACAAGCATTCGCAGAAGCGGGCGAGGCAGCCGTCAGGTGAGGAGCTGTCTGGCGGCGCCCGCAAGGCCAGGCGTATAATAACCCCGAAAGCCGGTGGTAACGCTGGAAAGTCGGACCCCAGCCAGGGTTCCCGGAAAGCTGGGAAGGGTGGGCCTGAAAAGGCTGGCCCGTCCCGGAATGATGGGAATAAGGGGTTGCGACCAATGGTGGGCCCTCAGCAGCCACAGAGCAGGGCGGTCCAAGGAGAAGACCCTCCTTGGACAAAGGTAGAGCGGAAGAAGAAGAAGAAGGTGAATCCGCAGGTAGAAGTACAGGACGCCAAACCAAGGCGTAGGAAGGCAGGTGCCAGGCGTGAGAAAGGCGACGCTATCGTCATCAAGACGGAACAGTCCAAGTACTCGGACGTCTTGAAGACGATGCGAAGCGACGCCAAGCTTGAGGGTCTTGGAGCCGACGTACGCAGTATTAGACGTACTCGTACGGGCGAGATGATCCTGGAGCTGAAGCGCCAGAAGGAGCACAAGGGCGCCGCCTACAAAAGGCTGGCAGAAGAGGTCCTTGGCGAAGGTGTGCAGGTGAGGGCTCTGACACATGAGGCGACTCTGAAGGTCAAAGACATTGACGAGATCACCGAAGTGGAAGAGCTCGTCACGGCACTGCGGCAACAGTGCGATGTGCAGGTGGCCGCCGCAGCCGTTAAGCTACGGAGAGGGCCAGCAGGGACACAGATAGCTTTGGTTCAGCTACCTGTGGCGGATGTTAAAAAGTCCGTTAAAGTAGGGAGTATCAAGGTGGGCTGGTGTGTATGTCACCTGACATTCCACGAGCCACCTGAGGTTTGCTTCAGGTGTCTGGAACCAGGACACAAGTCGTGGGACTGCAAAGGCCCCGACAGGCGCAAACTGTGTAGGCGATGCGGCGCTGAAGGTCATAAGGCCCAAAGCTGCACGAGTCCGCCCATCTGCATGATCTGTACCGGGAAAACCTCGAAAAACAGACATGCGATGGGTGGTCCAGGGTGCCCGGCCTTTAAGAAAGCCGCAGTGAGCAACAAATCACAGTGCAGGTAACGCAGCTGAACCTGAACCACTGTGATGCGGCTCAGCAACTGCTTTGTCAGGCGGTTTCTGAGTGGGAGACGGATATCGCCATCATTTCGGACCCATACCGAGTACCCGCCGGCAACGGCAACTGGGCCTCGGATGGGACCAGGAAAATGGCGGCGATATGGACGACGGGTAAATACCCCGTGCAGGAGTTGGTGTCTACTACCTATGAGGGCTTCGTGGTCGCCAAAGTAAACGGGGTCTTCTTCTGTAGCTGTTATGCGCCTCCGCGGTGGCCGATCGAGCGGTTCACGCAAATGCTGGACCGCTTAACGACCGTGCTAACAGGGCGAAGGCCGGTGGTAATAGCGGGTGACTTTAATGCCTGGGCTGTGGAATGGGGAAGCCGTTTCACGAACCAGCGGGGTCAGATCCTGCTAGAAACACTGGCCATCTTAGATGTCGACTTGGCTAACGTCGGTACCAAGAGTACCTATAGTCGAAATGGAGCGGAGTCAATTATTGACGTGACCTTTTGTAGTCCTGGCCTAACAAGTAGTTCGAACTGGAGAGTAGATGATGGCTACACTCACAGCGACCACCTGGCGGTTCGCTACAGTATCGACTACAACAACAGCAGACAGCGGATAGAAGAAGAGGCGGCTAGGCCAAGGCCAAGCCCTCGTAGGTGGAAGACATCATACTTCGACGAAGAGGTATTTAGGGAAGCGCTCCGCCGTGAGCGAAACTTACTCGGTTTAGACGGCGACGAGCTGGTAGCGGTGCTCTCACGTGCGTGTGATGCGACCATGCCTAGGCGAGTCCACCCTAGAAATGGGAGGCCACCGGCTTACTGGTGGACCGACGCGATTGCGGACCTGCGCCGCGCCTGCCTACGGGCTAGGCGGCGGATGCAGCGAGCACGATCAGAGGAAGAGCGAAACGAACGGCGGGTGGTGTTCGCCGCTGCAAAAGCCGCGCTCAAGACCGAGATAAGAGCAAGCAAGAAAGCCTGCTTTGAGGGTCTCTGTCAGAGTGCCAATACGACCCCGTGGGGTGATGCCTACAGGATCGTTATGGCCAAGACGAGAGGTGTGATGGCTCCTACAGAGCAATCTCCAGAGATGTTGGAGGGGATCATTGGAGGACTTTTTCCGCGTCATGATCCTAGTCCTTGGCCTCCTTTCGTAGGACAGCCGGGGACTGGGGCTGGCGATGAGGAAAGGGTCACCGATGTGGAACTTGCGGGGATAGCTAAGTCCCTTAGCGTAGGTAAGGCCCCAGGTCCGGACGGAGTTCCGAACCTGGCCTTAAAAGTAGCTATTGCAGAAGCTCCCGAGATGTTCAGGTCTGCTATGCAGAAATGCCTGGACGAGGGAGTTTTCCCAGAAGCTTGGAAGAGGCAGAGCCTGGTACTATTGCCAAAGGCGGGGAAACCACCCGGAGACCCGTCGGCATATAGACCAATATGCTTGATTGACACGGCGGGGAAGGTGCTCGAAAAGATCATCCTCAATAGAATGTTGAAGTTCACTGAGGGCGTAAATGGTCTCTCGAGCAACCAGTATGGCTTCCGGAAGGGGAGGTCCACCGTAGACGCTATCTTGTCGGTTACAAAAACCGCCGAGAAAGCACTCGAGCCTAAGAGGAGGGGAATTCGCTTCTGCGGGGTAGTGACTCTGGATGTAAGGAATGCATTTAATAGCGCCAGTTGGGCTGCTATTGCCGATGCGCTCTTGCGTCTGGGGATACCGGAGTACTTGTATAAGATTCTCGGAAGCTACTTCCAGAATCGCGTACTAGTATACGACACGGAGGTGGGTCGGAAGTGCTTTCACATAACCTCAGGAGTCCCGCAAGGTTCCATCCTGGGTCCGGTGTTATGGAATGTCATGTACGACGAGGTGTTGAGGTTAGAGTACCCAGTGGGAGTTGTGATTGTCGGATTTGCCGACGATATTACGCTCGAAGTCTACGGTGAAACGATCGAGGAGGTGAAGTTGACTACCGACCACTCGATCAAGGTTGTGGAGGCGTGGATGCGGTCCAGAAAACTGGAACTGGCTCACCACAAGACAGAGGTGACGGTTGTTAACAACATGCAGTCGGCGCAGCAGACGGAGATCAGTGTAGGAGAATGCACTATCCTGTCGAAGCGCTCTGTCAAGCACTTGGGCGTGATGATCGACGATAAGCTTACCTTCGGTAGCCACGTCGATTATGCCTGTAAAAGAGCCTCCACAGCTATTGCGGCACTGTCCCGGATGATGTCCAATAGCTCAGCGGTGTATGCCAGTAAGCGCAAGCTTCTGGCTAGTGTTGCTACGTCCATACTTAGGTATGGCGGCCCGGCGTGGGGTACCGCGCTAAGTACTGAATGCTATCGACGGAAGCTGGAAAGTACTTACAGGCTTATGTGTCTGAGGGTTGCAAGCGCGTACCGTACCGTGTCACACGACGCTCTCTGTGTCATTACTGGTATGGTGCCTATCAGCATTCTTATCAGTGAGGACATGGAGTGCTTCGAAATGCGCGGCACAAGAGGCATACGCAAAACTGTCAGGATGGCCTCTATGGTCAAATGGCAGCGCGCGTGGGACAGTTCCACCAAAGGAAGGTGGACCCATAGGTTGATACCGAGGGTAGATAGTTGGATTAATAGGCGCCATGGGGAAATTTCATTCCACCTGACACAGGTCCTTACAGGTCATGGTTGCTTCCGACAGTATCTACACCGTTTCGGGCATGCGGATTCTCCCGAATGCCCAGTGTGCAATGGTTTAGAGGAAACGGCGGAACACGTTTTGTTCGTGTGCCCGCGTTTTCGCACAATGCGTGACCGCATGCTTGCCACATGCGGGGAGGACACAACTCCGGACAACTTGGTTCAGAGAATGTGTAGGGATGAGATTAGCTGGAATGCCGTTTCAACGGCTATCACCCATATCGTCTGGGAGCTACAAAGGAGGTGGCGCGTGGACTCGGAGAATGGCTAGTCCAGATGCAGTACAAGAGGTGGTCCAGGGGTTCGAAGTCGGCTTCGTAGGTCATACCGGTGCCCTGCGGTCGAGATCGACCCTTACAGCGATTAAGTGGCCGCGGAGAGGAAGTCCCGGTAGCGGTGCTGTCGTGGCGTCAGTCTACTGGGTTGGATCTGAGCCCGCGGTTGGAAAGGGGTCCCCGGCAAGGGTCGGGGTAGGTGAGACCCTGCTGTCTGCAACCTACGGATGCAGCTGATAAGGCCTGAAGGGTAGTGATACCCTTGCCTTCAGCAGGTCAGATCGGGTTGCATGTGGGCATCAGTTCTTGATGTCCGCTCAGCAGTAGGGCGCGGGCGGGGTTGACCCTGCCCGCCTTCCGAGGACAAAGGGAGTGGCGAGGACCACTCGGGAAACTGGCTAAGCGCCAGCATGCTATCGTGATGGACTCTCCAGTGCGAGTCATCGATGTTCGTTGCTGCTAGGCTACGGCAGCTAACCTTGAGGGTGCGATATGCACTAGCCCCTCTCTGAAGCAATACCTTCTTGGTGGTTCCGGAGAGACGTAGGGTTTGGCGACCATAGGAATGTGTTTTAGTGGGTCGAGGAGAGAGTAGTCCTGGCTTCTACCGGCATTGTAGAAGACGGCCTCATCCCCACACTACCCTAACCTTCCTGTTAGGGTGTCTGATGAGCAGATTTATCCCCCTATGGTTTAGAAGGAAAAAAAAAAAAAACAGACATCACCTCAATTCGTCGAGCTGAGTCGATTGGTATATAACACTTGACCCTTCCGGGGGCTCTATCAAATTTTGGTTTTTGGAGTGAACATATAGCCTTTCGGTACACCTTGGTGTACGAGAAAGGCAAAAATGTTAAATTTAAATTTATACGTTCAATATGTAGTCTGTCCAAAGTCTAACACCGTACATCAAACCGTTTTTAATTAGATTTTGTTTTAGATTTTATAGAGGCATTTAAAAATCTTTCCCTGTGTTATAGGGATAGGATTTTTTCAAAACACCATCGTTCTTCTTCTTCTTCTTCATGCAACAACAAATCACCAACCAGGGAATCAAAATTCGCCCATCGCGCAACAATAACGACAATGTCGCAACCTGAATTTGTTGCGACATTCTACCCAATGCGACATAGGTTTGTTCCAACTTGAACAGAATAGGACAAAGATCGTGCACCAAGAGTTTAGAGATTTTCAAGGCTTGCATTGTGATTTTCGAGCGGTAACTTCGAGTCGGTAAACACTGCAACGCTGCTGAAGATGCAGCATCAAAAAGATTCGATTTTGGGTTGGTAAATATTGATTATTCACGAGTTGAAAAGTACGCAACAAATTCAGCTTCCGTTTTGTCTGCAACAAAAATTTTCGAGATCATGTCATTATCTTTATTATTATAAAGATTAATCGCCGCGGCTTCTTTGTTGCTTGTTTTGTGCCTCTTTAGTCTGACACTGATACTAATGGCTTAATTATAAAAAATGAGATTGTCGACCAAAATTTGTTATGAAGAAGCTTGTCTTGATAATTAAATAATAATAAAGCTTGCAGAACAGTTGGGTGTGAACCTTGCCCGCCTTCCGAGGACAATGAGTGTGGTATGGACTACTCGGGAAACTGGCTAAATACCAACATGCTACTTAGGTAGACTCCCCAAAGCGTGTCATCGAATACGGTCCCTGTCTCAACACTTCCTGGACCTTCCTGTTCAAGTGTCAGTTAAGCTGAAAAAAGAGGAGCGTGAGTTCTAGCTTACAAACAGTGCCTTATCAATATGGCTGAGAGACGCCTTCCCCCTTTTTGTGAATTTAATCAATTTTTCTATAAATTCCTGGTTTTTCTCTGAAGCTGTTTCCAATATCCATATACCTTCACACGACCCTATATCAGACTGAATCACATAATCCGTTTGATGCTTTTTGTCCAGATTTCATAGCCACCACAGTTTGTAATTCACCCGCGCTCTTCCTTTTGAGCATCCGGAAGATCAAACATTCACCACAGAAGTGCAATTTTTTCGGCGCCCGAGGCGGAAAAATTAAAAATGCCTTCTTTGAACCACCAGTGATGATGACATCGTTCTAGGAAAAAGTAACTTTCTCCTTCGGAAAAAAAAGTTACTTCTGATATGGTTTCACATCATTCTTTCCGTTTTGCGTAGATGGTGGAATGGAGATAAAAAGTTGATGGTCAACGATGATACTCTTTCTACTGGGGAAGTTGGCGTTTGTAATTGGTTTGGCAGGATCTTAACCTCCTTCTTTGTCCTGATAAATTGCGCTATCCTTCCGCTTTGGCATGGAGGAAAATGGCAACTTGATATTCTGTTGGTAAACAATTTCAATTTTAAAATTTGAATCTTTGTCTCCTTTTGAGCTGTACATGCTCACTGGAAGTTAACCTTCATCAGCCTCCAAACGTGAACATTTGAATATATTATAACAATTCCCGTTATGATTTTGGTATAAATATCTATATTGAACAATACTTAGGGCAAAATTTTGAGGGTTTCCATTATTTCCAACAATAGTGACCATAATTACACAAATCCCGGTTGGAATGGCACGCCGCCCCCATCAACAAGTTGCTGAACGGTTTCAGTCGATTATTCCGGCACAACCAACATCAAAAGCCACACCAGGTTTTGATGGATTTACCCCGAAGGATGGTTCTGTTGTTGGCACTTTTCAATCTCCACAGGTGTATCTATAACGTTCCAGAAGAAAAAAAAATATCGCAGACGTGTCAACGGAATCCGTCGTCAAATTTAGCCTCCGGGAAAATATGCAAAAGGGGAGATAAATTTCCACCTCTTAAGATGAAAGATTAGCCCGAACACGGCACGATACAGGGGTGGTAAATAATTTATTAACTTTTTAACTAGATTTTTCAACCGTTATCGACACCATTGAATCTCTGCGTGCGAGATGCAGCAGGGAAAAGTTATAATTTTCAGATTCTTCTTGAATGAGTTCTTCTAAAGGTGACTGCTGAAGGAGTGAGTTTTTTTGTCAGTCATCTTTACAAAGGTGCTCTATCGTTCCATTTCGTTTGCATAAACATCATCGGATGATTCAGACTAAGCAAAATGACGGCGGTACTGGTCTCAAGAGACATCTTCTGGGGCAGTGGTTTTCAATTGGCTTTGTGAGTTTATTTCGCATCTAGATAGAAAATGTATCCAGTTAGAGTAATTCGCCAATTGTTGAAAAGTTTTCAAGAAAGGTAAATTCCAGAAAAAAAAATTTCAGTACTCAATTTTCGTTTTCATTTGTTGTTTCGTGCATAATTTCACTGTAGTAGAAAAACATCCAGTGGAAGGCCAGATCATACCGTCCGAGGCCATACTGTCGTCGTCGTTAAGCCGCGTTATTTTTGTGAAAAAACGTTCAAAAGATTGGATGCGTCATAATATCTTATGTGCCTTCTTTCCTTGGACTTCCATGTTTGGACGTTAGGCTCCGAAAAAATGTCCCATCAATCTTTTCGGAAGGTTTCGGAGGAGTTCCAGAGCGTTACCAAGAGTGTTTTCAGTTCAGAGGCGTAACAAGGGTTTTCAGGGAACTTCAGGAGGGTTCCGAAGGGGTTTCCGTTAGGTTGAGGGGACCCCTAGAACATTCCTGGAACCCCCCGAAACGCCCCCAGAAATCTTCAGAATGAGCTTGAAACCCATCGAAACGTCATCGATCCTTCTGGAACTACTTTAGGTCCCCTGGAACAATCCTGGAACGCCAGTACATCCCGATACTTCCCTAAAACCCCTTGAAAACACTTGACACTTTTGAAACACCCCCGAATTTTTTTGAATACCCTTGGAACCCCTGGAATGCTCTTTAAAACCCCTGGAACACCCCTGAAATCCCTTCAAACTCAGGTATGTTTGAAACCATTAAAAATTCCTGCGGATAAGCCGACTGTATGGTGAATTCCATTATGTTTGGTTACGCAGTCATTAGTTGAATAAACGACGTTCTTTATTTGCCCAACGTTTCGACACGGGGTTTGTGTTTTCCTCAGGGGGTAAATATTTGAACAAAAAACGATATAAATATTTACCCCCTGAGGAAGACACAACCCCCATGTCGAAACGTTGGGTAAATAAAGAACGTCATTTGTTCAATTAATGACTGCGTAGCCAAACATAGTCAAATTGAAAATTCCTGGAAAGTCCTTGAAACCCCTGCAACGCTCCATATACTCGTTGAAAGCGCTTAGAAAGCCTCTGAAACACCCCTGAAGTGCATGGATCGCCGCTGAAACCCCCTAAAACGCCCCGGAAACTCATTTCTATCCCCTTAAACCCCTCTGATATTTTTTAAGATGCCTCTGAAACCACTTGATAACCTTTGAAATACCCCTGAAATTCCTTAGAAAAACTCGCAACGCCCCTGAAATCCCCTGGGCCATGATTTCCCAAATTGTGGGTTGCGACCCGCTGGTCTTCATTCAGAAGGTCGCGAGGGACAGTCGAACATTTTACTGTAAAAGTCAACAAATGAGGGAATTTCTATGGTGGGTCGCAAAAAATACGTCTGTGGGCAAAAGAGGGTCGCGCACCAAAAAGTTTGGGAACCTATGCCCTGGACCATCCATGAGACCCATGGAATACTACTGAAACGCCCTGGAACACCCCTGAAACATATTGAAAACCCCTGGAACATTCCTGAAACCCCTGCAACGACCCTGAAACCCCTTCAAACCCTATAGGAAAATCCCTGGAATGCCCTTGAAACTCTGGAAAGCTCCAGCATCCTTTGAAAACCCTTAGAACGCCTGAAACCCATGAAACACCACTGAAATCCCCTCACAGATCGAAAAAGAGTGTAAAGTTCTGTGACATATGATGCACATAATTGGTGCGTGGAATATCACAGAAGTTTACATGACATATCATGTAAAAGTCATAAAATATCATGTAAACTTCCATTATATGTCATGTAATTCAGCATGACTCTGAGTGTTTACATGACATATAACACTAATTTACATGATATATCATGTAAACCATCATAACATTAAGTTTACATGACTGAAATGAAGTTTACATGACGTGTAAATCTGATTATTTCCCAAGTAACCATGGAACTGTATATGGAACATTAAATTCACTTTATAGTGTATTATATGGTATGCAATATAAAGTTGTTTCGTCGTAAAGACACCATTAAAGTAGGTTTAAAGTCGAAAGTGGCGCTACTATTGTTGATATAAAGCGTGCTTTACTGTAGACATTGCTAAAGTATATAAAATGCTTGTGCCATATATAAGCTGTTAATCAACTATAGCTAATGTGATGAAATCATATAGAAGTATATTTAAGGCAACTAAAGAAAAAAAAAAAGAAAAACAATCTTCCTATACCATTTTTTTCCAGCCCTCTTATTCTGTTGAGTTTTTTTTCTATTTCGGGAATTGAAGCTAGACTGCTGAGACTGGACCACGATGAAACCCGGACGCGCTAACGCTGTGTACTACGATTACCATGTATTTGCACATGGAAAAATGTGCAATATAATGCAAGGTATACTCAGCTGGTGCCTTGTTGAGTTGTGTTTCCAGCAGCTCTAAAAAGTTGTGTTAGAATGCCATTAGTTATCTTACCCACCCAAATTCATCCCATTCGAAAACAAGTGATTACGGAACCGATTGATTCCATTCTTAATGTTTTCATACATGCTCACTTCTAACAAAAAAATCAATAATAAGAAACAATACAAACCGCTCTTCAATCCTTTATTTTGGGTATAATAAAATCAGGAGCACTATGCTTAATGAGGAATCCAATACCCCATAACATTTTTGTTCCCTCAATACCTGGTTTGCTTCATGTCCCAATCAGAAACCGGAAAACCAAAAACCATACATAACATAAATTTTCATACAGCAATTTCTGAGCATAATCATCTGAGTGCGACGCAGCAATTCATGAAAACTTGGGTTTGGTTTTCTTTTGTTTTGAATGGTTCTGTCTTGAAGTATTTTCCGATTTTTTTTCGAACTGAGGGTTTATTTATTTACAACGATCCAAGCTTTAGTAAATGCATATATGAAGTTATAAATGCTTGCATTATTGGATGCCATAAAGCTTTTAACATGGTAATGCAATGATGCATTAAACAACGGCCCTATAGAACTATATCGATCTGTCAAAAATCCATAATGCTTCATTGCATTCATAATGTAGATTAAAAGCTTCATTACTTGACAGATGTAGAATAAAAGTTATTTTGCATAAGCTAATCTTTAATACGACTGAATTAATGTAATGATATAATGCTTATGGTTACTTGGGTTCTATCTGTGCTGGGATACTCCTGAAACCCCATGAAAACATCTGCAACGCCACTGAAATCGTTTGAAGCAACCTTGAAACGCCCCTGAAATACCCTATAACGCCCTTAAATTCCCTGCAATGGGAAATCCCGTGAAAATCTTTGTAACGTCCCTGAAACATCCTAGAACGCCCTGTAACTTTTTGAAACCTCCTGGAGCTCCTCTGAAACCTCCTGAAACCCTGGAACGCCCTTGGAACACCCCTGAATATGCATCCTGTTGAAACCTCCTGGAATGGGCAATCTCTGTAACACCCCTGGAACAAATCATGACGTGAAAAATGACAAATGAAATCCAGAAAATAGGCTTGGGAGAAGTCAATTGAATCGCTGAAGAAATTCCGGGACAAATTCTTGGAGGAATACTTGACTAGAATTTCATCGGAATCATATGACAAATCAAAGAAAGATTTCCAGGAGAAATCACAATCCAGGAGAAATTCCTAAATGCATCTTGGGAAGCATAGGGGCTGCCCATAAACCACTTGGTCATTTTTTTGAAGATTACAAACAAACCATCAGGAACCAAGCTACCAAGATAACCCTAGAATCACCTTGAGAATCACTTATTTCATTATCGGATAGCTCTTGATGTCATGATCAAATTTGCCGAAGCGACATTTTCCTAAGCAGTCTGATTCTCGAGGTACAGCAGTTTGTTTTTTTTTTTTCTAGCTTACAAATGCCACCTGGTAGATAAACCTGGAATCAACCAGTTTACTATCGGATTGCTCTTGATGTCCTGATCGACCTTGTCGAAAACGAAACTCTTATATGTAGTCTGATTCTCGATATAGGTACACGACGATATTGGCAATGGCTGTTGTTACAACACCTACCAAAGCAAAATGTTCCATAATCACTAGCGCCACCTACTGGAGCGAATACGTACTGAATTGCGTTCTATCGGATAGTCATTGCTCTCCTCAACAACTTTGATGAAGACACCAGTCTTCCAATATGCCTCATTTTTCCGCGGTTATCGTAAAAGTTACTGATCTATAAATAGATCACTGGGCGCAAATGGGTAAAGACGCAATTTTCAATTCGCTCTTTCGTAGCTTGATGCTGCACATGTTTAACCTGGCTTTGATCACATGCAAAAAGGGGCTGTTTTTCCAAATCAAGAGCTTTTGTTTACGAACTTTTGAGATAGGTGCTCTTGAAAACATGAGTAGGGGTCCAAGTTGGCCATTGTGGCAGCCATATTTGTATCCGCTGATATTTCTCCTTAAACGTTGATGTCTTTTCTACCAGATAACCTAAAAAACCAGTGCATCCTTACTTGCCTTCTTAGCATTGTAACCGTTCAGTTACAAAATCTCCTGATTTATTTTTATTTGTGTGTATTTATAGGGAAACTGTAGTGTTTGGTTTTAATAGTAGGTTTTTGTTAGTTAAAAGTAAAATTGCAATTTGTTTTAGCTTTGTTAGACTTTAGAAATTTGAATGTTAATTTTATTTCAAATCAGCTGTGGCCAAAATGGGCGGCGGGCGAAATCTTGATAGTGGTAGCAAATGTAGGCAAATATGAAGAACATAATGGGTGGCTGTTTGCTACCAAGGACGAAGGAACAGACGGAAAGGATGGAATAGAGGGCATTTTAAGGCTTGTGCTGATCACCATCATCACTTTTATTCCGGCGTTCGTGTGAGGCAGAAGTGAGTGAGCCTTTTTTCAAAAGTGACATTGAGCAGTGTTCTGTGAACTTTGGAGTACGAACCTTAGCCTGCGTTCACTCAGATATGCCCTAATTTCCAGCCTGTGTGACAATAGTGCCTGATTCCTGAATTCTTAACAGGACCTTTTTGACCTACCTTTTAGTACCGTCACTGATGCGCCACCTCACTATCCACACGATTTTGCCTAGATCGGTTTACCGGTCTACACCTAAACGTTTAAGACCTGACGCTCTGGTCACCGCAATCGGCCTTGTGAGAGTTCCTCGGACTGTAAGTCCTAAACGCCAAGGAGGACCTATCTCGGCGTGGCCAATACGATCTCGTCCGTGGTCCGCCGATTTTGCCAACGCAAGAAGCCGTAGCAAAGCCACAAATGTGCCCCTACAGCAATGTAAACGCCATCCCACTTGCCAACCAGACCGCCAAATCCGCCATTTATGTCGGCACGCGCACGAAACAATAGGGACTGACACCACCAGCCGCCATTGCATTGCCGTTAGCAGCCATCAACGAGCGCTCGCCAGCACATCACCGGTACGTTGCCAACGATCCTGATCTACCACCAAGGATGGGAACACTCACTTGCAGAGAGTTACACTCACTTGATGTTTTCTCAGCTCAGAAGCGTGCAATCAAGAAACGATGTATGGACGACTTTTGCCTTTTGGTTTTGTCTAAAAGTTTGCAGAATAGAGTAGGGATCGCACACGCATACCGAAGTCGTGAAGGTGCTGCGAAGGCAACTCTCCACGAGGTGAATGTAAATTACACTCACCTCGTAAAGAGTCGCTTTCACAGCTCTGTCACGACTTTGATATGCGTGTGCGACCCCTACTCTATTCGGCAAACTTTCAGACAAAACCACAAGGCAAAAGTCGTCCATACACCATTCCTTGATTGCACGCTTCTGAGCTGAGAAAACATCAAGTGAGTGTAACTCTCTGCAAGCGAGTGTTCCCATCCCTGTCTACCACAAACAGCCATAGCCCAATAATCACTAAAGACCGCTCAGTAGCTTTTTAATAAGTTTTCCTTTTTTCCACCCAAACACATACACTATTCCATAGCCAAAGATATACCATATTTCCGCCTTGATCCGCGTACCACTCCGAATTACCCAGTAGCATGCCGCCCCTGAGACACAGCTCGGGGGGTCTCATGCTACTAAGCTAGTTGATGCGGGAATCTTGTTCCAGCCGCTGAGCCTATTGAGCAATCGGTAAGCCTTAAATATTCAGTTTCAGCATCTTGGAGATATTGTCGCGCTCATCTTTTATTAGAGTCATACGCTTACGCTTACGGTGGTACGCTCGCAAGGCATACTGCCGCAGTGACACTCGCAAGGTAAAACAAAAGAAAAAGTGTTCCCGCCAAAAAAAAAAAAGGCACGTGGGTTTCGCGAAGTGACAGATGTTTTTGAATGTATTTGTGATGAACGGCAAGAGTGGCTCAGTGGAATATGTGTTCTTGCTGTCAAACCCCATAGAATGGAATAAAATACTTTTCAATCTGGAACGCTGCTATGATTAGTGACTGTCGCGCTTAAATCAGAAGCCAGAGGAAGATAATCGCCATATTCTGATTTTTCTTGAGAGGCGTAATATTAGAATTATTATTTTTAACTCACCTTTCTCTATACGGGATGAACAAGTGCCATGTCATTACCCGATGTGGATTACCTAATGTGCGGCGAAAGGAAACTAGTCGGCTCTTTCATTCCTACGTCGTTCTTATGGGAGTGACGTCATGTTCCATATTTGTAAACATGACGTCACTCCCATAAAAACGCCGTAGGAATGCAAGAGCCGACTAGTTTCCTATCGCCGCATCTATGGGTAAATCCACATCGGTCATTACCGTTAGGTGTGTATAGAATAACAAATTGGAAAATGTCCTAGTCCTAAATCCTGCTGACCTACAAATATCAAAGTTCCCGACTTACATAATTCAATTATTATTCGTGGAATGAGTTGAAAAAAGAAAAAAAAAACAATCTATGTAGCAGAAACCAATTTAAAAACTTTTATGCAAAAACACTACCTTAAGCTGTAACATTTTCATAAACTTTCGTTCAACAAAGGTTGAGAATCAATGTCCAGAAGAATTCAGCTTTACATCACCATCATGGACGTCCGCTCCTTGAAAGGATTCCCCTCTTCTTGCCTTCAAATGTACCTTCCGTTTCCCACCCTGTTCCGTCGTTGCTCTGAAGAATGTAACTCCTCCAAGTCGTTATTTTTTATTCTTCACTGCCGAAAACAACCCGTCCGAGTGGATTGGATACGGGTACAAGAGTGCACTCGCCACTGTGTTCTGGGTAGTAATTCCTTCGGGAGAAATCCTTCCACTTGAATTTGAGATTTTGTTTGCGCTTTACAGCTCCTCCGAAGTGTACCTACCTACCTACAAAATGCATAGGGATTTTTGGATGGTTTTGCTAACCGAACCCGTAGGTACAACACCAGTTAGTTTAGAAGAGTATGGCGAAGAAACAAAGTGGCGGGAAAGTCTTTCACCTGTCGGAAAAAAAAGGTTACCGACACAAGTTTTTGCTCAATTTCGAAGGGATTATGTTACGGGCAAACGGTCGGTGTATTAAATCGTTTTGCTGTATACAAGTTTGTTGCCATATGAATGCCCAACGATTATGGAACAAGTGAGGAGAATTCTATTCGATTTTATTCTACAGGGTGATCTTTGGCCGCAATTTGGATGCATTCTTTCCAAGTGGTTGTTCAAACTGTAAGGAACGATGTACAGAGACTCTTCACCACATGTAATATTGAATCATGTTTTCCCAGTCTTACGAGGAAAGCATTCATCCATTTGAGGACCAATCTGCAATTAAAAGTACAGTAATTTTACAAAATTAGGTCCATTTATTAATTAAAGCTTAAAAACACTATTCACTTTTTAGAAATGTTTCTTATTTTCGTATTTATGGATTTACACTCCTAAAATATAAAGAAAAAACAGGCTTCCAAATCTCAAATTCCAAATTCAAGATGCTATAGAAAATCAACACAACGACAACATTCTCAAGTGGAAAACTCTTCGCTCTTGACTCGTCTTGTCATACAAAAGTCCACCGGCTTTGTTCTTACTCTTCGTGCAGCTTTGTATATGTAAACGAACCTACATTCATGAGTGCAGTAGCTGCATAGATGAGGAGATGAGGTAGGTTAGGGAAAAACGAACTTTTCATCCCCATGTCGGTATATGGATTTGGCGCTGGGTTTCGGGGAGAATTTTTAATCACGAAATAATTTCTGCTGAATTCGGGGAAAAAAGTGTCCCAGGAAATGGAGGGCGACCCACCGAAAACTTGCTCGCTTGCAATTTTCGAGAGGCTCTTGAAGGTAGGTTCCTTTCCCCCCATCTAGTAGCAGATGATATTGTGAACCGTGAGAGCAGTGGCTCGAATGTGGGTGGTGAACGGGTACCGTCAAATTGGGTGTAAGTGAAAACGTTTATTTGAAATGTGTAAAAATATTTTTATACAACTTCGCACTAACAACTGATGTTCATCGTGTATGGTAGAACATTGCCTCTGACCAGCAACTTCCATCCCTACCTCCGCGTTGTACCGGCTGGAAACTATGAGCAACTGAGGGAAGATCGGGTAATCAACCCCGTATGGAACTTTGGCCGCCTGGAAGAAGCAGAGTGTGAAGAAATGAAATTATAGAAACACGGAAGTACTACCAGAAGCTCAACGCATCCCGCAACGACTTCGTGGCGCGAGTCGAAATATGCAGAGATAAGGACGGAGGCCTCTTGACGAATAGACGTAAGGTGATCGAAAGGTTGAAGCAGCACTTCGATCAGCACCTGAACAGCGTAAACGTATTACACGTCGTTGAAATTTACTCGAACCGCGCCACGCGCTTGGTTCTCCTATTCTGTTTCGTTCCCACTTGTTCCCAATCACAAGGAAGCAGCATCATTTTCTCCCCCGAGATTTCAGGTTGCAAAAAAAAAACAAAACATGCTTTGGGAAGGATACTTGTGGACGATTTATTAATTCACTTTATTTTTTAAGCGTTGAATGATTTATCGAATTACTCCGTCATATTCCGATAGCTGCGTGTGCGGACGAGCGGACTAGACAGAGTCTCCCGGCTTCCCGATTGTGACGGGATTGAGGGTATCTGAAAGCAAGCAAAGTTTCGATGCAAACTAGAATAAATTTTGCATTCTAATATTAGATGGAACCTACCTGCAGATATTTGTATATAAGGTAGTCTGTAAGATACACGAAACTCGCGTGCGTAATGCTTAAATCACGAATCAGCAGCAGAAATTCACGAAACCAATTAAGAAGGCCGCTGATGAACAAAACCAATCGAGGACTGGGTAACGCATCAGCCATATTCCTTTTCCGTTGCGATTCAAAATCGTTTAGTTTTACACGATGATGCAAATGTAAATGTTTTTCGATTTTAAAACCAATGTATGTTGATTTATTTTTTAAAATGTGCTGCATTTTACATTGAGAAGTAATATCATGTGAACAAAGCTACATTATAACGTCTTTTTCCATGCTCTAATTATGTGCATTGATTTTAATAGAATTTTAAATCGAATTATCTTTTCAATTCGTGTAAAATCACAGTGTTTATGATTTACATCCAGTTTAAATTTCAAAAATTTTAGCTGTGAAGGGATAATCTGCCCCATTCGCAAAAAAGGCGACCATTTTGAATGTGAGAACTTAAGAGCGATCACTATTTTGAATGCTGCCTACAAAGTGCTATCCCAGATCATCTTCCGTCATCTGTCACCTAAAACGAGTTCTTGGGAAGGCCGGTCGACAACGGAACACATCTTAACCATACGGCAAATCCTCCAGAAATTCCGTTAATACCAGGTCCCAACGCATCACCTGTTCATCTACTTCTAAGCGGCATACGACAGTATTGCCCGCGCAGAGCTATGGAGAATCATGGACGAAAACGGCTTTCATGAGAAGCCGACTACATTGATAAAAGCAACACACTCAGTCGAGCTCGGCTAATTTCCATTCTTTTGCCGAGATTCGCACAGCCAAGGGCTTGGCAATCGAAATTTAACTGAGATATTAGCAAAAAATCAAGTTTATTCATAGCAGCACCCATGGGTGCCGCTACCATCAAACATTAAACGTCAAGCGTTTAGCCGAGATTTCAGCAAATGACCTTTAACCGAGATCCGCACAGCCGATCTCGGCATTCTGTTTTAAGTGTGAACGATGGACGATGTGCAAAACTGCGTAAGAGTTTCGGGTGAACTATCCCGTTCGTTCGAAACTCGCGGGACTGCGACATTTGACGGACTCTCATGCCTACTCTTCAACATCGCTCTGGAAGGTGTGATACGACGAGCCGGGTTCAACAGCCGAGGAGCGATTCTCACCAAATACGGTCAATTTGTGTGCTTTGCGCACGACATGGACATTATCGTCAGAACATTTGAAACGGTGGCAGAGCTGTACACCCGCCTGAAACGCGAAACAGAAAAGGTTGAACAAAAAGTACATGCTGGTAGGCGGAACCGAACACGACTGGATTCGTCTGGGTAGTAATGTTACGATAGATGGGGATACCTTCAAGCCTCGAAGTTCGAGGTGGTGGAAGAATTTGTCTACATTGGATCCTTACTGACGGCTGACAACACTGTGAATCGTGAAATTCGAAGGCGCATCATCAGCGGAGATCGGGCCTACTACGGAGTCCAGAAGAAACTGCGGTCTAAAAAGATACACCCACGCATCAAATGCACCATGTACAAAACGCTAATAAGACCGGTGATCCTCTACGGGCACGAGACATGGACCATGCTCGAGGAGGACCTGCAAGCACTCGGAGTTTTCGGGCGACGCGTGCTAAGGACAATCTCAAGGGGCTAGTCGCTTGGAACATTGTGCCAAGAGGTGCCAAGCACACCGTCTTATACGCTGTGTGGCACACCGAGGCACTCTGAGGCACAATTTTGACACTTGAGTTTGGGTGAAAAAACTAGGCAACCATGTGCATTTGACCTGCAAAAGGAAAACAAACAGTTGGTTGCCTTGGTAGTTGCCAAGCAAAATCTGAATCATCAAGTAGTGGCACTTCGGGGCACACTGATGCACAATTCAATACCCAGTGGCACACTGAAAATAATTGGCGCAAGTAAAGATGTGCTCAGCGACTCCCCCTTGGACAATCTTCAGCGGTGTGCAGGAGAACGGTGTGTGGCGGAGAATGATGAACCAAGAGCTCGCTGCACTTTACGGCGAACCCAGCATCCAGAAGGTGGCCAAAGCCGGAAGGATACGGTGGGCAGGGCATGTTGCAAGAATGCCGGACAACAACCCTCCAAAGCTGGTGTTTGCAACTGATCCGGTTGGCACAAGAAGGCGTGGAGCGCAGAGAGCACGATGGGCGGACCTGGCGAGCATTGGGCGCAACCGATGGATGGAGAGCGGCAGCCACAAACCGAGTATTGTGGCGTACTATTGTTGATTATGTCTTGTGATGTTGAGCAAATAAATGTGTGTAGTGTATGTATGGTAGAACATTATTATCCAAAAATAAACAAAAAAATGGGCATCACCAAATCACTCAAAAAATCCGCCGGGAGCTTTTTTCAAATCATTTGTTTTTTAATATTGCTTGTATGGGTCGACTGAAATTCTTAACTGAGCCGCTAAAAGTTCACATTTTTTAAATTGAAGACCATTCCTTCCCAAGGCCTGCAAAATAGTGAGTCGATCAGGAACGTCCAACATAGCTATGATCCTGTAGTAGGCTGTGGTGAATAGATCTAGAAGAAGTAGGCTTTGACTAGGACAAATGACATTAGAAGACCATTCTGAAATAAACCATTGAAAAGAATACATCACGTTGAATCATTTTCCCCTACATCATCAGAAGTGGGATTACCATCAAGATGTTTTTTTTTTTTTTCTCTGTTCGGGACATAACCACTGCGACCAATATTTTGATCTATTGTGGTATACCCCGTGTCCTTTGTATAGTGCATGTCGTATTATTTTATCACCATTGAGAAGTTATAAAGTATTCGGTTTTGTTACAGTAGTCATTTTCAACACAATCGCAAGGAGGGATTCTGATTGATAGGTTCCGCTTTTAACACGCTCCTTTTTCAGTCAAAATCGGTTCCCTTAACGAGAACGTCAAGAAATGATACCGATATTGACCATGCATCGGAACCCTAGTCCTTTCTGTTTCAAACCAGTGAACACCGAATAAAAGATTAGGAATACTAACCCATTTTTCCTTGTTTCAAGATCCATCTCGGCCACACCTAAAACCGAGACCTATCACTTTCAACAAGGTGTGAAATGTAATAAGGACCAAAGTGTTTTCCTTTGATTACTCAAATGTGCTGTTCCACTAGCTGAAAGCAGTTAGTACTAGGGTTCGGTTTGGTAGATCTTTCGCCGCAACGCAACCCAAAAAGGTGACCTTACCCACGCTACGGGCTCCGTTAAAGATCGAGCATATTTTAAACCCCCTCAACCATTCATCCCTCAGCACGGGTCGCCTGACACTTTGGATTGGGGTTACCTGTTTGGTGGACTTTTACCCCCGGAACAGGTGGTCCGTAGTGCTATTCTAAGCCGGCAACTACACGGGCAAAGATGTTTTTACGGAGTCAGAAAACTTCGGATTAGTACCAAGAGGCCGTGCATACTTCTCGATCTGCGGAATCCGTTCTCGGGGATGGAAGTCTCGCTCAACGTAGTAAAGCCGGCGGATCAAGACCAGCGGAAATCATTCTAGAGGATGAAAATCTCGCTCAGGAGAATACAGGAGAAACTCGTGTGGCAGCATCAAAAGGTTTACAATTTTCTTCAAGAGAAGGAACAGGTGGTTCCAGAAACACAACAGTGAATCCAGTATCGCTCAATCCCGTTTACTCAAGTCAACAACCCGTTGTTAACCCAGTTGAAACCGCAAGCTCTTCATTTGGACAGTGGGCAAATCTTCCAAACAACTGCCCTGAAGAACTTTCTTCAATGCTGCCGACTTTTTCTGGTCAACATCAAGAGGATGTGAACCATTTCCTGAAAACATTGGCTAACACAAAACAAGCGCTCAATTTGAACGATCAAACAATGAAAATGGTATTATTCAAGCTGCTAAAAGGAAAGGCTCAACACTGGCTACATTCAAATGCAGACTTTATGCTGAAAAGTTATGATGAATTAACATCCAACTTACAAGCTATGTTCACAATCATCATCAACCCATATCAATTGAGGAACCAACTTGCTAGACGGACCTGGTCGGGACAAGAATCGTTTGACGAATACTATCAAGCAAAACTTTTACTAGCACAAAAACTGAACTTACCGGAGAAAGAGTTTATTGAATATTTGGTGGAAGGTATTGAAGATCAAGTACTTCGAAATCAGGGAAGAATCCAAAATTTCAAATTTGTTCATGAGATGGTACAAGCGTTCCGGCTGATAAGATTCGATCCGATGCCAGTTAGGAGGAAGGTGAAACTTTGCTTTTCGAGCAATCAACCTGGACATTTTGCGGCAAACTGCAGAGCTGAACGAGGAACTGATTTCAACCGATTGCAGCATAGAAATCCCGAAAGGAAATTTGGAGCACCAAAACAAAAACCTAATGACAGGACTGTATACGTTGTAGAGGACAATAATGACGAACAGGTTAGTTGTAACGGATTGGTAAAGTTTACACTAATTAATAGTAACACAAATTTGAGAGCTCTTTTCGACACAGGAAGCCCTATCTCACTGATACGCCGGGGTTTAATCAAATCGTATTGAACATGTTAAAACAGCAATCCGTACTCCACAAGGAAATGGCCAAGAAGAAAGAATAAATAAAACATTGACACCTATGTTAGCAAAACTATGCAGCGAAACTAATTATAAATGGGATAAACTTTTACCAAAAATTGAATTTGTTTTCAATAACACTTTTAATAAATCAATTTCTAATTATCCTAGTGTTCTATTATTTGGTCAGTTGCAAAATAGTTCAGAAAATGAAAACTCTAACTTAGATACATTTGTTCGTAACAGACAATGTTCGAGTGAAATGCAAAATATTGTAGAAATAAGAGCAAAAGCACAACAAAATAATTTGAAAATGCAAAAATATAATAAAAAACCCAGGTTAATCCACCTAGTGGTGATAGTGCCTTTCTCGTCGAATATGTACTCAACATTGTTTCCGGCCATAAGCCGAAGTGTTCCTGAATCCTGAGAATACTCTAGAACGGAATAAATCTCATTTTCTTCTTTTGTCACAGTGCTCGACTGGCAACACTGAAACAATAACGACGTGTGCTACAGTGGCTGCCTATTGATGATAAAGAACGATAGGGCAGTGCGTTTCTGTTCGTGATTAGAAGAACTACGACAAGTCGTGCACCGCTGTTAGGAGATTGGCCGGAGAACTGATACTACAATGTATGATGGTTTTGTATTATAATTATTCAGTAACTAATAAACGTTCAATAAATTTGCAGTTATTGAAGCTGCTTGAAATAGAGTTGCTCTCAGTATGGTATCCTGTCTCCGAACCGCCTCACGTCCTAAAAAGTACATCAAAAACTAAAAAATGAGGAAAGGCTTCCAGTTTCACCTTAACTCATCGGTTTTGATAAAAAAAAACTTCTGGAAGACTCTAATTTCACTTTAAAATTGATAAATCTATTGGTTTATTTATTTGTGCACTTCTTCTAGATGTTGAATTCCGACCAAAATTTCCAAGGGGGGACCCCTCTGGACTCAAGAAAAAATCAAAATTTGTGTCAGCCTTATTCAGAAAAGCAAGAATTTTATCAAAGCCATAATTGAATTTGGAAACTTATTGATGGCTCATATTCCGACGCTATGTTAAACGTATAGGCCGAGCTGAAAAATATCAAATCTCTCAGTTGACTGCTTGACCACCTTCACTAGCACTGGATGCCGATCATTATCAAGACATTTCGGTAATTTCTTTTCTGCGCACTTTAGCCTATATTTTATTATCATTAGTTATAAGATTGATGTAAAATTTGACAAAAAAAAGTGCAAGCAATCGTAATTTCCCCTATTAAAGCCCATTCAAATTTCAACCGTGTTACAGAGCGCGAGGACTCAACCAGTTGCATCAAAATTATTCGCAGTAATTTTAGACGCAGAAGGGGATTGGTGCTATAAAATTTAAATTTTGCCATACAACGTTGATCCATCCTACAGTAAAATGACGCCTCAGGAATCTAAAATAATGTAATTTGACAAGATCGCTTAAATTTTTATCAAGATTTTGTTCTTTTACACATAGGGTATATGGATCATTCCTTGGCCTAATTTGCAAACCGCCTTGACAATTTTGACCATAACTCATGAATTAATAGCACTATAAATAATATGTTGACCCTATTACGCACTCTAGGCAATGCATGTTTCATCAATTAGAAGTAAACTAACGTAAATATTCAAGAATTTACTTAACTAAGTTGAAAAGATTCGATGTGATGGTATGCAACGTTGGTCTATGGTACAAAAATTGGCCTATTAGTGGATACAACGTTGGCCTATTGCTTTCCATGCACTAGAACCACTTATTATCTTATTTTTTCAATATTTCTGCTGAGGTATTATCTCTGTTTGTTCACCAATCATACTTTCAAATTACATTTTCGGAGCCAAATTTTCAAAAAACTATAAATAAATCACTTAAACTAAAGTTCTTTCTTTTTTAGTAACGAAAACAATGCAACCCGATTTTTGTGTTATATTTTTATAGTCACCGCACACAAAATCTATTTTTCTGTTCGTTCTTTCTGATTTTTACGCAAGCAATGTTGTTGGCATCACTTTATCGGTGTTTTTGACGTCACTTTACTGATGGGCCAAGATTTGGGTACATAGTGAAAAAAATGTCCTCAATATTCGGCCCACATGTAATTTGTAAAATAGTTATTTTTCGTTAAAAACAAACATACAAATTCAAACTAGCATCTTTGACCGTCGCATCAAATGTTCAGTTATTGAAAAGGTAATTCGAAATATTCCAGAATCATGCCATTTATGACCATGTGTATAGACTACCCACTAAGCTGAAGAATCATGGCGTCTACAAAAGCTAAACAAAGTGACATTTTCATACAATTTTAATACTCCAAAGTGCTAAAATTGAAACGAAATGTTACAGTTGTTTGGCGCAAAGCTTTTCCGATATCCAGTTCGGCATGTTTGTTTGAGTTTTTGGTTAACATTAAGATAGGCCGAACGAGGGGACTATGCCAACGAAGCATCCCGATACCCTATTAATCGCTTGCATCGATTTTGTTCACCTGCGTTATTTCAGCAATGGATCCAACCCTGATTCTGCAACACTGCCGGTAATCTTAAGTGTGGTCAGAGACTATTTTCTTGCTGCCCGTGTAACTGGTTAACGAACACTTTTGATGATTTGATGTTTCGCATGCAAGGGTTTGGTTTTGTTTTTTAATTGGTCACTTCCGACGGGACACCTGGAACCGGTTCCGGAAGACAATCGGTTTAGATACGGTATGAAACTGTTTTCTTGCTTACCGTTCATCTGGTTATCGAAAAACCCCGCTCTTCCATGTGTCACATGCATGGGCTTGGTTCACTTTTTCAATTGACCACTTCCAGCGGGACATCCGGAACCAGTTCCGGAATACTACCGGTTCAAACTAGGTTTGAAACTATTTTTCTGCTTACCGTTCATCTGGTTATCGAAAAAGCCGCTCTTTGATGTGTCGCATGCCTGGGTTTGGATCACTTTTTTAATTGGCCACTTCCGGCAGGACATCTGGAACCGGTTCCGGAATACTACCGGTTCAAACGTGGTCTGAAACTATTTTCCTGCTTACCGTTCATTTGGTTATCGAAAAAGCCGCTGTTTGATGTGTCACATGCCTGGGTTTGGTTCACTTTTTTAATTGCCCAATTCCGGCAGGGCATCCGGAACCGGTTCCGGAATACTACCGGTTCAAACTAGGTTTGAAACTATTTTCTTGCTTACCGTTCATCTGGTTATCGAAAAAGCCGCTCTTTGATGTGTCGCATGCCTGGGTATGGTTCACTTTTTTAATTGGCCACTTCCGACAGGACATCCGAAACCGGTTCCGGAACACAATCGGATCAAACATGGTCTGAAACTATTTTCCTGCTTACCGTTCATTTGGTTGTCGAAAAAGCCGCTGTTTGATGTGTCACATGCCTGGGTTTGGTTCACTTTTTTAATCGCCCAATTCCGGCAGGGCATCCGGAACCAGTTCCGGAATACTACCGGTTCAAACTAGGTTTGAAACTATTTTTCTGCTTACCGTTCATCTGGTTATCGAAAAAGCCGCTCCTTGATGTGTCGCATGCCTGGGTTTGGTACACATTTTTAATTGGCCACTTCCGGCAGGACATCCGGAACCGGTTCCGGAATACTACCGGTTCAAACATGGTCTGAAACTATTTTCCTGCATACCATTGAACTGGTTATCGAAAAATCCGCTATTTGACGTGTCGCATGCATGGGTTACACAGCGCAACAAAAAATAACTTTTTGTCTGTCTCAAGAACAAACTTATGTGTCTCCGAAGGATTTTGGGCCGCTGAATCCGAATCCGAGCTCAGATTTGCTCTAACACGTCACAATTTTGAGCTATACCTCAATTTATAGGGCAAAATATGCGATTTTGGGCTTTTTTGACTGCAAGCCATTAAGCAAGGACATATTTTTTTAAAACAATCAAAAGGTTAATTGGTCAATTAACATCTAAATTAACTACTCATGCAAAATATTTCGTTCTACCAAATCGAATTTGATAGTTTTAAGCGATTTATGTTAGGTACGATATTTCCCATACAAGTCATCCTCCAAAAGTTGCATGCAAGTTTTCATACTAACATAAAATGCTTAAATCTATAAAATTAGATTAGGTAAAATGAAATATTTTGCATGAGTCGTTAATTTAGATGTTAATTGACCAATTAACCTTTTGATTGCTTAAAAAAATATTTCCAAGCTTAATGGCTTGCAGTCAAAAAAGCCCAAAATCGCATATTTTGCCCTATAAATTGAGGTATAGCTCAAAATTGTGACGTGTTGAAGCAAATCTGAGCCCGGATTCGGATTCAGCTGCCCAAAAACCTTCGGAGACACATAAGTTTGTTCTTGAGACAAAAAAATGTTACGCTGTGTTATGTTCACTTTCTTATTTGGCCACTTCCGGCGGGACACCCGGAACCGGTTCCGGAACACTACCGGTTCAGATATAGTCAGAGACTATTTTCCTTCATCTCGTTCATCAGATAATCGAAAATGCCGTGGTTTGATGGGTCGCATGCATGGGTTTGTTGCATTTTCATATCTAGCCCCTTCCTGGGGTACCGGTCCGGAACACCTAAATGGCCATAACTCCGGAACGGCTGGACCGATCTGAACCATTTTCAATAGGAAACAATGGGACAATGTACCCCGTCGAATGAACCATCGGTCGTTGAAATCGGTTCATATTTACTATCTAAAAATGAGGTGACCTTTTTGTACACATACACACATACACACGCACACACATACATACACACACACATACATACACACAGACATCATCTCAACTCGTCGAGCTGAGTCGATTGGTATATAACACTTGACCCCTCCGGGGGCTCTATCGAATTTTCGTTTTTGGAGTGAACATATAGCCTTTCGGTACACCTTGGTGTACGAGAAAGGCAAAAATGTTTGATAAAAAGCGAACAAAAACATACAATTACAAAGAAGGCGATTTTGTTGTATTGAAAAGCATTGATTCACATAAACTATCTCCAAAGTTTAAGGGTCCATATAAAATTTCCAAATTATTGCCGAACGATCGTTATGTTGTAGTTGATATTGAAGGGTTTCAAATTTCAAATGTCCCACGGTGTCAAAATTTCGATTATTATCGAACATTCATGTACCTCGGATTTTTCCTCGAAAATTATTAGTATTTGGGCTATATATTCACAATCTGAAAACTATAAAATATTTCATCGGCGAACATTTTTCCATACATTTTGTATTGGACGTTTTCTGGGCTAAAAAAGTAATTATTAATTTTTAGTATGGAAAATATCTAAAAACTCATCTAACTCAAATTTTCCCCGATGGAATATTTTCAAATTTTGCATTCATAAATTATAGCCGGAATTCTAACATTCTATGAAGAAAAATCCGAGGTACATGAAAGTTCGATAATAATCAAAATTTTGACACCGTGTGTCCCTTTCAACGCGGTATGTTCACCACAAAATATGAGAAAGTGGATAGATGATGACAATTCTACCAATGAAAGTCTCGATGAGGACATCGAGAATGTCAGGATGGCCGAGATGTAGTAGGCTGTGGTGAATAGATCTAGAAGAAGTAGGCTTTGACTAGGACAAATGACATTAGAGGACCATTCTGAAATAAACCATTGAAAAGAATACATCACGTTGAATCATTTTCCCCTACAGATCCTCACAAGTCCCTACGGGTCAAGCGATGATGAAGACCACCAGCTAAGAGTTGTGTGCTAAGCTGGTAGTGCAGCCAGGGCACTGTTGTCCTTCTGACTTCAGCTAGATTGAGGAGGTACGTCCCGAGGTACGTCTGTTCACCAAACAGGTGCGGTTCAAGCAGCGTGTGTTCTATCATACAGCGGCTGAGTATGGAATGCTCCCCCAGCAGGGTAAACTGGCACAACTAGCCAAGTAGGCATGCCGTATATATGTACGCTTGAGATCTTAGGACTGAGCGAAATCCGTTGGCTGAACTTCGGGGAACACAGATTGCCGTCGGGACGAATTCTGCTATACTGGGGGCCTGGGCTACGAGGTGAACATGCTCCTCGCCACCGTGGAATTGGTTTCTGCTCAGCGCTCACACTCACACTGCGCTCATGAAGTGGGAACTTATTAATGGGAGGATTATTGTAGCCAGATTCAAATCAGGGATTCGAAACCTAACCATGATCCAATGTTACGCGCCAGCCGATGCTGCCGAAATGCAAGACAAATCGAATTTTCACAGCCAACTGAATGCTGTCGTGGAAAAGATTCTGAAAGGAAATGTCAAGATCCAAGCCCGTGCACAGAGAAATTGGCAAGGGAGGGGTTTTCCCTCAATTCGGCAAAGGTGGAGCGGCGTCTAATATATAGAACGTCGGCAACGGAAGCAGCCTAACCCCCAAAACCCCTTCCTTGTGCACGGGCTTGTCAAGATCCTCATGGGCGACTTCAACGCGAAGGTTGATTCCAACAATTCGGACTATGAGCACGTCATGGTCTCAGAGAAATGAGCAAGAACGAAGAGATGTTTGCAGCAGAGATTTGTGCAACAATAACATGGTGATTGGGGGATCGATCTTTCCTCATCGATCAGTTTACAAAGTGACATGGGTTTCTCGTGTTGACGTCAAGGAATATCAAATCGACCACGTCTGCGTCAGCTGACAATTAAGACAGAGTCTCTTGATGTGCGGAACAAACGTAGCGCCGACATTACGTCCAATAATCATCTCTTAATCAGGAAGGATGCATCAACAGTAGGAGAAAATCGGGTCAAAACGTCCTCCGTCGAAGAGCCATAGAACCGTGCTGCGGATATTTCGGAAGATAGAAGTGTAGAATATCAATGGAATGCCATCAAGAAGGCCTTCATCGCCACCGGCGAGAATAATTTGGGTGAGCTACGCACACGGAGAAACCAGTAGATCACAGTTGATACCTGGAGGAAGATAGAGGAGTAAAGGAACGCCAAAGCCTCTTCTTTATCACATAATTGGTGCTCTCATCAGCTTCCCTTTGCATCAAAGATAGTGTTATCTTCAAGGATCCACCATTACCATCGATACCAATTTTGAGAAAGGATTCATCATGGCCAATATTCCTTTCATCACAAATAACCTCAATGAGTTTTGGAACGCTCTTACAGTACACAAGTGGCTTTAGAGCAATTTTTCGCTGATTATTGTCGTCTCCGTTAAACTCGAATGGCAAGTGAGTAACTTGGAAGTCGACATGCAGCCAGCCATCTGTTGTGCTTGGTCAGTCTTGAGTTAACGTTGGGAGCAATAGGAATGTCGAGGGCTCGAAAAAAAAGTGCTACTCAGAACGTGGATATTTCTGATGTTCAAATTGCACGTCTTCTTTGTGTAACAAAAGACCGTCAACGGGAAATCTTGACTTTTGGGAGCAACTGGGTTGTTATTACCAACCTGTCATCGTTCGTTGCTTTTCCCGGATAAAAAAAACTCACAACTCTATCTCCGACCTCTTTCACATCATCTTTGAGAATATTCAGCAGATTCTCATGCTTTTGGACTCTGCTGCACCAATGCGGCCATTCTCTTCAAACTTCGGTGTATCAACAAAGATTGCACATATTCAGAACGCGTGGTTTCTTCGATTCGTGTGAAACAATACGCCGACCTGTTTTCTTTACAGGCGTTAAAAGTTACGATTTGTTCGGGAGATTTGTGCGAGCAGCGACGCAAAATGATTACTATCGTTTTTTGTCAATTGTTTTGTCTAACAGTAACTGACCCTTTTTGTGTCGTTTTTGGTACATGACTTCGGAATCACTTTTAGTTGAACGGTTTTTGGCAATGGCAATTTACGGTCCTAGTGTGTGCCTTTACCCGGCGTATATTATTTGAGCGTTTTTAGTCGAACTGTACTGAACTGAAAATGCTCGTAAGAAGATTAAGTAATATAAGGTTTGTTTCGCAATGAGTTTGAATTGCGGCAATGTTCCGTGGCAACGAATTGTGTCTGAGATCGGTTTACTTTGGTTAGGTGAGCGAGTGAGTTTTCCCATGCTTGGCGGAGGCCAGTGATTTCAATGGGATTTGAATTACGCAAACGCAATACCTCGCCTTTACTGTGACGTGCCTTTAATAAAGTTGTCTTTACTGAATTGTTACGAGGTCAGTTAGATGTTGAACCTTAGCCTGTGCAAAATCCGACCACATGTGCTGGTAATTTGAAAAATATCATTTTTCAACAAACCTTGCACTGTCGGTTTGAAGACATGAACAACGTCCAAAATTATTTCGAGCTTATTCGACGAATCAACAATGCGACAATGGGTACGCTCTTTGTTGCCTCATTTGTGTGGAGTTTTAAATTCAAATTTCCCCACAACTTATTTATGTTTGGACCACTATCTGACGTAATGAAATGGACCCTATAACCAAACGATTCCACTTCTTGGATGATTACAAAAGCCATATCATTGATATCACTTTCTGGAATATATACTGTTACCCGTCAAATGATATGAAATAGTTTGCTTCCATCTCTTTTTAATTGCAATCAAGACAAACACTGCTTGCAAGTTCGGCTTATCCAGGAATAGTATTTGAAGATCTTAGCAATCAATTAGAGTATTACTAAAGCTTAAGTCCGCGTCAGGGAACGGTTTATAATTTTGTAATTGATCAATACCCTGAAAGTAGGCCATCAAAATGAAACTAATGAAATCTCAAGAGGCTCTATTGCGAACGCTACAAATGTCAATTAAAATTCGAGAATTATTACAAGAACGAGAATTGCATGAACAAGAACACAAGAACGAGAATTATTAACATAAAGGGGGATTAGGGGCATAATGGACATCCCTACATATTTTATGCTTATTATTTGATTACATCGATCAGTTAAGTAATATGCATACGAAGATCAATGCCACAGATATAATACTCCATATTAGATGAGTTTACATTAACATCAAAGTTGATAAAATAAATTTTAGGCAAACATAATCGGATTGATTTTTTCCAAACTCTCAAAAACGCCTAACAGTATGCAATTCGCGTACATCCATTCGAAAAGCCGGTGTTCATTTCGCTCCGAATCGACTACAACATTAAAAATGCTATTTTTAGTAAATTCTGATCAAAAATAAAATACTTCATCCATTGCTAAATCTCCGTATACATGTAGATAAGGTAACAAATCACTTGTTTTTATGGTGGACACACTCCAACACTCGTTATACCTTATTTGCTGCTGCTTCGAAATTATAAGAGTTTCACCATATGAAAAACATATTTCAATTTCAATGATATTTTGATTATTTTGGAGCAATATAAATGGTACTTTTGAAAAATAGGACCATGACTTGTTCCTTCACACTTATGCATTAAAAGTTTTACATAAAAGTCAACGGTTTCGGCAAAAATAGGGGTGTCCATTTCGCCCCGGGTGTCCATTATGCCCCTAATCGCCCAATAACGCACACCTATTAAACGTGCAACACATTGAATGATATTTTTTTCTTTTTATCGAACCAATATTTTTTCTCGCAATAAGATTTTTAGATATACGAATATTTTGGATTCAATAATTCGTTGGTTGCTCGCTTCTGCTTCAGGCGAAGCTCTTCAATCATTTTGATGGTGCCAACATGCTGGGTGCCCACTGCTTTGGCCCAACGACTGTGCGAGCTTCAACCGGTATTTGTAGTTCTTGGCAATCCTTCCGTAACTTTTTGGTGAACGGACAACAGAGAAGCCGTAGAAAGCACACATTTTCTTCCTGCATTTAAAATACTAGACAATTGGCAAAAAGTCCTCCATTTAGTAAGATCTCAAACCCTACCGGAATCTTTTCAGAAGGGAGCAACGCCAAAGCTTGGATCCTCTTGTAGTGCTCTTAAAAGATTTCGCCAGAAGCCTTGAACTTTTGAACAAGTCCATGGTTTTGGACCATTTTCCAAATACTTTGTGATTGGTGAAAAAAGCATTCTTACCTAACCTTACCCTTACCCGGGTATATACTAAAGCCTGAGTATCCTCTGCTGTACGTAGAAGTCGTCTCCATTCGACTAGGCCTATGGTGGTGCGTCTCAAGTCACACAATCCACGAAGGCTCCGCAAATCGTCTTCAACAAATCTCTCTACGGGAGTACCTGACAAGATACAGATTGAAGGAACTATATACAACATTTTCTATAAAGTTCACTTTGTGAAAATTTTATTAATTTACAGTCAGGTCTTTTTTTACGCGGTTTTCATTTACGCGGCCGCGTAAATAAAAACTCCATACAAAAAAAAAATCATCGTCTTATTTTTGCATGATTCGTCGAGAAATGGTGAGACTTTTTTTACGCGGTATTTTGAATTTTGAACTGAGTTTTTTTTACGCGGTACGTATCCCCCGCGTAAAAAAAAACCTGACTGTACATACCATCCTTCAAACAATAGCGAAGTGCAGTTGCGACTTTCTTACAATGTCAGTGGTTCCATCGACCATAATTGCTACGAACTTCGCCAGATTCACCTCACGTGCGATCTCTTCCAGCACATATGAACCGATGCCTTCAATTAGGTCGTTTTGAATTGTTGCAGATGTTCCCCAAAACTCCGGATTGTTTGTTAAAAATCAGCAAAAGTTGAGTGTCTTGATGCAAAAATCTTGCAAAGACCCTTTTAGTTTCCTTTATTCACTGACTTTTTCACTTAAATTGATTGATTGATTTGTCTTTATTAAAGAGACTTTCACTTAAATCGTGGCCGCGGAAACTGAGACCGTGCGAACCGAAATAACACACCAACTCAATAAGCGTTTTCATTGCTTGTCTGTTCTTTTTGACCTAGTTATGATTGTTTTTTTTTTCTTCTTTCGACCTCCCGAACGTGACTTGAGACACGTCATAGCATTATTTATATGCTCTTTACAGGGCGCATGAGTTTTCACCGCAGAAGATAGATGTTTCAAATCACTATTGTTCATATGGAGAACGTCAATTTCAAAGTCTCAAGCTTAGGGTGTGGTACTCTTTTCCCGGAGATCAAAAGCTTTTCCTCAAATGACCGTATGGCAAACGGATTACGGTGTAGATCTTCTACGATGTCGTGGTCCATCTTTTGTTGAAGTGCTGTCCCTGTGAAGGAACAGTGAAGAAGTGGAAAGATGAAACGAAGTGAATCGCAGAAGGACAGTATCGTAACCGCGAGAACCCACCAGCCAAAACTCAGCCAGACGACGCACGACACGCATCCGTCTGCTCCAAGTTTAGCTAACAGAATGCCTATGCCCACGTTCAACATGAACGAACGTCGCGCTACCGAAAACCCGAGATTGGCAGTTCAAGCACGAACACTACCAAACCCCATTGGATATTCGTGCTCTCTCTCATTCCCTCTCACACGTTCTTTCATTCCCATCATTCATTCATCAGTGCCATCTGTCGCCAAGCGCAACTTGCAGTATATTTCGCACGCATACATTCTCACCACTGTTCTGTCTCCGCGCCATTCCGATCATCGAAAGCGGAAATGCTTCATGTTCGAAAAGCTCACAAGCAATGTGAGGGTCCTTTATACACTCTCACAATATTTGATGCAATATAAGTGAGTTGTATATCGCACACTCTAAATATTTTAATTATTTTTCAAATTATGCACATCACATACACTACATTCTTACCCTTCTCTACTCATGTAGAAAATAAACTAAATGCAAACTGAGACCATCAATAATTCGTTGATTATAAGGTGCTGGTCATTGTTTGGCATATCAAGCGTTTTAATTTTAATCCAAATTTTAAAATACTCTGAATTCATCATTCAGCAAGAAAAAAACAAAATCAAAATCCATCTAATATGGGAAGGTTCATTTATTATGTCCATCGTTTTTCGGGATTTCTAGACCCCCCCTCCCCCCTCTGTCACGCTATTTCCCTATACCTAGCCCCCCCTCCCCCAAATATTGGACGTCATTTTTGAACGTTCCCAATACAACCGAAATTCAATTCAAATCAAAATCCAATCCTAATCCATTCAAAATCTAATCCAAGTGCAATCCAAATCCAATCCAATCCACATCCAGTTTAAATCCAATCAAAATCCAACCCTTATTTAATCCAAATCCAATCCGAATCCCAATCTAAATTAAATCCAGTACAAATTCTATTAAAATTTCATTCGAATTCATTCCAATACAAATCCAAGCCAAGTATGTACAATGTAAATCCAATTCAAATCCTATCCAAGCCCAATCCAAATTCAACCTAAATCCAATGCAAATTGAATACAAATCCAATCCAAATCCAATACAATCCAAATCAATTCAAATCCAATCCAAATCCGGTCCAATCTAAATCCTATCCAATCCAATCCAAATGCAATCCAAATCTAATTCTAATTTACTCCTAAACCAATCAGAATCCAACCCTAATGCTATCAAAGTCCAGTTCAAAGCCAATCAAAATCCAGTCCAGAGCCAATCTAAATCCTATCCAAATCCAGACTAAACCTGATCTAAATCCAATCCAAATCCTATCAAAATTTCATTAAAATTCATTCCTAGTCCAATCCAAATCCAATATATATTCAATATATATCCAATCCAAATTCAATCCAAATCCAATCCAATCGAAACACTATACAAATCCAAATGCAATCCAAATCTAATTCTAATTCAATCCAAATCCAATCCACATCAAATTCACATCCAATCAGAATCCAACCCTGATGCTATCAAAGTCCAGTTCAAAGCCAACTGTTCGCGCAGCATTCCTGATCGCGCTACACGTAGTTAGAGCTTAAGAGTCCCCGAACTGCAGAATCCAAATTATTACATACCAATGAAAATTCAATTGTCATTGCCTCTTTCCTCATATTGAACATTATACTGAAATATACACAGATAAAAATAATGAGATTTACACGTCATGTAAACTTAATTTTAGTCATGTAAACTTAGTGTTATGATGGTTTACATGATATATCATGTAAATTTGTGTTATATGTCATGTAAACTCTCAGAGTCATGCTGAATTACATGACATATAATGGAAGTTTACATGACATTTTATGAGTTTTACATGATATGTCATGTAAACTTCTGTGATATCCCACGCTCCAATTATGTGCATTATATGTCACAGAATTTTACACTCTTTTTTCGATCTGTGTAGATGTAGTTGAATTCGATCGTAAAGCAATTCGCACGCGTTTTTGTTCCGAAATTTCGATCACGGTTTTCTCGGGGATTTTCGCGTTTTTAGGGCTCTGGACACTATCATAAATGGTCCTTCGAGCCGGATCGGCCTATCAGTGAATCGAAGTGCGCGTAAATCCGTACTTTATCACTGAGTTGCGATTCGCTATACGTAGTGCCAGAGTGAGGTTAAATTCACCTTCCCGACGGAACATTCCCGCGGTTGTGAAACGCAATAAATCGTGATGGACAAATTGCTTCGCGAAAGAAAGTCGCTCGACGCGCGGTTGGGTCGAGCGAGACAAAATGTCGAAGATCTGTGCAAAAACGAAAGTGTCGATGATGTCGACATTCAGACAGTGCTAGACAACCTCCTGGATGTGTGGGCGGCGTACCTGACGGTCCACCAGCGGATGATGGACAACTGTAATGATGAAGAGCTGGAAGAGATCTTGCAACACCAATCGTCGTTCGAACAAACATTCGTTACGATGAAGGATACTCTGCTGAAACTCCGGAAAAGGTTTGATTTTTCGTCCACTCGCCACGACGACCTGACATCCCAAGATGGCGTTAGTGCTATACAGCAGTTAGCTCAACAGCAGGCAGAATTCATCCGACTGATCTCCAACAGTTTTAATGCGACTAACATGGGCGCTGGCAGCAGCACAACAACCTTTGCAAATAACGTTCCGCCTCACATTGATGTCAAGCTTCCGCGGATGAACCTTCCGAGTTTTAGTGGAAATATCCTGGAATGGCCATCCTTTATCGATCTGTTCGACAGCGCGGTGCATAGAAATGCGAGTTTGCTAGATAGTCAGAAGCTTTATTTCCTTAAGACTAATCTAATAGGAGAGGCCGCTGCTTTGTTATCGCATCTGCGCATCGAAGACGCGAATTATGCACCGGCCCTAGCTAAACTCAAGGCGAGATATAACAAACCACTTGAAATCGCCACGCAGCACATTCAACGATTCTTGAGTCAACCATCTTTGACATCGTCATCCTCCGCTGGTTTGCGCTCTTTGCATGATGTGTCTGATGAGGCGATTGGAGCATTGAAGGCGATGAACCAAGAAGGGCGAGACATATGGCTGATATATCTCCTTGTTGAGAAGCTGGACCCGGACAGCAAACAGTTGTGGTGCCAAAAAAGATCAGAAATGAAGGATGAGGACGTGACCTTAGAGAGGTTATTGAACTTCATCGATGCGCAGAGCTGCGCGTTGAAAGCTGTTCTACCGAATCGGCAAAGAAAGCCGATTTTCGTGCCACAAACCAACAAACCTCCCTCGAGCCGAGGGCCAACAACAGCGCTTGTGGCTATGAGCAACAACCCTCCTGCAACAGTATGCAACTTTTGCACAAAATCGCCTCATCAGCTGTATCAGTGCGGTAAGTTTCTTCACGCAAGTTCCAATGATCGACTCCAGTTCATTCGTAGGCAAAATCTCTGCGAGAATTGTCTTCGAAAGCATATTGGAGTACCTTGCCAGTCCGGAAATTGCCGAAAATGCAATCTTCATCATCACACTCGCCTTCATGAAGCCTTTCAACCACCAGTTCCAACACCAGCAATCAGCAACACTGAGGAACCTCTGACCACTGGTTCACCCACGGCATCGCAAACGCTGATTTCGCCGCTCAGCCTAGCATCTGACCTCACCGACACCAATGTGCTTCTTCTTACCGCTACAATCAATGTCTACGACAAACACGGACGGCCGCACCTTTGCCGAGCGGTACTGGATTGCGCCTCGCATTCTAGCTACATCACTGAGGATCTGTGCAATAAATTAGGCTTGTCCACCACCGAGGTGGATTTTGAATATGGTGCTCTGAGTATCGAAATGTAGTTCCGTGCATCCTATTGAAACGACTTACTGCAGAGCTGCCGATCAAGCCAATCAATGTGGATGATTGGCCGATTCCTGGATCAATCCAATTGGCTGACCCCCAGTTCCACAATCCAGGCAAAAACAGCATGCTCCTCGGAAATAGGCTCTTCTTTCAGTTACTCGAACCGGGAGCTATTCAGATGGGTTCTAATGACAGCCTTCCCGTGCTGCAAAACACGAAACTTGGATGGGTGGTATCTGGCGGGTATCAAGATAATACAAATTAACCTCACTCCAACGTATCCTCGTGCCTACTGATTGCTTCCAGTGACCCTCTCTCCGATCAGCTGCGCAAGTTTTGGGAACTTGAGGAATACACCAACACCAGTCCTCATCTCAGCGACGAAGAGACATTGTGTGAGGAGCATTTCGCTAAACATACAATTCGTGATAGTTCGGGAAAATTCATCGTTCATCTTCCCTTTTCGGAGAGCCTCACGTCACTCGGCAAATCGAGAGATATTGCTGAAAAGAGATTGCTCCACATAGAGCGCAAGCTGGAGCGATGCCCCGAGCTACACCAACAATATCATGCGTTTATGCGTGAGTACATTGACCTCAAGCATATGAGTCTTGCCACTATATCAGAATCCGACGACTGTGTGTATCTTCCACATCATTGCGTCATCAAGGAAGATAGCTCAACGACGAAATGTCGCATTGTGTTTGATGCATCAGCCAAAACCAGCAATGGAGATGTGAAGCAAATGTATAGGATGGTGCAAGTCTGTGAAGAAGATCGAACCAACATTCGAATTTTGTGGCGCTGGACAAAGGACGAAACCCTCCAGGAGTACTGTTTGAATACCGTTACATACGGAACCAAGAGCGCCTCCTACTTGGCAACGAAATGCGTACAAGAGCTGTTACTGTCTCATCAGAACGAATTCCCTGCCACCGTCGAGAAGGCCATCAAAGGAATCTACGTCGACGACGTCCTAACGGGAGCCGATACCATTGAGAAGGCTAAGGATCTTCGGACGCAGCTATCAAACATATTCGCCTCAGGAGGGTTCCATCTCCGAAAGTGGGCATCTAATTGCCCAGAAGCCCTCGAAGGAATTCCTGACGAAGATCGTGAGATGAAACTTCCCATCGAGCTCAACGAACCCAATACAATAAAGGCGCTCGGAATCCACTGGCAGCCGTGTAGCGACAAATTCCTGTTTAGCGCCCAAACCCCCAAGATCCTTCAGCCCACAAAGCGCAGTATTCTGTCCAACATCGCTAGTCTGTTTGACCCACTTGGCCTACTAGCACCTATAATCATCCAAGCCAAGTTATTGATGCAGCGCTTGTGGGAGCTGAAGGCGGACTGGGATAGCATTCCCCCTGGTGAGTTGACAAATATCTGGTTTGATTTTGTGCAAAGTCTGGCCGTTCTGAACTCTTTTCAGGTACCACGACGAGTGATCAGCGTTAACAGGATTTGTCGAATGTTTCTACACGGCTACAGTGACGCATCGGAGCGGGCTATGGGTGCCTGCGTGTACATCCGAGCGTTGGACGACGAGGGCAACTGCAGTTCGCATCTGCTTTGCGCAAAATCCAAGGTAGCACCGATTGGAAACAAACGAGCAACGTTGCCCCGGTTGGAGTTATGTGCAGCTGTGATTCTCTCTCGGCTCATCGACAACGTGACGAAGGCAATCAACCAACCTTTCTTCGAGGTGCGTGCCTGGGTGGATTCAAGCGTCCTGCTAGCATGGCTCAATGGAGGGGCTTCTCGCTGGAAAACCTTTGTGGCCAATAGAGTTGCTGAAATTACAACCCACCTACCGGCCATTAATTGGAGCTACATCCCATCGAAACAGAATCCCGCGGACCTCATTTCGCGTGGGGCGTCAGCAGAAGAAATCCAGAATAACAATCTATGGTGGACTGGTCCCGTGTGGAATATCGCAGGTGAACACCATCCAACAGTCAGCCCTGTACTGACCAGCAGTCACCAACACCACATTACTAGAGAGCAGAGAGCAACAACGCTCACTCTCGTCAGCCACTATGAGAATTCACTCCTCGATGAGATGATGGCACGATATTATCCCGATCTCAATATGCTTCTTCGGGTTACTGCTCGAATTCTCCGCTTTCGTCGTCGGGATCCACTATCAACATCTCGTCTACTACCGATCGAGCTTGATAGAGCCCAGGTAGTATTCATTCGCCACGTTCAACAGCAGCAGTTTCGAGAAGAGTTCGATTGTCTAAAACGCCAAGGTGAAGTTAGTGTCAACAGTAGCCTTCATCAGCTCAAACCGTTTCTGGACGACGCAGGTGTGATCAGGGTGGGCGGAAGACTGCAACAATCAGGTCTGAGTTATGACGTCAAACATCCCATATTGATGTCCCGAAATTCAATACTCACATCCTATTTGTTGAACCATGATCACATATCTCATCACCACTGCGGGCCCCAACTGCTATTAGCAATATCGAGAAGGCGATACTGGATCGTCCGTGGTGCAAGTGCGGCAAGAAAGGTGTATCGTCAGTGTGTAACATGTGTGCGTGCTAAGCCAGCACCCACGCACCAACAGATGGGACAGCTGCCATCAGATCGAATACAGCCAAATCCACCATTTTCCATATCTGGCGTAGACTACGCTGGTCCGATCAGCATTATTGGACGTAGGATGCGAGGTGCAAAGCCGAGCAAGGGCTACATTGCTCTGTTTGTTTGTTTTTCAACAAAGGCCGTGCATATGGAGGTCGTGTCGGAACTCACTACCGCTGCCTTTCTGGCAGCATTTACACGTTTCTCCAGTCGCTATGGCCTACCTGGGAAATTATATTCGGATAACGCTACTACCTTCCGTTCAGCGTCGAAACAGCTCCGAGAATTGTACGACCACTTAAATTCTACCACTCGCAAGGATCAAGTGACTGATTTTATGACCGACAAAGGCGTGGAATGGAGCTTCATACCTGCACGTTCTCCATACCATGGTGGATTGTGGGAATCAGCGATTAAGGTAGCAAAACAACACTTAGCGAAGATAACGACGTCCTACATCTTCACATTCGAAGAGTTGTCAACATTGGTTGCCCAAGTCGCTGCCACCATGAACTCCAGGCCCATCACACCAATTTCGGATAGTCCAATGGACCCGCAGCCGCTTACTCCCGCTCATCTGCTCATTGGAAGGGCGCTCACCACTGTGCCTGAAATCAATCTCTTGGAACGGAAAACATCCTCGATGACACGGTGGGAATTCATCCAGCGACTTTCCCAGGAGTTTCGATCTAGATGGCAGAAAGAATATGTGTTATCCTTACAACGAATGGTCAAATGGCAACGAGCTTCAAGAAACTGTCCTGTTGGTGCCTTCGTTCTTCTAGTGGACGACAACGCGAAGCCGAAGCAGTGGTCTGTGGGTAGAATCACCGAAACGTTCCCTGGACCTGACGGCTTGACACGAGTCGTATCGGTAAGGACTGGTAACGGAATTTTTCGTCGGGACATAAGAAAGGTAAGACTTATTCTGCTGGATTTAGACGAGTACGTGCCACGGAGATATGAGCATGATAATCCTGGAGAGATTATGGTGGGCGGCTTATGTTCGCGCAGCATTCCTGATCGCGCTACACGTAGTTAGAGCTTAAGAGTCCCCGAACTGCAGAATCCAAATTATTACACACCAATGAAAATTCAATTGTCATTGCCTCTTTCCTCATATTGAACATTATACTGAAATATAGATATAGTTGAATTCGATCGTAAAGCAATTCGCACGCGTTTTTGTTCCGAAATTTCGATCACGGTTTTCCCGGGGATTTTCGCGTTTTTAGGGCTCTGGACACTATCACCAACCTAAATCCTATCCAAATCCAGACCAAATCTGATCTAAATTCAATCCAAATCCTGTCAAAATTCCATCCCAATTGATTCCTAGTCCAATCCAGATCCAATTATAATCCGATCCAAATCCAATTCAATCCAAATCAAATTCGAATCCAATACAAATCTAATCCAAATTCAATCCAAATTATATCCAAATTCAATCCAAATCAAATTCAAATCAAATACAAATTCAATCCAAAACCTATCCAAATCCAATCCAATCTAATTCAAATCCAATCCAAATCCAATCAAAATACAATCTTGATCCAAATCCAATCAGAATCCAGCCCTAATGCTATCAACATCCAATCCAAATCCAAATCCAATCCAAATCCAAATCCAATCCAAATCCAATCCAAATCCAGTCCAAATCCAGTCCAAATCCAATCGAAATTTTATCCAAATCCAGTACAAACATAATCCAAATCCAATACAAATCTTATCCATATTTCATCCAAATTGAAACCAATATAAATCCAAGCCAAGTACAATCTAAATTCAATTCAAATCCAATCCAAATCCAATCCAAATCCAATCCAAATCCAATCCAAATCCAATCCAAATCCAATCCAAATCCAATCCAAATCCAATCCAAATCCAATCCAAATCCAATCCAAATCCAATCCAAATCCAATCCAAATCCAATCCAAATCCAATCCAAATCCAATCCAAATCCAATCCAAATCCAATCCAAATCCAATCCAAATCCAATCCAATCCAAATCCAATCCAAATCCAATCCAAATCCAATCCAAATCCAATCCAAATCCAATCCAAATCCAATCCAAATCCAATCCAAATCCAATCCAAATCCAATCCAAATCCAATCCAAATCCAATCCAAATCCAATCCAAATCCAATCCAAATCCAATCCAATCCAAATCCAATCCAAATCCAATCCAAATCCAATCCAAATCCAATCCAAATCCAATCCAAATCCAATCCAAATCCAATCCAAATCCAATCCAAATCCAATCCAAATCCAATCCAAATCCAATCCAAATCCAATCCAATCCAAATCCAATCCAAATCCAATCCAAATCCAATCCAAATCCAATCCAAATCCAATCCAAATCCAATCCAAATCCAATCCAAATCCAATCCAAATCCAATCCAAATCCAATCCAAATCCAATCCAAATCCAATCCAAATCCAATCCAAATCCAATCCAATCCAAATCCAATCCAAATTCAATCCAAATCCAATCCAAATCCAATCTAAATCCAATGCAAAGCCAATCCAAATCCAATCCAAATATTGAGCTTCTCGAGAATTTTTAGCGTTTCGACAAGTTTCTCTTCGACCTCTAGGTTGCGCGCCAGGGTATTATGTGTGATGGGCACTTTGCGACGATTAATGTCGAATTCGTTTATTCCCGACGGTGCACTGCACCGGTGCAGCAATTGACACCGGAAAAACGAACGGTTTCGGTGCAATTTGTTGACAGCTTATGATGGTATTAGTAAGAGCGCGTGAGAGCGTCAATGAAAATAAAGGATATCAAAAATTAACATAATTAATGTTTTCATAATTTCCGTGATGAACAAAATTATTTTTATTTGTTTTTTTTTTTTACTTTCTATATACAATTTAACAATTTTAAAAGTTTTCAGTAATCCACTTGTACATGATAAACTTGTAATGATAAATGTTACTTGAAAATTTTTATCCAATGTTTTAACACTCCTACATTATCTATCTTCTATAAATTCTTGTAATATCATAATTTTTCAATTAAAAGAAACTTTTTAGAATTTAACAATTTCCGTTGCCCAATAAAAAAGGATGCTAACATACAATTCTAAACGATCTACGTGCACAAATTTAACACAAAAAATGTTAAAGACGGTTCAATAGAAAACGTTTAGCTTCAACGTAAAGAGGAAAATAAATAAATAAGTTATTGAAACGCAACACGTATTAAAAACGCTTTAACCATCCTTTAGTGACATTTGTTTGACTTTCAATGTAATTCAAACATTCAATATTTGTTGTAAGAAAAAAAAATAATTTACGGTTTTTGAAACTGTTTGTACCTACAAAATGTTACTTCAGTAATATTTCAGTTCAATTTGAATTAATAGATTTTTATTCTATTCTGGGCTTATCAAAACTTTATTACGTCAATTTTTTTTTCATATATCATTGATCACCATGCGACAGAAAATTCTAATGAATAAAATCATTAAAAGTAATCCACATATTTGCGATAATCAACTCTTTGAAATTCCATGTTATCGATAAATTTTTAAGATTCCTCAGAAGTTGAAAGACGTGATAATTATCGATCAAGTTTAACCCTCTAATACCCAATCCCGCCTTTAGACGGGGTATAGTTTGAGCATTTTTGTAATTTTTGTTTCGTGGAAAATCAATTTTTTTATATTTTTGGCTGAAATTTAGGACTGTTCTGTATATCTCAAAATGGTTTTTGGTGTATTTTAAAGCGTATCTACATTTTTTAAAAATCATTAAAAAATTGACGTTTTAGTCACCTTTTAGAAGTCATTGTTTATTTTGTATTGAATCGCTACAATTAACATATTTTGAATTTTTCCCAAATCATTCTATCCTTGTTTAATAGTATAAGGGAATCGAATACACTCTAAAATTATTTTCCTTAAAATTACACGGAAAATAAAATTTTCTGTGAAAAAAAATTAAAATAATAATATTTCAACAATAATCATAAAATCTCAAAATGTTTTCATCTCAAAAAATCCGTTCCTCAAATTGGCTTCCAGGAAAAATATAAAAGTGTGGGGATGTTCAAAAATAAAAATTAGAAAAATCAAAAACTGAAATTCACGAAATCGAGAATTAAAAAGAATCATCTTCCAAAACATGTTTAAATCGATTTTAGATGACGAAAAATGATATTTAGATGAAAATCAAAAATTTGGGTATTAGAGGGTTAAATAATTTTTAAACGCACATATTTGCTGTTTGGAAATTAAAACATCTCAAAATAAACGAATATCCAAGAAAACTGTTTATCTAATGCCGAAGAGAAAATCATCATTCCTACCAAAACAAAACCACGCTGTATCAGCGATATGCATGTATTGGTAAAACTAGCTTTGTACCTGCTACACCGCGCTCAATCTGGGTGTAGCATTTTCTTGCACCGGTGCCAATCGGGTGTCAAAACAGAACAGTACCTGCGAATAAACGAACGGTTTCGGTGCAAGTTTGCTACACCCGGTGGCAAAGCGGTGCAAATAAACGAATTCAACATAACTCAAATCCACACACCAGCGCACAATTTGCGCGCCGATTGCCTATGCGCCAAGTTTTTCACTAGTCAAATCATTACACTAGTTTACAGCATTTTTGAACTCGGTAAGCTGATGATCATTTTTGGTGTAGAATCATGCCCTGAGTTCGAAAACGCGAATGAAAAAAATTACAGTAGAGCGGAAATTTTTTCGACTTTCCATACAAGGTTGATGATTTGAAATCGATTTTTGTTCTATTTTTAAGCAAAGTCGCTCACTTCAAACATCTCATTCTCCGTAATCGATGCTCCGATTGAGCTGAATTTTTTACTGTAACTCGCCTACATATGATGTGTCAAATAAACGTCGAGAAAGAATTTTTAAGTTGGTTTTTTCTTATTGAAAAAAATACATTTCTTCAAAAAAATTTGGGAATTTTGCTAAAATTTAAGGAGATCGTCCCTAAAACTCGTCAATATCTTGAATTTCATCAATCTGACGCAAAAGCTGTATTCAGATGATCGAATGGCATTGTATTCAGGTTTTTATTTATGGAAAAAGATTTAAAATTGGTTGAACAAAATGCAATGTATTTGAATTTTAGTAAATTACACATTTTGAAAAGTTGCAAAACTCGATATTGAGCTAAAACTCAAAAATTGTTCTACTTAAAATTGTTTGAAGGTCGGTTTAGAAATCAGCACTAAATTGTGCTTCAAAAATGTTGGTCGTTGACAGAAGTTCACGACTTTTGTTTTATTTTGTAAACTTGTGTTATTAATCAGTAGTTTAATGAAGTAAAAGCGTTGTTACCGTCAATAACATCTTTGTTGTACATTATTTCCAGACATAAGGAAGCTCAATGTTTTAGACAAAAAATAGATCCGAACCCTAAGAGAGATAGAGCGCGAACCATTTTGACACTTGTTTATTTACATTTTGTATGGCGCACAACTCGGCGCATGGCTGTCGGCGCCAGTTTGCGTATTTCAGAAAAGATTCGCAATACAATCCAATCCAAATCCAAATCTAATCCTCTAGTGATCCTCAAGTGAGGCTGCGCCAAGCTGATCTTCCATTGGTAGGGCGATTGCTAACTGCTGCGCATAGTTTTGAGTCACTTATACGTTCTGCTGCCGCTCGATGTTGAGTCGCAGTGTTCGACTAGTGATCAGAATTCATATTCGCACTGCTGTAATGTGCGGACATTGGTAATATCCGAGAAGAATTTACCTACCGGCGATTAGAACGTTGACCATTTGGTTTTCTGTTTGATGGTCGAGCGATCTCCAGGTGGCTTTGTGGATATCTTTTCGGGGGAAGAAGGCGCTTCGGACTACCATACCACGGTAGGCTTCAAAGTTTACGCATCGCTGGCCGTTATCATTCGATACGACGTGCAGACAGTTTCGCCCAATTACCGGTCTGTACATTTCCTCCCTTCCTATCTGCGCGTTCATGTCGCCGACAACGATTTTCATGTCACGCGGCGAGCAACTATCGTATGTTTGCTCGAACTGCGCGTAGAACGCTTCTTTCTCGTCATCAGGCCTCCCTTTATGTGGGTAGTGGACATTGATGATGCTGTAGGTGAAGAAACGGGCCTTAATTCTCAACATGCACATTCTTGCGTTGATCGAATGCCACTCGATCAACTTACCCAACACTATAAATCCTGTTCCCAGTTCATTGGTGCTACCACAGCTTTGGTAGAAGGTAGCCGATCGATGCCCGCTTTTTCACATTTTCCGTCCAGTTCAACAAAGCTCCTGCAGCTCCACAATATCAAAGCTGCGGGAATTTAATTCGTCGTAGATTCTCCTGTCACACCCTGCGAAACCAAGTGACTTGTAATTCCATGTTCCAAGTTTCCAATCCTAGTGGGGATTTTTACGGCGGGCTTATTGGGCTTACGCCAACACTCCTGTCTCGCCGGAGGGCCATCGTGCCAGTTCTGTTTAGCGTCCCAACTAACACTATAAGACGATCACGCTGATGGGGCTGCCACCTTAGGTATAACTGACACGATATCACATACAGTCAGGCCCGTGCACAGAAGTGGCGCCAAGGGAGGGGTTTTTCCCAATTTCGGCAAAAGGCGGAGGGGCGCCTAGTATATGAAGCGTCGGTAATGGGGAGGGTTTAACACCCAAACCCCCCCCCCCCCCCCCTTGTGCACGGGCTTGCATACAGTATCTTACTCAGCTGCCGGATCCTAGAACAGACGCTGTTTTAGCCGCAACTCCTTGTTGAACAGACGCTAGGGATGTGCCGCCCCAATCTAGCTGAAGTCAAACGGACAACAGTAGGTATCCAGATTGCACTATACCAGCACACACCTCTTAGCTGGCGGTCTAGCCCGTTGGCAGGCGCGGCGCACGTATCAGTTTACCTCCAACACACGGTACAGTAAGTGTTTTCCGCTCTGCTTCGAGCTGGACTGGTTCCTTGGAAAGGCTGAACGAAAATATTCATAAACGGGAAAGAAAAGTGGCGGCATACAGCCATTGTGGGAGGAATACATCCATCGTTGACGTGTTCATTTTTTTTTTCTCTGAGCGTTGGTGACAGGGGATGAAATTACTTCTGGCTGGGAAAATCCGACGGCGTCGAAATTTTTAACTTTTTATTTTTTGGCGCTGGTGCAGCGCAATTGAAAATCACCCACCTGTATGTGCTGTTTTCATGCTTTCGAGTGGAATTTCCTAGGGTGGTGAAGGATTGTGAATTGTGGGAGCTGCCGGAAAGAATTCGGAGAGTTACATTATTTAAATTCATTCGGAAAACTTCCAACAGCTGCAAAGACATTTGAGTCAATTTCAATAGGACGACATGATTCAGCAGTCGCTGAAATCATTTTTCTAGACGTTGTTTACACCTTATTGATTCAAGAAACTGTAAGACACGTGATCCACCTACTCATTGTGCATCTTCAACATATAAACCTAATCCCAAAACACAGAAAAACACTCGCCCTAGCATATAATCCCACCCGAAGTGGCCCCTCGAGGATGCAGCCATCTCATTCCTTTAATTACTTTCTTCGCGGATTTTGCTGGAGCAAGCAAAGCACCACCGAAAATACCCCCTTGAGCCGGATTTGACAAAGGAATCAAAATAAAATTCCACCAGACGAAATAGCACCGTGGCGTGGCGTGGCAAAGCTTTCGCTGGGGCTTTGTTTCGTTATTTTTTTTTCTTTCTTTCTTACTTGCCATCCGTCGTCGATTCGGTCGACATGTTTGTTCCATGTTACCCCGAGGGAGCCAGAATATAATGAGAACAAAAATAAAACAAATCAAAGTTGGTGATAATGACTGCGCTCAATGCACAGGGATAAGGGTATGCGATATGCATGCTTTTAGGCTCGTGAACACGTAAAAGATATGTGCATTGCATTGAAAAAGATGCTTGATCGTTAACGGAGCCTGTGCGGTACCTGTTTATCGAGAACTCCTCTAGTAATTCTATTCCGAGTCCTCTAGAAGTTGTCCGGAAATTTCTTCGGGAATTTTTCCAGGACATCCTTCGAAAATTCTTCTGGGGTTTTTACGGAAATTTCTTGGGGAGCTTCAGCAGTTTCCTTGGAAATTCCTCTAAGAATTATTACGTGAATTTCTTTGAGAGATCCTCCGGGAGCTGCTATAGAAGTTCCTTCAAGAATTCCACCAGAAGCTAAACAAGTTTCTCCGGGAATTGCTCTTGTAGTTCCATCATGAAATGTCCAGCAGTTCCTTCGAGAATTGCTTCAGGAGTTCCTCTGGAAACTTATCCAACAGTTCCTCCAGGAATTGCTCCAAGGTTCTTCAGGGAATTACTGAAGGACTTCGTCCGAGGATTGCTGCAGGAGTTCCTCCGGAAATAGCTGCAGGAGTTTCTCCAGGAATTGATCCAGCAGTTCTTCCAACAATTTTTCAGGAAATCCCTCCAGGAGTTCCTCCAGGAATATCTCCAGGAGTTCCTCCAGCAGTTTCTTCCGGAATTCCTCCTGAACTTTCTCCGGGAATACCTCCAGGATCTCCTCCGGGAATACGTATAAAAATACCCCCTCACTTGCAGAGAGTTACACTCACTTGATGTTTTCTCAGCTCAGAAGCATGCAATCAAGAAATGATGTATGGACGACTTTTGCCTTGTGGTTTTGTCTGAAAGTTTGCCGAATAGAGTAGGTGTCGCACACGCATATCAAAGTCGTGACATAGCTGTGAAAGCGACTCTCCATGAGGTGAGTGTAATTTACATTCACCTCGTGGAGAGTTGCTTTTGCAGCCCCTTCACGACTTCGGTATGCGTGTGCGACCCCTACTCTATTCGGCAAACTTTTATACAAAACCACAAGACAAAAGTCGTCCATACATCATTTCTTGATTGCACGCTTCTGAACTGAGAAAACATCAAAACTCTCTGCACGTGAGTGTTCCCATCCTTGGCCCCTGGGAATACCTACAGGAGTTCCTCCAGGAATACCTCCAAAAGTTCTTCCGGGAATACTCCGAGAAGTTCCTCCGCGAATATCTCCAAGAGTTTCTCCGGGAATACTTTCAGGAATTCCTCCGGGAATTGCTGCAAGTGTTTCTCAGGGAATTGCCCCAGCAGTTTCTCGAGGAGTTCTTCCGCTAATTCTTCCAGGACTTCCTCCGGGAATTACGCTAGGAGTTCCCCCGGGAATATCACCAGGAGTTTACTGGGATTTGCTGCAGTAGTTTCTCAAGGAATTGTCCCTGGAATTCCTTCAGTAGTTCTCCCAGAAATTCTCAGGAGTTCCTCCAGGAATTCTTCCAGGAGTTCCTCAGGGAAATCCTCCAGGAGTTCCTCCGGGAATTACTCCAGAAGTTCCTCCAGCAATTTCTCAAGAAATTTCTCTGTAAATCCGGAGGAACGTGCGGAGGAATTCCCAAAAGAACTCCTGAAGGAGTTCCCGGAGAAACTCATAAAGAAATTCCTAGAAGTGCTCCTGAAGCAATTCCCTAAGAAACTCCTGAAGCGATTTTTGGAGGAACTCTTTCATCCGTTCCTCCGCGAAATTCACCAGGAGTTTCTCCTAGAGTTCCTCCTAGATTCCTAAAGCAGTTCTTCTGAGAATTTTTAAAAGAGTTCCTCCACTAATTCCTCCAAGAGCTCCTCCAAACAATCCTCCAGGTGCTTATCAAGGAATCCCTCCAGAAGTTCCATCAGAAACTCCTCCGGGTATCCCAACTAACATTTTTTCTGTATAAAAGTTTAAGCGAGCTTTCTTCCATAGGCGTTTACTCTATAAGCTGTTATGCAGCTACTTTTGTTGGTAGGGATTCCTCCTTAAATTCCTCCGGAAAATTTTCCAGGAATTCCTCTAGAAATTTCTTCAGGAATTTCTCCGGGATTTCCTCCAGGAATTCCTTTGAAAATTTCTCCAGGAGTTCCTCCGGGATTTCCGCCAGGAATTCCTTTGGGAGATTCTCCAGGAGTTCCTCCGAGAATATTTTCAGGAAATCCTCTGAGAATTGCTGCAAAAGTTTCTCGAGGAATTGTCCTCAGCAGTTCCTCGAGGAATTCCTCCAGGAATTCCTTCGGGAATTTATCCAGAAGTTCCAGGAGAATTTTCTGAGGAATCCCTGGAAGAACCCTTGAAGAAATTCCTGAAGCTATCCTTGGAGACAGGAATCCCTGAAGGAATTGCAGGAGAAATCTCCCATGGAATTCTGGGAAGGATACTTGGAGGCATTTCTAGAGGAATTCGAGGAGGAATTTCTGGAAGAACCACTGGAGGAATTCTACTAGGGATCCTTCAGAAATTCCCTTAGGAATGCCTCCAAGATTTCTTTTGAGGAAATTCTTCACGGATGCCTCCAAAAAATCGTACTGGAAAATTTCCAAGTATCTACCAAAAAAATTTCCAGGACGTCCTTCAGGGATTTTTTAGAAAACTAATCCAGGAAATTGTTCACTCCTGAAAGATCCTCTGTAGAAATTCCTGAAGAACCTTACAGAAATCGTTGGAGAACGTCCTGGAGAAATGCTCGGAGATATTTATGGATGAATCCTTACAGAGGCTTCCTCGGAAAACTACCAGAATTTCCTGGAGGAATCTGTGCAGAATTTCACGAAAAAGTTCTTAGAGGTATCTCATGAGGAATGCCTGAAGAAATTCCTGGCAGAATCGCTAGAGTAGATAAACTTAAAAACAAACAAGATGCCTCCAAGATTTCTTTTGAGGAAATTCTTCACGGATGCCTCCAAAAAATCGTACTGGAAAATTTCCAAGTATCTACCAAAAAAATTTCCAGGACGTCCTTCAGGGATTTTTTAGAAAACTAATCCAGGAAATTGTTCACTCCTGAAAGATCCTCTGTAGAAATTCCTGAAGAACCTTACAGAAATCGTTGGAGAACGTCCTGGAGAAATGCTCGGAGATATTTATGGATGAATCCTTACAGAGGCTTCCTCGGAAAACTACCAGAATTTCCTGGAGGAATCTGTGCAGAATTTCACGAAAAAGTTCTTAGAGGTATCTCATGAGGAATGCCTGAAGAAATTCCTGGCAGAATCGCTAGAGTAGATAAACTTAAAAACAAACAGCTCAATCAAGATATCCAAAACTTGCCAAATTACTCCAGGCCCTTCTGGCGACTTGCTAAAGTACTTAAAACTAAACCAAAACCAGTGCCTCCACTTAGGGAACCAGATAGGGTTTGTATAACAGCCAATGAGAAAGCAAATGCTATTGCAAAACAGTTTCTAGCGTCTCATAATCTGGGTCGGGACATGGCTAGCCCGATGGAACCGTCGGTAACGGCCAGCGTCAACCGCCTCTCCAACCAGCCCATCAATCTGCCGGAGGGCAAGAAGGTTACTGCAGCGGAATTGAAGAATCATATCAAGTTCACGCGAAACATGAAGGCCCCAGGCTTTGATGGATTGTTCAACATTGTTCTTAAGAATCTCGGGCCCAAGGTGTTCAACGTTCTGGTACTAGTCTTCAACCGGTGTCTGGAACTAGGATATTTCCCATCCGCATGGAAGCTATCGAAGGTGGTACCCATCCTGAAGCCGGGAAAGGATCCCACGAGCCCGGCTAGTTACCGGCCAATCAGCCTACTCCCGTCAATCAGTAAGCTGTTTGAGAGGGTCATATATCGTAGACTCCTGGACCATGCTGAGGAGAACAACGTGTTTCTGGACGTTCAGTTCGGTTTCCGGCGTGGCCATTCAACGGTCCACCAGCTGCAAAGAGTGACAAACCAGGTCAAACGATCGAAAGCGCTATCAAAAACAACCGTCATGGCGCTGCTAGACATCGAAAAAGCTTTCGATAATGTCTGGCATGATGGGCTGATGCACAAACTCCTGCAACAAAACTGCCCAATCTACCTCGCCAAGTTTATCTCCAACTATCTTTGCGGTAGAACGTCCCAAGTCAGCGTTTCCGGAATTCTTTCGAACCCCTACCCAATCCCTGCCGGAGTGCCTCAGGGTAGTATACTGGGCCCAATCTTATACAATTCGTACACCTCGGATATATCACCGCTTCCTTTCGAAGGCACGCTATCTCTGTTTGCTGATGATTCGGCATTAAGCTACGCCGGACGGGTTATACGAACACTAGTCAACAAACTGCACACAATGCCTACGTGAACTACCTCAGCACATGGAAAATCCGAGTAAATCCCGCTAAGACCCAAGTTATCGTCTTCCCGCATAGGAACACCGATCGCCTCAAGCCGACCACGAACATCAAAGTGTGTTGCAACGAAGTGGACTGGGTCGAAGATGTTCGTTACCTTGGTCTACTGATGGACAAGTAGCTCCTATACCGTTCGCACATCGATGACCGGGTCACAAAAAGCACCATCATGCTAAAGAAGCTGTACCCAATACTCAATCGTCGCTCGAAGGTCTCCGTAACAAACAAGCTCGTCGTATACAAACAGGTGGTATTCCCGATGCTGATGTATGGTTCACCAGTGTGGATGGGCTGTGCCAGAACACACATCAAGAAGCTACAGGTGGTACAAAATAAGTACCTAAAAATGGCTCCCAACACACACAAGAACAACTGAGGTCCATCGGCTGGCTGGTCTCGATCCAATTACTAGTAGGCTAGAAAACATAGCATCAAAACATCAAGTCAGGTCTATTCATTCAGAATGGCAAATCATTAGAAACATCTACCAGTAAGATGGGGTTCCTTTGTAAATAATGTATATAGTTTGATTAGGTTAAGGCAACAAATCAAAACATAATATTGTTTACACAACACAAACATTTATTCAAAAAAAAAATCGAAACAAACAAGTTAGCAATAACTAAGATAAAAGGACTAAAGTCTGAATAGCTTCTACAGCGGTATCACTTACAATGTATATATAAAATGATTGTTAAACCAAAAGAGCAAATAAACATAAATATATTGATTGAAAAAAAAAATCTTTCGTCATTTTCGTTGGATCAGTCAAGCAGGGTGGATGTCACCTCCACACCTGAGCACTACCCATCGGCGACTCTCGGCTATCGTGCTGATAGCGTCATGAATCTTATCCACGGCAGAGAGCGGCCTAGCAATTTTCGGTGGCATCCTGCAGGATTAGCACGGAGAAAACCAACACGCATTGCGTGGCAAGGCGGTTTCATGCCATTTTCTTCCTGAAATCGTTACGGTCCTTATCAGGATCACCAAAAAATGATTCTTCAAGAGTTGTAAATCAGATAATTTTACTCCATCAATCGAGAAAAGTGTGGTTCACCCGAAAAATGAATGATTGAATTCTGGCCACTTAGAATTCAGTAACGCATTACCCTATCAGAACTACAGTATGACCCATAAAAAAATGCGACAGTTTTCAAAGTCATCGTTCCCCTACTTCGAACTGATTAAGCTCGCATGTATCTATTGGATAGTATAGTAGAGCCACTAATCTTATAATGGCAAAGGAACATAGACTGATTCCATGCAAATACCTTCGGAAATATAACGTTGAACATATGGATGTCGAAATCGTCCACGCGCCAGAGGCCGTTTTTTAAGGATATAATTTTCTTTCAATTGCTTTCAATCACATTCAATCAAATTTTATTTTCAAAATAGTACTTTTATGGCTGGATAAGGTCTTCAGGAGTTGGTTGGTTCGTCGGACAAGCACGAAAATAGTAGTTTACGCAACAAGGTGCAGAATGAAGATTTTTACAGCACGAGTCGTACACTTATCCAACGAGGCTTGCCGAGTTGGATAATTACGACGAGTGCTGTAAAAATCGAGTTCTTCACCGAGTTGCGTACAACGTTTTTTGCAATTTCGTAAATTACCATTTGAAGATAGTTTTCAACTAAACTTCTTCATCAAACTGCACACTGATGTTTAAGCCATGTTTAAGAAAGTCTGATCATAGCAGGTTATACTGTGCAGTTGTCACAATTTTTCAAACCTGCGTCCAGAAAGCATTAAGTAGTTAATCAAAACTGAAAACAGTGCTGTAATGGTTCATTACGCAACGCAAATCAGTGCTGTAATAAACCATTACAGCACTGTTAATTTGTTGTGGGAAAGTAGGTTTTTTCCTGACAGATTTGCGTGAGGTAAAACAGCCTATTACGATGAGAAATTGTAAAAAAAATATTAACTTATAAATTAAGAGACATTTTGTGAAAATTGAATTATTTGACAAATGATAATTTTTAGAAAATATTATGTTTTAAGCATGAAATTGTTTTTAAGTACATAGTATTTGTACCTATCATAAAGGTAGGTATATATGCCTTCATCGACAAAAAAATGTTTTGAAAAATGTTCTAACAGTGTTAAGTTTTTTATTAATTTATCTTAAATACGGTTTTTAATATGTAGCACCTTTTTTTAGTTTTTGTTTCCTATACATTTGAAATTATTTTTAAAATATTTTTCAAACATGGGCGTATTAAAGAGTACATATTTCTCCATGGTTTCCATGTGTTCAAAAGTTTTTATCTTAGTTCATTTTGCTATGAAAATTATAGGAAAACTTGATTTTATTTAGAAATTGTTAACAATTATAAGGTATCCCATATACGTAACCAATGAATATTTTGACAAAAATTTTAGAGATCCTGTATGACAATGACCTCCTTATTGTATCCTAATCCAAAAAAGTTTAATTCATTGGGATTATTTCATTAAAAATCATCAAATACTGCAAAAAAATGGAATATCGCATTTTTTTATGGGTCATACTGTATTTTCCGTAAAACATTGTTTAACTCTAACAATTTTCGAATTAAAATGATCTAAATCATCCAATATTTTGTTTACTTTAACGCTTAATGATTTTTTTTCCATTTCTGGGTTGATTAATCGTTTGAAGAGTCTGAAGCAGGCGGGGCGGGCCATGCAAATGAAATATTCTGGAAAGCCAGCCGAATGGGAGGAGCTGCATCTGCTAATCTAGGGGTATAAAAGCTGTTCCCTCTGATTTATTTCTGGATTCCGCCAGACTGAAAAAAATGTCGAATGTCGGGTTAAAGTCAGGTCAATTTTTATCGAATGTTGGACCACTGTTGGACCAACATCGATCAACTATTGGGTCTATGTTAGGTTTGGTGGCCAAAATCAAAATAGATGAATGATAGGTTGATGTCGGGTTTGACGTCATCAGCTATGGTAAAAGTTTTAAACCTACAACACCACAAATTTATGCTTCCTAGCTGGGGCTCAATTGAATGATGTGCCTTGACTGAGGCTGGAGCTGAAAATTAGTAAAAGCTCGAGATCAGTCTTACCCAACCAATCACAATCAAGCATAGTTCTGTGAGGCGACACGACGAAACTTATATAAGTGATGCACACACTCATTTCGATCATTTCATCGGCACACACAGCAGCGGACGTACAGCGCCGAGCGGCAGCAAGATTCAAAAAAAGATCCGCTTCAACGGATGAGCAAGCGGGTGGCACCGCCCTCTGTCCAATGAAGCCTCGATTCTTTTCGGATCAATCGGTGGTGGCGGCATGGGTGGCAATGAATTATACCAAAAAGGTCCTTTTAAGGGCCCCAAAGCTTCCGAAAGAGTTATTTGGAGCATTATTCAATTATTTCTAAAAATTCAACTAATTCTAATTTTTTATAGTTTAGTTTATCGATAAAGTTTAATTTTTATACTAAATATACACCGCTGTATATTTAGTATTTGGAATTCCAAATTTACTGTCAATGTCATTCCAATCGAGTAGGATACCTGTCAAATGCGCTATAGGTATTGCTCGGCAGCATCATCGTCATGATACGGGAATCATCATCACCAGCAACAACCGCCAGATTTCGAGTCTTTAGCATATAGTGATTTTACTCTGGCCGTTATTTTTGCTGAATAGATACACGTTTACTTCATCTGTGAACCCCAAATTCTTTATTATGCGTTAAAAATTAGTCCTACGTCAACATTGCGGTTATGTCTCAGACATTACACACTCCTAGTTTTTCAACCGGCCAACCTCCCCTTCAATCTCTTGGTGGTCAGGGGCCGGAAGTCTTTCGTCCTGTGCACATACTCCTAGATCTGTTACCATGCCACCTTCGGTACTTGCAACGTCGCCATTGAGGTGCTCATCGTAATGCTGCCACCACCTCTCGACCACCTCACGCTCGCTCGTGAGAATATTCCCGTGATTATCTCGGCACATGTCGGCTTGTGGCACAAAGCCTCTGCGCGAGCGGTTCAGCTTCTCGTAGAACTTTCGTGTGTCCTTAGCGCGGTACAGCTCTTCCATCGCTTTGCGATCTCGTTCTCCCTGCTGGCGCTTCTTCATCTGGAAGACTGAGTTCTGCCTGTTCCGCGCCTGTCTGTAACGTGCCCCATTCGCTCTCGTACGGTGTTGTAGCATTCTCGCCCATACTGCATTCTTCTCGTTTTTCAACTGTTCACATTCGCCGTCGTACCAGTCGTTTCTGTGATTCGGAGTCGCGAAGCCTAGTGCTGTAGCCGAGGTACTACCTATGGTGGATCGGATGTCCCTCCAGCCATCTTCAAGTGTAGCTGCGCCAAGCTGCTCCTTCGTTGGTAGGGCCACCGCTAACTGCTGCGCGTAGTCATGAGCCACTTCTACGTTACGCAGCTGCTCGATGTTGAGTCGCGGCGTTCGACTTCGACGCGTGGTGATAACTGTCGAAAGTTTTGAGCGCATGCATACAGCTACTAAGTAGTGATCCGAATCTATATTCGCACTGCGGTATGTGCGGACGTTGGTTATATCCGAGAAGAATTTACCGTCGATTAGAACATGGTCGATTTGGTTTTCTGTTTGATAGTCGGGTGATCTCCAGGTGGCTTTGTGGATATCTTTGCGGGGGAAGAAGGTGCTTCGGACTACCATACCACGGGAGGCTGCAAAGTTTACGCATCGCTGGCCGTTATCATTTGATACGGCGTGCAGGCTGTTTCGCCCGATTACCGATCTGTACACACTTAAATCCGTTTCTCGAGCTCGGCAATAAAAAACGCCGAGACTGAACGGCAAATTGAGATTTTGCTGATTAATCAGTAATTTAAATTACTTATGCTGATACTCGGTAAAAATATTTACTGAAAATACGAAAAAAGGTCATCGTATACCGAAATTCGGAAATAAACTTTACTGAACTATTCGGTAATCATTGATTTTGCCGGAATCAGCAATTGCGTTTGACGAGATTTCGGTAAATGCATTACGTTTTGCTGACAATCAGTAAGGCAGCTGTCACTCGAATGCACTCTCCATCGTCACCATCTTGTTTCCAAGTGCTTCCCGAGAGTGCCTGCCTCCTGCTTAGCAAAGTTTTAGTTAAGATTATAAGCGATTTTACGTTGAACTTCCGTGTTCCAGTGAGCGTAGAATCTTTAAGCATCAATAAAAGATGGTAAGATTTAGTGTTGTGCTGCGTGAGTGCACATTAACAGATTTTCAATTTTTGTTGCAGACGCCTTGCCGGAAACCTTTTTGATGAACTACAGCATCACAATCAATGAAATGCATGCGACGAATTATGTAGCAGAATGAAGATTAATTTGATTCAGTGACAAATAAACGTTGTTGAATTTCAGGTAACTGTCTTGTCATTAGTTATAATTGATTTAAAAAGAATCTCATTATTCGGAAATGTATTACAAGTTTAAGTTTACTGATTAATCAGCAATCCGTGTTTTGTTTTGATTTTTTGCCGATTAATCAACAAAATATTTGCCGAGTATTTCAGCAACATTTGACATTTCATTAAAATGTAAGATTGCCGATCGCTCAGCAACTTGAACTTTTGCCGAGATGATTGCTGAGTACTCGGCTGTGCAAATCTCGGCAATTATATTGCTTATTGCTTATTGGGCCTACGCCAACACTCCTGTCTCGCCGGAGGGCCATCGTGCCAGTTCTGTTTAACGTCCCAACCAACACTGGGACGACCACGCTGATGGGGCTACCACCTTGGATCTAGCTGGGCGTGGTGCAGCGTTTCTTATTCAGCCGCTGGATGCCAGAACAGACGCTGTTTGAGCCACACCTCCGTGGTGAACAGACGCTCGGATCGTACCTCCTCAATCCAGCTGAAGTCAGAAGGACAACAGTGCCCAGGCTGCACTACCAGCTAAGCACACAACTCTTAGCTGGCGGTCTTTGTCATCGCTTGACCCGTGGAAGCATGAGGTAGGAACTTGTGAGGACCACAGCTATATTGGACGCTCTCCTTATCGACTCACCGTTTTGCAGCCCAGGCGGGGAAGGTGCTCGAGAAGATTATTCTCAACAGAATGCTGAGGCACACTGAGGGTATGAATGGTCTCTCGAGCAACCAGTTCGGCATCCGGAAGGAGAGCTCGACCGTAGACGTCATGTTGTTTACAAAGACACCCTAGATAGCGCTCCTGCGTCTGGGGTACAAGGTTCTCGGAAGTTACATCCAGAATCGAGTGCTAGTTTACGACACGGAGGTGGGTCGGAAGTGGTTTCACATAACCTCAGGAGTCCCGCAAGGTTCCATCCTGAGTCCGGTGTTATGGAATGTCATGTACGACGAGGTATTAAGGTTTAAGTTCCCGGTGGGAGTGACAACCGTTGGCTTCGCTGACGACATTACGTTGGAGGTCTACGATCGAAGAAGTGGACTTGATTGCTGCCAACTTGATCGCAGTTGTGGTTCATAGCAAAACTGAGGTGCTGGCTGGCGTGATCCGTAGCTCTGCACAGTCGATATGGTCGCATGTCGTCTTGAAGTCAATAACAGGTAATTTGTTGGAACCTGGTATCCATTGCATTTCTGGAGGGTTTGCCGTACGGTGACGAGTGAGTATCTGGTCAGATATTGATCGGTTGTTGATTATGCCGGCTAGGTCGCTTCCCATGAACCCATTCATTTTAGGTACCTAGCTGACGACGAAAGATGATCAGATTTAAACATGGAACGGTTTCTTTGATGGTTATCGCATACCCTCACACCGAACCAAAGAGAGTGAGGGCTCCACAGTCAACCAGGTCGAAGAACCTGCAAATCGTGGAATGAAAATTGTAATTACGACGATGACGGCTGAGCTAAGCCTGAGCTGACGACGACGAGACGCGACGGTGGGTATTTAATTTCGCAAATTACACTTGACGACATCATTCAGATTTTCGCGCACATTTCGGTACACAAATAGATTATCCGCTGCCCACTTTCTTCATGCAATCTTTTAGCGTTTTCTGTCCGAAGCAACGTACCTCGAAAGACATCAAACAAGAACTACGTGGGGTGCAAATTTGAGCTGCCCACTCTGGCAATTAACGTGGAGAACGGTTTTTCCGGCGGCGTCCTCTTGAGAGGCAAACATAAATTGAAGAGAAGCAAAGCCCTTCCATTTTCCGCTTGAAACAGCTACCTACAACCATACAGCCGCAACCAGCAGCATTTGCCAATGGAGAGGGGTTAATTATGTGGTTTTTGCATTTCGCAAGACATTCTCAAAAGAAGGGCTCGGAATGCTGTTTTACCAAGGAAAATTGGGTTTCTGCAAATTTAACGACCACTGGGCAACTGGGCTGCGACTTCAGAGTGAATTGAGCTTGTTTTCTCGCTTGAAGTCACACGGTCCGGCGAGCAGTCAAGCAACCGATTAATGACCCTTTTTTAGTGCCGGACAGAACGTGACTGCAGTATGGGAAGAAACGTTTCATGATGTCCTCGTTCGAAAAAATGTGAATATGAGTGACGATGTATTTTGCCAGTTAATAGGTAAAAAGTAATTCATTAAACAAAAACATTGTATTATGAACTACACTTCTACTTTTGCGTGGAGAATTACCAGTCTACTAAGCATTTTGAATATGGCACATGTTGCCTGGGGAGAAGTTGAACAGCGGGGTAAAATGGAGTAATGGTTGATCATTATGCTAATTCTTTGATTACATCGACCAGTTAAGTAATATGCCTATGAAGATCAATAGCACAGATACAATACTCCATCTTAGACGAGTTTACATAACATCAAAGTTAAAACCCTTTGAAGCCGGAATTTTTCCAAGCGTTATTCTGGAGTTTTTTCTTCGTTTTTCTGTACTTTTGGTATTCAATAGTACAAAAACGGTAGAATATTATGCGGAATATTTTTTCTGGACATCCTAGGTCATCCAAACTATTCTTGAGTTTAGATCCTTAAGTCTATGGGTGCAACGGTAACTTCTTTCACTACACAAAGCTACAATTTGTAGTCTATCATGTCCAGTAAGTCTTCTGTAAGTTCAATAGACAATATCAGATCAGTCGGAATATCCCAGGTCATCCAAACTGTTCTTGAGTTTAGATCCTTAAGTCTACGGGTGTAACGGTAACTTCTTTCACTACACAAAGCTACAATTTGTAATCTATCATGTCCAGTAAGTCTTCTGTAAGTTCAATAGACAGTATCAGATCAGTCGGAATATCCTAGGTCATCCAAACTGTTCTTGAGATTAGATCCTAAAGTCTGCGTGTGCAACGGTAACTTCTTTCCTTACACATAGCTACGATTTGTAATCTATCATATCCAGTCAGTATTCTGAAAGTTCAATAGACAGTATCAGATCAGTCGAGATATCCTAGGTTATCCGAACTGTTCTTGAGTTTAGATCCTGAAGTCTGTGGTTGTAGCGGTAACTTCTTTTATTATACAAAGCTACGATTTGTAATCTATCATGTCCAGCAAGTCTTCTGAAAGGTGCATAGACAATAACAGATCAGTTGGGATATCCTAGGTCATCCAAACTGTCCTTGAGTTTAGATTTTTAAGTATATGGGTGTAACGGTAACTTCTTTCACTACACAAAGCTACAATTTGTAATCTATCATGTCCAGTAAGTCTTCTGTAAGTTCAATAGACAGTATCGGATCAGTCGGAATATCCTAGATCATCCAAAATGTTATTGAGTTTAGATCCTAAAGTCTGCGGGTGTAACGGTAACTTCTTTCATTATACAAAGCTACGATTTGTAATCTATCATATCCAGTCAGTATTCTGAAAGTTCAATAGACAGTATCAGATCAGTCGAGATATCCTAGGTCATCCAAACTGTTCTTGAGTTTAGATCCTAAAGTCTGTGGTTGTAACGGTAACTTCTTTTATTATACAAAGCTACGATTTGTAATCTATCATGTCCAGCAAGTATTCTAAAAGTTCAATAGACAGTATCAGATCAGTCGAGATATTTATTTATTTATTTATTTATTTATTTATTTATTTATTTATTTATTTATTTATTTATTTATTTATTTGCTCATCCCATCTGGCTTGAAGCCTTAATGTTTTTTTTTTTTTGTGATGAGGGGAAAAGCCAGTTTGAGTTGACCCTTCATCATATGGCCATGCTCAAATTGGCATAAAAACCTCATATCTTTTGAAATACATAATTACACAAATAAAAATACAATAAAGTGAACTTAAATTTTAAACATAAACTTCTAAAATTTCGTCAAATTAACACTAAATAGTCTTCCAATACAATTTACTCCTTATCCGCGCTGAACAGTTGTGGTGTTTTGGTATTTCGGCATACAAAAAATTGATCATCATTACGTCGTAGCCCCTCGAAATAAAAGGAAAGAACAAACAGGAAGCACCACTTATGGATGTTAATTAAATTGGAGAGCTTCTCACCTGGCAGTGTTCAGTGACCCTTCGTTGAAAACTTGAAACAGAAGAGTTAAAGTCAAATGCGGCAAATACTTCATTGAAATTAACTGACATGGCTCGTAACGGATCATGTGAACCGTATATCGTGTTCCTTGGTTCATTATATAGAAAATCCCGTTGACGTAGTATCCTTTCCGGAGCATACATGTTGAGTCGGCTTAGCAGTTCCGGAGCATCCGTTACACCGAGCAAAATCTTCGCTGTAAAAACAACCTGTGCTACGAATCTTCGGGTTTCCAGGGTGTCCAGTTGTAGCAGACTACACCGATGTTCGTATGGGGGCAAATTCGAGGGATCTCGCCATGGAAGGCTTCGAAGGGCACGCCTCACAAACTTCCGCTGAATTGCTTCTATTCTTCTTGTCCATGTCAATTGGTATGGGCACCACACCACAACATTCGACTCCAGCAAAGATCTGACCAGAGTGCAATATAATGATCGCAGGCAAAATGGGTCTTTAAATTCGTCGCAAATTTTGAAGATAAATCCCAATCGCTGATTCGCCTTAGATACTATTTCGTTGAGGTGCATTCGAAAGGTGAGAGAGGTGTCTAACAAGATACCCAGATCACGTATATTATCAACACGTTCCAATTTCTGGTTTGTAATAGTGTAATCATACTCAATAGGCTTTAGCTTCCGGTGGAAGGATAAGACGTTGCACTTATGTACGCTGAGTGTTAGAAAATTAATTGTGCACCAATCTGTGAATTTATCTACTAAACTCTGCAACGCAAAACAGTCGTCATGACATTTGATTAGCATGTAGATTTTAACGTCGTCAGCATAAAATAGTCGACATCCTGGGGGCAGCAAATACGCCAGATCGTTGATAAACAGCGTAAAGAGCAATGGGCCCAAATTACTACCTTGGGGGACGCCGGAAGTATTGGTGAACGTATCTGAGCATTCTGTTCCTATCTTCACACAAAGTTGTCTGTCTCTGAGATACGTTTCGAACCAACAAGTTAAGTCTGGAGATATACCGATAGTCTCTAGTCGTTTCAACAATATTTTGTGATCAACTCGGTCGAAAGCAGATTTAAAGTCGGTATAGACTACATCCGTTTGCGCTCCAGCATCCATATTGCGTATACAGTGTGATACAAATTGAACCAGGTTCGTTGCTACTGACCTTTTGGGAAAAAATCCGTGTTGATCAACCGAGATATAATTTTTGCAGGCTGAAAACAACATTTCGTGGATGATGATCTCGAAAACTTTCGAACAGGCGCATAAAGATGTAATCCCTCGGTAGTTTTCAACATTTCTCTTGTCGCCTTTTTTATACACGGGAAACATAACGGATACTTTCCATGCGGATGGGAATTGTCGCTGCCTCAGTGATGTATTGAATAGGATCGACAAAGGCTGTCGTAGAGCAGCGCAGCATTTTTTCAATACGCATGAAGGTATGCCATCTGGGCTTGCGGAACCAGAATTTTTCAGTTTGCTGAGAGCTGAAGAGACATGTTGTGCTGTGATGTGAAACGTGGTCAGTTCACAGACATCTCGTGGGGTGTCCCTGCAAGCAACAGTCACCTGGGTATTAGATGCAGATGTAGTGTTGAAAGCACTTTTAAAATGCGTAGCGAATAGGGCGCATTTTTCCGAGGCTGTTCGGGCATGACTGTCTTTCAGAAACATTTCAACAGGCAAACCATTTTCGTTCCGTTTACTGTTGACAAAACTCCAAAACTGTTTAGGGTTACTCCTTAGATTACTCTGAATACGCAGGGTGTAACGTTTATAAAGGAAACGGTTATATAAACGGTAATTGTTGCTGGCTCTTGAGAAGGAGAGTTTGGTAAATCCACATCTGTTTCCACAATAAATACGAAGCGCTTTGGACCTGATTCGCTTAAGTTTTCTCAATCGAGCATTTCCCCATGGCGGTTTCGGAGCGGGTCTACGTACTGGGACATAATCAAGTATGATATCGTTAACCAATCTGGTGAAATAGGCCACTGCTTCATCGATGCTATCGGTAGTTTCGAGGAATCCCCAATCTACTCGAAGCAGAGCATCGGTCAATCCATTGAAGTCAGCTTTCCAGAAATTTAATCTGTTTTCATCGGACAACTGGTCGTATTCCAAAGGGTTCTGCAGATTAACTGAAACATGCAATGGAGGATGAGCATCGTCAGGTGGAACAATTGGTTCCACAGCTTCGGAAAGCGAAGAGCTTGTTAGTAAGGATTCGTTTACTAGAACTAGATCTAATATCCGGCCGATACTGTTAGGTACAGAGCTTATCTGCGTGAGGCCATGCAGATTGAACCCATCCAGAAGAACATCGCTGGCGGCTGATAAAGCTGATAACATTACATCTACAGTAGGATGTTCAGTAGAAGTCGTATTCCAAACCAGATTTGACTGATTGTAATCACCGAACACGATTGCATGATCGTTAAAGTTCAGTTTAGACAGCACTGCTCCGATGGAGTCAATATGACTACCGATACTGCCAAGGTCAGTCTTTCGACTAGGTGGAAGGTAGATTGCTCCTACGCTGATTACACAACTCGATAAGCTCACTCTCACCCAAAGTTGCTCTAACGATAGATGGATTGGTGTGGGATCGATGCAACAACTCAAACCTGCAGCAACAGCAATGAGAACACCGCCGCCACGAGATTTTGTGCTATTGTTCTGACTGCGGTCGTTTCTGAACACCGTATAGGAATTTCCGAAAAGTTGCATAGAAGTAATCTTGCTGTCAAGCCAGGTCTCTGTAAGCACGATTACGTCGTAATGTGACTCACAAGCCGCAAGATAGAAGTTGTCGATTTTGGTCCGCAGTCCACGGACATTTTGATAATAGATGGACAGTTGTCTTTCGCTAGAATTCGTAGAAACGTTGGCTATTGGTAAGGAATGAATAATTTCACATGGGTACTCGCCGGATACAGGTTGATGGAAAACCCCCTCACCACATCCTACCACGGGACCGGGACGGCTATGATGAACGACGACAGCATTTGGCAGGACCGGGTTGGAGGGTTTAGGGGATTCCAATGAGCTTTCTACGGCGCGTCCCGGTGTTCCAGATGGATGAACGTTGGAAGTGATAGTTTCGTTATGGTAGTCTTCAGTATTGTGATTTACGTTGAGGTCAGAATAGCTATAATGTACGTTGATGTCGGATAATGTTTGAGCATGCATTGAACGAATTTGATACTCGCCGGATGGACGTTGTTGGAAGACCCTTCCACCACTACTGACAACAGGACCAGGACGACTTCGATGAGCGATGGCAGCATTTGGCAGGACTGAGTCAGAGGGCGTGAGGGCTTCCATTAGGCTTTCTACAGAGCGTCCTGGTGTCCAAATTAGATGATTAGGACTTTGATCGGTAAGCGACGGACAGTTGGCCGGAAGAACACTGAAAACAGCGAACGGATCAGGAGCGGAAATAGGCGAATGAAAAACGTACTTGCCTGACATGGCATTTTGGAAGGCCATTTCACCATCTTCACACGCAGGGCCGGGACGACTGATGAACGCTGGCGGGAATGGCTCGACTGCGGTGAGAGGATTCATGACTTCCATAATGCTAGCGCCTTTGCGTCCCGGAGAAGATGATGATGCATTGCAGTTATCGATAAGATTCCTTGAGTTATTGGGTGAGACTGGATCAGAGCAGAATAAGGTCCTATATTGCGTGTACTTTCCTGGTGTTGCATTGTGGAAGACCCCTAGGCCAAACCCAAACACAGGACCGGGACGACTGATGAGCGCAGGCTGGATGGTCTGGACTGTGATGGGAGGTTTCGGGGCTTCCATTGTGTTTGTTTCCATGCGTCCCAGTTGTGAACACGAGAGGTTTGGAGAAATCAGTGTTATTGCTGGTTGGGAAGACGTACGGCAGATCCATTTTTTTGGTTGGGTTCGAAAGGTCGAACAGATACACCTTCAGGCCAGTACCATGGGTCACTGACCACGTTTGAAGCCGATTTGCAAATCGTTACTTTAAATGAAACAAAGGATAGATCCTCGATGTTTTTACCACGGGGCACTAGCTTTGTCACTTTGACCAGAGATGTGTCAACATTTGAAATATCCTTGACATAGCTCATTACACCATCCTCGCTTTGGTCTGGCTCAAACGGGGTAACATAGAAAGACTCTACATCATTAGCGGCCAATGAGTCTGTTGCTACTCTGAGTCGTGTGCCACTAACTCTGGGATTGGCTCTGGCAACAGTAGGCGACCTGTTGAGAAGGCTTTCACCGGTACCACCAGTATTTCCACGAAGTGTTTCCGGTCTGCTGCTGTTAGAGTGATCCGCAGAGGTTCCTGGTGTTGAAACGTTGGCGATTGACGATGAGTCTATTGAACCAGAAGGGTGATCGGTGATAATTTGTACGCGTTTGTTAGACCCAACAGTGAACTTGTCTGGAGCTGGTGCTAAAGTGCTATTAATTTCATCTAAGACCTCGAAAAATGACGTATCTTCGCAAGATCTAGATCCGTTGGTGACGTCGTCAGTAGTATCGTCCAAGGTTAACTCATCTATGTTCCGGAGAAAAGACGCATGATCCGATAAAATCGTTGCGTTAGAATGTCGTTGAGATCCATAGAGCGTCTTGTTAACTCTGCGAAGATTTTCGCCGTAATTTCCTAAACGAGTATCCATCGAGTCAGTCCGTATTAGTAGTTCGCGCAAGGCCTTCATAATGATTTTTTCGCGATTATGGACAGCCGGGTCAAAATTCAAGCGACAGGTAGCGCAAAACCAGACCAGTCCAATTTTTGCTTTCCAGGCTGAGTAGTGCGAATTTGTCAATCCTACGCAGGAAAAATGGAAGACCATTCCACATGATCCACTACAGGTGATCGCTTTTCCAACATCAACAGTTTTTCGGCAAACCTTGCATGAATCCATCCTACAACCCCCGTGCACTTCAAAATGTGGTGAGGTGTTTCAAAGTAGGGCTATGGACCGGTTGATGTGATGTGCGTAGAATCGCCTACCAGTATGCAACCCAACGTTCGTCGCGATCTGAGCTTACAAGCTAAGCAGTAACGCATGCAGAATCAAGGATTCGTCGATAGATGGCGCTTCGTGCATACAAATTGAGCGTGGGGTATGTATGAGATGTATGCAGAGTAGTGTAAACAAAACGATTTATGTTCACTTCACTGTTTGACAACAAGAAAACACTAAACCGCAACACAAATGATCAGCTGATGATCGGACAAAAAAGTACGTTCACGAAGTTGATGCAATACAATTTTTCAACACTCAATAAACATAAAATAATCAAAACAAAAACGGAGCTACTGAAGGCTGTCTATATCAAACGACCGTGTTGCCAGATATCCTACGTCATCCAAACTGCTCTTGACTTTAGATCCTAAAGTCTATGGGTGTAACGGTAACTGCTTTCATTACACAAAGCTGCGATTTGTAATCTATCATGTCCAGCAAATCTTCTGAAAGATAAATAGACAGTATCAGATCAGTCGGGGTGTCCTAGGTGATCCAAACTGTTCTTGAGTTTAAATCATAAAGTCTGCGGATGTAACGGTAACTTCTTTTATTATACAAAGCCGCGATTTGTAATCTATCATGTCCAGCAAGTATTCTAAAAGTTCAATGGACAGTATCAGCACAGTCGGGATATCCTAAGCCATCCAAACTATTCTTGAGTTTAGATCCTAAAGTGTACGGGTGTAACGGTAACTTCTTTCATTATACAAAGCTACGATTTGTAATCTATCAAGTCCAGTAAGTCTTCTGAAAATTCAATGAACAATATCAGATCAGTCGGGGTATCCTAGGTCATCCAAACTGTTCTTCCCATGATCGCATAGTCGACGTAACCACCATTCACAATGTCAGTACGATATAACAGATATGGATACTGTTACGAGTGTAGACCTGAAGCCCTGAACTCCAAGGTAGTTTGGCTGACCTGGAATATCCCTGTCGTGTCTGTAAATGACACTTGAGATTTCAAGAGCTTCGCGAAACCCAGCAGGTTATCCAATATTATTATTTATGGCAAAACACATAAAGTTATTTTTGTGGATTTACAGGACTCCATTATAGAACAGTTTGGACCAACCTGAATGTCCCAAAGGGATATAATAAAAAAGTAGACTTCAGATTGGTCCAGTAACCACGGATAAATATGCAACGTTACTCAGTATAACAAATATGGCTGTTGATACGAGTGTAGACCTGAAGTCCTGAACTCCAATATAGTTTGGCTGACCTGGAATATCCTTGTAGTGTCTCTGAATGACGTTTGAGATTTCAAGAGCTCCGCGAACCCTAGCAGATTGTACAATACTATTATATATGGTGAAAACACATAAAGTTGTTCTTGTAGATTTGAAGGACTTTATTATAGAACAATTTGGACGACCCTAGATGTCCCAAAGGTTTAAAATAAGCTAGTAGACTTCAGATTGTTCCAGTAACTCCAGTTGATTATGCAGCGTTTTTCAGTATAACAGATATGGATACTGTTACAAGTGTAGACCTGAAGTCCTGAGCTCCAAGGTAGTTTGGCTGACCTGGAATATCCCTATAGTGTCTATAAATGACATAGTAGATGTCAAGAGCTTCACGGATCTCAGTAGGTTATGCAATGCTATTAATTGTGGCGATAATACATAAAATTATTCTTGTAGATTTGAAGGACTTCACTATAGGACAGTTTGGAACACCTAGAACATCCCAGAATATAAAATACCTTTTGATATTCTTGATAAAGGCTAAATGGATACATATACACCAAACCCACATCCAAATTCAGCTTTTAGAACAACTGGTATGTCAATTATTTCGTTTTTGCAATTTTCATGGTGTTCAGGATGATCTAGGTAATCAATGAAGTCCCAAATACAAATATCCCTAATAGAGGACTCATTTTTCAACAACTTTGCCGAAGACAGTATTCTGTTTTATCGAATGGGTGAATTTATACTGTCGTTTCTATGTTGGGGTCATATATGACCCCTCCGGCTCCATAGGGTTAAATAAGCTTTAGGCATCAATAACCAGATTGATTTTTTTCCAAACGTTATTGTCAGTGTTTATTTCGCCCCGAATCGACTGCAACATTAAAATTGCCATTTTGAGTAAATTCTGATCAAAAATAAAATACTATACATTGCTAAATCTGCGTATATGTGTTGAGAAACACATTTCAATAAGTGATTAGTTCAATCACCACCAAGGTGTGAAACGTATTCAATAACAATTTGCCATTCTTCATCGTTCGTCGTCGCAGATATATCGGGCGATGTCTGCGGAGCTACATAATAGATAGAAGGCACATTCTGACTTCAATCTTGCATACAATATTGTATGGAGAGCTTTGAGGGGAACTTTAAGCTTTACATATTGTATGCAGTGATACCTATACAAATGTGCGCAATCCGATATAGGATATACGGATATTGTAAATGTGTGAATACAAAATTAGCAAACTGAACTGTATTAGATATAAGCATCGATATAGAACCATGTACATAATTTATGACCTGACAAGTTTATTTCCAATAAAAGTATCTTAAAACCTGAAGTGTTATCGGATTATTATTTCCTACACAACAAAGGTTATCGGCCCAGCAGCCCAGATCCAGTGGTTAACTGGCCCAGCAGCATCCAAAAGTTAACTGGCATCGACTTCCCAGTGGTTAACTGGAGGCAGCAGCGACAGAACGGAAGGGTCTAAGCCGTTGGACGTAGCCAAGACTTGTTGGACCGCTTCCATGGTCAGAATGCGAGAGAGACTATTCTTGATCAAATATTGACACCGAGATTCGCTGCGCAAGATTTTCGACGAGTATGACGTCGTCGTGAGGGAACTCGAACGGATGCGGTCCGGAATCACGCAGGAGGAGAAGGTCCACGCGCCTCTCAGTGCGGTTCCCGTCAAAGGAGCGTTGCTGGTACTCTCCAACCAGGAACTTTGCCAGAAATCCATTACGGATATCAAGCGGATGTTCCTTGATGCTGAAGCTGGGGAAGAAAAGATGGCGGTTAAGAACGTTGTCCTCAAAGCCAAGAAGAGGATGACAACGCGTTGTTTTGGGTGCAACGAGACCGGCCATTTCAATAACAAATGTCCACTAATGAAGAAGTTCGTGGCGAAGGAGAAGTATAAGGAACAGCAGGAGAACAACAAGCGTGCTTTCGCAATGATGACGCGACCTAACGGCGGCAGCGAGAGGACGGACAACAGCAAATGAGTGCGGTTTGTCGTAGATTCGGGTGCGAGCGACCATATGGTGAACGACGTGCGCCTTCTGGAGATATCCAAGATTTGGAGACACCGGTGCTGATCTCCACCGCCAAGTCCGGCGAGAAGCTTCAGGCTACGAATTGTACCATGTTCTTTTTACACCTGGTCTTGAAGAAAATCTCCTTTCGGTTAGAAGGGCGGGTAAAAATGGTAAAAGAGTTACTTTTGCCGGGGAAAAGGTCATCTTTCAATATAAAAAGGAAGTAATTGCTTCAGGAAAGTTCAGTGATGGTTTGTTCTACCTTGACTTTATTTGGGATGGAAAGTCCACGGAATCGGGTTCATGCTCAGCATACGTTGGAAAGCGGGAGAATCTTGAGACTTGGCATAGGCGATTGGGACATCTGAGCACTTCAGGAATCGGAAAGCTAATCAAGAAGGGAATGGTTGAGGGCATCAATCTACCTTCCGAAGAGTTAAGCGGAGCAGGCGTATGCGATGGTTGTTTGGCGGGTAAGCAGGCTGCTTTCACGTTTCAGGATATGAAATTGCCAAGATCAAAACAACCATTGCAATTGATACATTCAGACGTCTGCGGAAGCATGGAGCAAGAAACATACGACGGCTACAATTACTTTGTAACTTTTATTGACGACTACACGCATTTTCTGGTAGTTTACCCGTTGAAGCATACATCCGAAGTCTTTGAGAAATTTAAGGAGTACGAAGCCATGGCAACAGCTCACTTTGAAACAAGAATCTCGATGCTCAGATACGATAATGGTGGAGAATATACTTCCAAAGAATTTCAAAGACACTGTAAGAAAAATGGGATTCGGATGGTGTATACGGTTCCGTATACTCCACAGCAAAACGGAGTAAGTGAACGAATGAACAGATCACTGATGGAGAAAGTCAGAGCAATGCTCTACGAAAGCAAGTTGCCTAAAGGTATGTGGGGAGAAGCGTTATACGCAGCAACATATCTGATCAACAGATCTCCAACCAATGGATTAGAAGATGACAAAACACCTTATGAAATGTGGTTTGGAAAGCGCCCAAGTTTGAAGCACCTGAGGATTTTCGGCTGCACGACCTTCAAACAGATTCCTAAGGAAAGGCGTCGAAAGTTAGACTCAAAAACTAAACCGTTGATTTTTGTGGGGTACGCAAACAGAGCTATGGAAAATTATGGACGAGAACAGCTTTCCCGGGAAGCTGACTAGACTGATAAGAGCAACGATGGACGGTGTGCAGAACAGCGTAAGGATTTCGGGTGAGCTATCCAGTTCATTTGAATCTCGACGGGGACTACGACAAGGTGATGGACTTTCCTGCCTACTATTCAACATAGCCCTGGAAGCTGTTATGCGACGAGCCGGGCTCAACAGCTGGGGTACGATCTTCACGAAATCCAGCCAATTTGTCTGTTTTGCGGATGACATGGATATTATTGCCAGAACATTTGGAACGATGGCAGAACAGTACACCCGCCTGAAACGTGAAGCAGCAAAGGTCGGACTGGTGGTGAATGCGGCTAAGACAAAGTACATGCTGGTAGGTGGAACTGAGCGAGACAGGACAAGCCTTGGCAGCAATGTTACGATAGACGGGGATACTTTCGAGGTGGTAGAAGAATTCGTCTACCTCGGTTCCTTGCTAACGGCTGACAATAACGTGAGCCGTGAAATGTTGAGAAAACATATCAATAAGTGATTAGTTCAATCACCACCAAGTTGTGAAACGTATTCAATAACAATTTGCCATTCTTCATCGTTCGTCGTCGCAGATATATCGGGCGATGTCTGCGGAGCTTACATGATAGATAGAAGGCACATTCTGACTTCAATCTTGCATAAAATATTGTATGGAGAGCTTTGAGGGGAACTTTAAGCTTTACATATTGTATGCAGTGATACCTATACAAATGTGCGCAATCCGATATAGGATATACGGATATTGTAAATGTGTGAATACAAAATTAGCAAACTGAACTGTATTAGATATAAGCATCGATATAGAACCATGTACATAATTAATGGCCTGACAAGTTGATTTCCAATAAAAGTATTTTAAAACCTGAAGAGTTATCAGATTACTATTTCCTACACAATAATATGTACATGTAGACACATTCAAACACTCGCTACTTCGAAATTATAAGAATTCCACCATATGAAAAACATATTTCAATTCTAATGATATTTTGGTTATTTTGGAGGAATATAAATGGTACTTCAAAAATAGAACAATGACTTGTTCCTTTACACTTTTATGCACTTGAAAGTTTAACACAAAAATCAACAGTTTCGGCAAAAACAGGGGTGTCCATTTCGCCCTATGTGTTCATTATGCTCCCCTAACTGTGCAGCAAACTAAACTGTAGTTTTCGGAACAAGAAAACCCATCATCCAAAATTTCCGCATGTATGAAAGTGTTCGTGCAATCACTTAGGTCGTTTTCAGCGGTGGTCCATTTTTTTGTTCCAAATTTATAACAGTTCTAAAAATTTGGAACGCCAAAAATAGACCAATTTCCGCCCGCTTCCCCCTGTTTTGTTTTTTTCCGATTTCTAAATCGTGCATTAAACGTCAACTTGTCACTGTTTTGAGAGTAGAAATAGTTATCCCTCAAGGTAAAGCTTATTCGTGGAGATAAAAAAAATCCTCCGGAGTTCCACTAGGAAGTCTTTTAGACGTGTCATCAAGGCTTCCTCCTGATGTTTCACCTGGGATTAATCTGGAAGTTCAAACTGATATTGGTTCAGGAGTTTCATCTCAGATTTTCCTGGAATTTCCATCTGACATTTTTGCAAGAGTTCAAATTGGTATTCGTCCCGGAGTTTCACCTGAAATTCTTCCAAGAGTATACCTGAGCATTCTTAAAGAATTCACCCTGGGATTTCTCCAGGAGTTCCATCTGGAATTGCTCCAGGAATCTCACCGAGAATTCTTCTAGGAGACCTACTTGAAAATCTCGCAGAAGCCCAACCTGGAATTTCTCCAATACAGTAGACGTTCGGTCGGTGCAAACGATCCCGAAGGAATTCCCGGAGAATCTCTGGGATTAATTTCGAAATAACAATTTTCAGGGGAACTTCTGTAGGAATACTTTGATGAACCCTTGGGGCAATTTCCTGAGGAGCTTGGAGAGAAATTCTCTGCGGAGCAGAAAAATTCTCCGGAAATTACTCCAAGAGCTCCTTCGAAAATTCTTCCAAGAGTTTCTCCGGGAATTCCTTCTAGAAGCTCCACTTGGGTTACTCCGTAAATTACTGGAGGTTTTCCAGGAATTCCTCTAGGAGTTTCTCCGGGAATCCCGCTAAGAGTTCCTCCGGGAAATTTTCTATGAGTTTTTTTTTCAGAAATACCTTGAAGAGATCCACTGGGAGTTCATCTATAGATTTCTCTTGGAATTTCTTTATGAGTTCTACGGGGAATTTCCCTTGGAGTTCCTCTTGGAATTCCTCTGAGTTTTACCGGAAATTTCTCTAGGAGATCGTCTGGGAATTTCTCTTGGAGTTTTACTGGAAATTCCTCCAGTAATTCCACTGGGAAGCTGCAGGAATTTCTCTAGAAGTTCTTCCGGGAATTTTCTAGGAGTTCCACTGAGAGTTCCTCTAGGAGTTTTCACTGGTAGTTACTCTATGAATTCTTCTGGGAATTTATCTTGTAGTTCTATTGTTAAATTCTATAGGAGTTCCACCGGTTATTCCATTTGAGCTCTTCCGGGTATTTCTCTAGGAGTACCACTGCGAATTATTTCTGCAGTTCTTCCGGGAAGTCCTCTAGAAGGTTCTCCGGAAGTTCTTCAAGGAGCTTCACCAATAATTCATCCAGAAAGTCCACTTGGAGTTCCTCCAATAATTATTCCCATGAAATTATCTAGAAGTTCTTCCGAGAATTCTCTTAGGAGTTCCTCCATGATTTGCTCTAAGAGTTCCTGTAGGGGGAAGTCAACTAGGAGTTCCTCCGGGAATTCCCGGAATTTTCACTGTGAATTTGTCAATTAATTCTTCCTGGAGTTTCTCTAGGATTTTGACCCAAATCCTCTAGAAGTTCCTCTGGTAATTCCCCTAGGATTTGCTCCGGAAATTTCTTTAGGAGTTCCATTGAGACTGCCTTTAGAAGTTTCCACTAGGAGTTCACCTATGAATTCGTGTGGAAATTCCTAGGAGTTCAACGGAAAATCCCAAGATTTTTTCAAGAAGTGTAATTTCTTCCAGTATTTTTTTTAAGAGCCTTTATTATTTTTAGGTAACTTCTCCGTAATTCTCTGACAAACTTCAGAAGTTACTGCGGAAATTTCTTCAAATAGTGTTGTATACTGTTCCCCGAAGTTTCTGCATAAGCTTTTTCGTAAATCTCAAAAACATCTATTGGGAATTCGTCCAATAGGATCCAAATCCAGAATTTATTGTGGGAATTTCATTTGAAAATATATTATCAATCACAGCATATTTAAGATGTATTTGAAAATATATCACAAATGCTCTTAAGGGCCTGTCTAAAGGAATTTCAGGTGGAACTCAGAAACAATTCTTTGAGATACTTCGAATGGATATGCAGGAGGAAATTCGGAAGAAACTTCTTATGAATATTTCCCGTAACAACACCGGAAAGAACACCTGTTCATCTAGGACGAACACATAAAGAATAGTCGAAGCAGCAGGCAGTGGATTTCTGAAGATTAAAGGTTTTACTGGAGAAGCTATGACAAGATTTTCCGAAAAAAAAACTATGATGAACTTTAGAAAAATCTTGATATTCTTGATATAATTTTAGAGAGATCTCCAGAAGTAACATAAAAAGCATTTTCAAAAGGATCTTCGTAAGAAATTCGCGGAGGAAGTCCTGGAAAAATACCTAGAAAAACTCTAGAATTTCCGGAAAAAAATCCTGATGAATATCTAAATGGGATTCTTGGAATATTTCCGGAAAGTTTTCTTAAGAATACTTGATAAAAGTTTCATTCAGAATCTGAAATTAATTCCCCGGAGCAATTTTAAAAGTGATTCCTGAAAGAGTTGTGAGGAAAAATCCTAAAAGAACTCTGAGGAAATGCTAAAACAATTTTGAAATGAGCTTCAGAAAATCGCCACAGAGACATTTCAGCAGGAATTTTCGGGTGCTCCGGAGACAGTGCAAAATCTTGGTAACTTCATGAGCTACACAACTAAAAAACAGTCCCACTATTTTCCATGCCCTATATCCTGGAATGTTCAGCCGATTCGACCAAACTTTGGCCTTCAACAAATCTCATTCGGGTCACGGATCAGATGAGCGTTATCACTGCACTGCTGCCGCTGAAGGATTCACTAGCTCGGGATCGGATTAGCTGGGCCATTTTTCAACTCGACTGGAAGGTTCGAACAAGGTCCTAACCCTGTGAGGAGCAGGCTAAAACAATCCACGGTCACCACCGCCTAGTCCGGTGCCGAATTTCAATTTCATTTCATGGCAGGGATATGCTCTTCGATGCAACAAGGAAAGATCGGAGGTACACCTATGTGCTAGTTCCTGCTATGTAGTTCCCAATCCGGAGCAACAAAATCAGGTGCCAGGTCGCTCAGTAGCGTATTCCTTCGTAAGTGAAATCGTCCGAAGCGAAATGATGTCAATGGAAGAACCAGAGCGAAGTGGCGATGAGTCTATCGGAACCGTTTTGAAGTTCTGTTTCTGAAAAGTTCACCGAAATAAATGAAATCAATTATCAAAATACCTACAGAAATAAATTAAATCGAAAAATACCAACTTCTTACTATATCAAGAGCAGCCAGCGCGACCAAAACAAACAACAAAAAACAACTGTCAAATGATTTGGAACTGGCCAGGTTCTCGTTCCAAATCGTGAGCACAATGAAACAAGATGTAGGGTAAGAAATCAAACTTTGAACTAGTCAAATTGTAATCTTAATTTGAACCATTTCAAAATTCATTAAAACGACGTACTTTTCAGGCAAATATTGTCCCGAAAAAGATGTTAAACAGCTTTCCATAATATAACCTGATAACATGGACTTTAAAAGCATTGAAAAAAGCGTTTTTGTCATGGACAACAGGCAATAGAAAAATCACTGTGATTTCACCCATTTCCCCCAAGAGAAAGCACATTTTCGGTGCACTCGTACAGCTCATGCATTGTATCACACGTAATATGTGAATTGTGAACACGTCAAATGAAAGCTTATTTATCGTAGAATCGACCAACCGAATAATATTCCGCAATATTTCTCATAAAATTATCAAATTTATGTTCTTACTTGGAGAATGTTATCTTAAGTTGAACAATTTGTAATCTAAATTTGAACTAGTAAACGGGGGTGAGCTTCTAGTGTTGGCCTATAGATTGCGCTAGTGGTTGCTTTGTTTACTCTTGGGGGATGGAAAAATCCAAATTCAGTTTCCAAATTCCTAAAGAATTTCGAACATTCTGAGTTGAGATTCCACTGCCTAATGAAAAATAGGTATGAGAATTAGCAGATTCATGTTGCTCGAGCTGCTGCCGCCAGTAGTTCAAATTAAGATTAAAATTGGTTCAAATTATGATTACGATGGTTCAAATTAAGATTAAAATCATTGTTGATGAAAAATCGAATATTTTAATGAAATTCGGTGCAAATACAAACTTTTTACCATTTAACAGAAAGCTTATACCCATGGCTTTCATGTACATACGATTTTGCCGTAGTAAATTATTTCCATGTGGGAGAAAAAATCACTTAAAATTTGCACTGCTTCAGAAAGCCGCAATTTGGTTCAAATTTTGATTACCTCCCTTAGCACAGTTTTATTTTATTTGGAACGAAACTGTTCGAAAATGAAATTTGGAACGCAGCGGTGGAGATGTAAAATTTTGGTTTGGTCTATTCTAATGTCAAAATTTTGAATAGAACGCGACCGCTGAAAACAACCTTATACTGTCAGTGATGAATTGTTATCCAAAATAAGAGGCATTGATAAAACGTGTGTTCAATCTATATTAATTAGAGTCAGACGTGTTTGAAGCAGCGATTACATTCCGTAAAATTTAACACAATGGATAGTAGTTCCTTTTAAACTATAAACTTATCACTAAACAAACATGCTACTGTTAATACAGATGATGTCCAATTCACGGATGTCTATGTCACAACTCCAAGCACTGTTCAATCATACAATCTATTGATTGCTGTAGAGAGTAGCGGAGAAGACGTCATGAGTAAAGAGCATGCAATACCATTGAAAATGGAACTAATCTGTTAATGGGGTATGAACGGATCAAATCAAGCAGAATACAAGCAAAACTTCAGCAATTTCGGATGCCTCTGACACAAATATGTTTATGTCAGCGTTTGCACCATTGAGATTGGTGAAATATAGTAGGATGTAAACAATCTACTGGCGGAATGAAAAATGTTCCTCAACACGATACTGTCGTCCAATCCGATTTCATACAGGTCCATTAATTTCAACGAGCGGAGTCCCACCAGCAGCGGCTGTGTCTTTGCGTAAGCTATCTACCATAATACCGTCAGCCGGGGTAACATTGTGCCAGGTGGGTGAAAAAGTGATGTGAATTTTATTGTAAGGAGTACTGTACATACAAAATCGCTATTTTAAAATATCTTGCAGAAAACAACCGGATATGTAATGAATTGCTGTTTTCAAGGTGTTTTGAGCATTTGTTTTGAAAAGGAACACGAGTTTTCTTGGTTTTGTATGAAAAACTTATATGATCGAGCTAGTAGTACACACATTTCATTTTGGGGGTGTCTGGGTCATATAAAATCAATGCCATCAGTACAAGAACCTTACAAATGTGAATTAAAGAAAGCGAAGGTGAAAGATACTAAAATTGCTGTTGTTTCGACGCAGTGCGCGAACACGGCACTATTGAAGATTTAATCAGGCAGGTAACTAATCTTACTACGACTGTCGAAAAACTGTAGCAGGATTTGCGAAAGAAAGATAAGTTTATGATGGAAGAGCTGCTATCCAGAGAAATAAACACCGGAAGGAAGTGAAATCCTGCAGTAGTGGTGAAACTCCAGAAGGGTTAGAAATTCTTCTGCCTCTTTTGGTGAAATACCGGCTTCTTCTTTTGTTGTGAACGAGAAGGTTAAAACCATTAGGACCAACAGTGGATCTGAAAACACCTCGAAGAATTTTAAAAAAAGGAAAAAGGCAAAAAAATGCTGGTACCGTGATTTTGGGTGAAATTGATCACTTTTCACACTTTTAGGCGACTAATTATTGAATAGTTATCGATATGGTCAAACCATAGGCGCCAACTTAGGGGGGCGAAGCACTTTTTGCCCCCCCCCCCAATATTTTGCGAGAGGGGCAAAGTATCGTTTCGCTCCCCCCAATAATTTAGCTTAATTTTCACCGACACGCGATACCATTATTTTCTAAGGAACACGTCAAAAACTAAATTTCACCTGCTTGTATATTATCTACCTCAAACCTATGTATTTTAATGAAACACTACTTGAAGAAACCCCAACAGCGCGCAGTGTTCTCTCGTAGTAAGGAGTGATAGTTTTTAAGCGTGCTTTGAAAGTGCTTTCCTTTGTGCTTTTATTTTATGCGCTGTTCAATGAAAGCTTATGCACGATAAAAAATATTTTACAGCGTGCTAAGGAATATTGAGACAAGACAAACAAGATGTGCACTGTGCAGGCGTGTGATAGGCGTAGTTGAAAGCTTTTTTTCGATGACTGTTGCTGCCTTTATTTTTTCGCTCGCTTTATCATTGAACGTGAACGCAAAATTGTATGCAGTTGACTGTTGAGGTTTTGGTAGTACCGGAAGAATTATATGAAAATAAAAACAATTAGCGTAAGTATAGTTTATATATTACGATTGTTGACTATTTTCGGTGAAAATAGTCAACAATCGTAATATATAAGATTCGACGGTGACCTAAACTCCACAAAGTAAGTATAGTTTGTTCAAAAATGCGCCAGGAAGAGATTGATAGTTATTTATGTAACGAGTTGCAAAAAGTTGATTTTTTCAGCACGAGTCGTACATTTATACAACGAGGCTTGCCGAGTTGGATAAATACGAAGAGTGCTGAAAAAATCGAGTTTTGCAACGAGTTCCATACAAAATTTTATGCAATGATTTTTTCATAATGCAACTCATTTGAGTTGCATAATGTTCATAATGCAACTCAAATGAGTTGCATTATGAAAATTATGCAACTATTTTTTATTATGCAACTCATTTCAGTTGCATTATGAATCAGTTCGGAAAAGTTGACCATTATGATACCAAAATGAGTTATATAAAAAATAAATTATGATACTGAATTGCATAAATTATTTTTCAATGCATTTATCAGCCAGGAGCGGCTCAGACAGTTTGACGGAATGGACAAGTTCGTAGTCAAATTACCAGCGAAAAAATCCAGCACCGCCTCTGCCGCCGACTGCCGCTCAGACTCTTCCTGCCTTGTGAATCCTGCACAAAAATCGTCTGTGGGACAAATCCCTGGTGATCCGAGTTTCGACAAGGATTCCTTATCTGTTGCGGACCTTGTGGAAGGATCATCGACTGCTACTGCAAGTCAAACTGTAAGTACAAAGCGCCGGTTTCTACAAGGTTGGACGACCAGCTTCCCGTGGATTTCGTATGAAAAAACAAACGACGCAGTGCTATGTTCGACATGCCGGGAAATCTTTCATACGATGGGCCTACCGTTTTCCACCAAAAAGGAAACCATTTTTATTGAAACTGGTTTCAAAAATTGGAAAAAGGCTATTGAAAAGTTTAAACTGCATGAGAATTTTATTTTTTTTATTGACTTTTTATTATGGGGAAATTCAGCCCGAGGCTGGGTCATCCCCAGGACTGCATGAGAAGTCAATGTGCCACCGGGAGGCAGTGGTGAAGATGCACGCATTGAAGTCATCTGTTGACGTCAGTGCACAGCTCTCTGACCAGCGAAAGAAGGAAATGATACCAAACCGAACATGCTTGAAAAAGATTTTTTCGTTCTGTATTTGGCGTGTCAAGGTCTAGCGATTCGGGGTCACAACGATGACGCAAGTAATTTTACAAATTTGTTGCAACTGCGTGGTAAGGATGCAGAGGAGTTTAAATCTTGGTTAAAACGTGAATCATACACCTACTGCAGCAATGGAATTCAGAACGAAATTCTAGATCTTCTTAGCCACACCATGCTTCGAAAACTGCTCGACGTGATCCGGAAGGCTAGTTTTTTTTGCTATAGTTTGTGATGAGACGGCAGACATATCTAGAAAGGAGCAGTTTGCGTTTTGCATTAGATTCATTCGGACCTCGTTGGAGGCTGAAGAATTTTTCCTCGGCTTCTGCCAGGTGGAACCAACAACATCCGCAGCGCTGTTTACTGTGATTAAGGATGCGCTCACTCGGTTTAATTTGTCCTTGTCGAACTGCAGAGGGTAATGCTATGATGGTGCTAGAAACATGGCTGGAGGCAAGCAAGGTGTTCAGGCCAAAATTCTTGGTGAAGAGAAACGGGCTTTATTTGTTCACTGTTGGGCACATTCGTTGAACTTGGTTGCACAAGACGCGATAAAATTAAATTCGGTTTGCAGAGATGCTTTAAATATGGTTAAGGACATGATTAATTTTGTCAGGGACTCTCCGAAACGACTGGCCATTTTCCAAACCATGAAATCAGATGATTCCACTAATCTGTGTCCTCTATGCCCAACAAGATGGACTGTAAAGTATGTGTCGATGTCGTCGTTATTGTCAAACTACTCTACATTGGTTGATTTCTTTACGGATTTGGCTGAGAATGATTCTTCCGATGCTGGTGCGAAGGCCTCTGGGTTTGCGAAAATGATGCAGAAGTTTGATTTTTATTTCACACTCGTGGTACTGGTGAAGCTTTTTAGCTACGTGGATACGGTGAACACGGCATTGCAGAAGAAATCTCTGAGATTGGAAGAGGGACAAAGAATGATTCAAACTCTGAAAGCAAGCCTTAACTTCAGCAAAAATGATTTTTCTAAGTTATGGGAGAAGGCAGCATCGGGTAAACCTGCCGAGGTTGGTGAACCAAGGCTCGCCAGAAAGAGGAAGGTTCCAAAACGTTTTCAGTCTGTTGACCAACCGGAAATTTCACGCTCAATTGAGGAGATTTACGAATCTCAATACGTGGAAATCATCGATAGGATCCTTGAATTGCTTAACACACGCTTCGAAACTGAGTCATTCAATTTAGCAACGAAAATTGAGCAGTTTCTGCTAGGAGATGATACCCACAAAGAGGAAATCACAAGTTTCTACGAAAGTGACATCGAACCAGAACGGGTTTGTTTGCAACGAGAAATGTTTCTGCAAATTATGAAAGAGGCGAACAAACCCGTGGAGAGTATCACGGACATCGTTGATTACTTGAAGGGACAGCCGCATTTGATAGACCTTCTTCCAGAATTCGTTAAGTTTCTGAACTTGTTCATCACACTACCAACCACATCATGCACTGCAGAGCGATCATTTTCTGGACTGCGGAGACTAAAAATATACTTGCGTTCTACAATGGGGCAACAACGTCTGAATTCCCTATCCGTTCTACATTTCCACAAAGATACGGCAAAGGAGTTAAACATTGATGAAGTCGTGAATGATTTTATTTCCCGAAACGATCAGAGAAGGAGCACATTTTACATGTAAGAGTTATGGTTGAACTTGAATTTGAATGAAAATAAGATAAACAAAACATATAAAAGTGTTAAATAAACATGTTTAAAACTGAAAAAAGTGTTTAAATTAAAATATTTATTTTACTCTTATGTGACATTGACATCGATCCATTTATCTTAAGAAACATAAATACCCTATAAATCGACCACCCTAACGTCACTCACATCAACAACAAACTCCTGTCCCACCCTTCCCTCTGACCCTCTGACTACTATAATTTCTGTCCTGTGGGAATTTTTGCCCACCACCCCCACCCACCCCAATAATTTGTTGAAGTTGGCGCCTATGCCTTTTTCTTGTTCGTTTCTAATTTCAGTTCTTACTTGTTTTCACTTTTAGGTTAAGTTGTACATAGTAGCACTAAATATAATTTTTAAGAAACATTTTAACACTAACAAAACTAATTTGACCAAGTTGGCGCGTCTGGGTCAAACTCATTGCTATAAAACAAGTACGACCACGGTTCCCATCAGTCTACCATGTTGGAACTTTAACTGCAAATCATTTTATTGCAATAAATATCATTTGAAATGAAAAATCAATATTTTTGCTTTCGGGGTGAAATTTATCAGTAAATGAAATTCATTTGTTAGTGCTGAAAATATGTTTCCACCTGAATTACCCACCCCAGAATGCGAAAAGCTACGCAAAACTTTTACAAGTTATCTATTTTTTTTTAATTATATGCAGGGATAAAGACGGAGGCCTCTTGACGGACGGACGTGAGGTGATCGAAAGGTGGAAGCAGCACTTCGATCAGCACCTGAACGGCGTGGAGAACGTAGGCACGGGAGCCCACGGCAACGGAAGAAACGACGACGCCAGTGCAGCGGAGGACGGAAATGAACCAACTCCCACGCTGAGGGAAGTTAAGGATGCCATTCACCAGCTCAAAACCAACAAAGCAGCTGGTAAGGATGGTATCGCAGCTGAACTCATCAAGATGGGCCCAGAAAAGTTGGCCACCTGTCTGCATCGGATGATAGTCAGGATCTGGGAAACCGAACAGCTACCGGAGGAGTGGAAGGTAGGGGTAATCTGCCCCATTCACAAGAAAGGCGACCATTTGGAATGTGAGAACTTCAGGGCGATCACTATTTTGAATGCTGCCTACAAAGTGCTATCCCAGATCATCTTCCGTCGTCTGTCACCTAAAACAAATGAGTTCGTGGGAAGTTATCAAGCCGGTTTCATCGCCGGCCGGTCGACAACGGACCAGATCTTTACCGTACGGCAAATCCTCCAGAAATGCCGTGAATACCAGGTCCCAACGCATCGCCTGTTCATCGACTTCAAAGCGGCATACGACAGTATCGACCGCGCAGAGCTATGGAGAATCATGGACGAAAACGGCTTTCCTGGGAAGCTGACTAGACTGATTAAAGCAACGATGGACGGTGTGCAAAACTGCGTAAGGGTTTCGGGTGAACTATCCAGTTCATTCGAATCAATCTCGCCGGGGACTGCGACAAGGTGACGGACTCTCATGTCTACTCTTCAACATCGCTCTGGAAGGTGTGATGCGACGAGCCGGGCTCAACAGCCGGGGAACGATTTTCACAAAATCCGGTCAATTTGTGTGCTTTGCGGACGACATGGACATTATAGCTAGAACATTTGGAACGGTGGCAGAACTGTACACCCGCCTGAAACGCGAAGCAGCAAAGATCGGGCTGGTGGTGAATGCCTCAAAAACAAAGTACATGCTGGTAGGTGGAACCGAAAACGACCGGATCCGTCTGGGTAGGAATGTTACGATATACGGGGATACTTTCGAGGTGGTGGAGGAATTCGTCTACCTCGGATCCTTACTGACGGCTGACAACAACGTGAGCCGTGAAATTCGGAGGCGCATCATCAGCGGAAGTCGGGCCTACTACGGGCTCCAGAAGAAACTGCGGTCGAAAAAGATTCACCCACGCACCAAATGCACCATGTACAAAACGCTAATAAGACCGGTGATCCTCTACGGGCACGAGACATGGACTATGCTCGAGGAGGACCTACAAGCACTCGGAGTTTTCGAGCGACGCGTGCTAAGGAGGATCTTCGGCGGTGTGCAGGAGAATGGTGTGTGGCAGTGAAGGATGAACCACGAGCTCGCTGCACTTTACGGCGAACCCAGCATCCAGAAGGTGGCCAAAGCCGGAAGGATACGGTGGGCAGGGCATGTTGCAAGAATGCCGGACAACAACCCTGCAAAGCTGGTGTTTGCAACTGATCCGGTAGGCACAAGAAGGCGTGGAGCGCAGAGAGCACGATGGGCGGACCAGGTGGAGCGTGACTTGGCGAGCATCGGGTGCGACCGAGGATGGAGAGCGGCAGCCACGAACCGAGTATTGTGGCGTACTATTGTTGATTATGTCTTGTCTTAATGATGTTGAACAAATAAATGTAATGTATTTTTTTAATTAACTCAGTTGAAAGTTTAAAAAAAACCTGAAAGTATGCAATTTCCATACTAAATGAATGGTTACTTCTCGGAAAAGTGAAATTTTATGTATAAATTTGAATATTTATAGAATTTTTGATGACGAAATCGTGTTTAGCGAATACTTGGCGGTTAGAAACATTAATTCAAATATTCATCACATGTGCGATACATCCACGGTAACAAAAGTTTGAAAGCGTATTTGAAGTTAGCTTAAAACGCAGTTTTCGAAAATAATTAAATACTTAAATAATTATATACTTAAGTAATTAAATACAGAAATATGTGACTAAATTGCTGTAAAACATGTAAACTCATCATTCAATAATTCTTTAGCCAGATGTTTAAAGTTTAAAGCATTATTTTTAACAAATAAAAATTACCCTCTCGTCGATCAATTTCATCCGAAATCACGGTACCTAACTCAATCGTCATCGTCAAGTTCACCAAATGCGGTCCAGCAAGGCTCGACAGGCAAAAGAAACCAACAAACAATAAACTTTTGGAGCTGCTCAGTCCTCCCAATACGATATGCAATACCACACCGATATCTTGTTCCTCTTTATGTTAACTCCAGACGAAACACACAACGATGATCAAAACAGTAGGGAGTCGATTGAGCAACCGACACACTCATCTTATCAGAAAGAACAATTACAGGGGACTTCGAATAGCCGGGACACCGTCAGTGCGGAAGCTACACCCCAACCGGAACTAGCGGACAACCTCCGGCGCTCGAATACTCTTTCTGTTAGTGGAACGCACAAGGGATTAACAACCCGTTCCCCGACTGAATCTGGCAGTGCCATACAAGCCATCAGATCCAGCACTATCAAACATCCTTCAATCCAGGCCGTCAAAAACGAGGTAGACACATCAGTAACCCTCATGTGGACTCCTGGCCACTGCGGTATACCGGGCAACGAGCGAGCCAACGGCCTTGCCGTCATGGGCCGGCACAGCTGGACACTCTCCAACAAGATACCAGAAGTGATATTAGACTACGGATTAAAAACACTTTGTTGAATGCATGGACAACTGAAAGGAACCAGGATAGATCTCTGTTTATTACACAAATCAAGCAAGAAGTTGTTTCATGGAAGGATCAACCCAACTGTAAGAACAGAAGTTTTCTTATTCGTGTCTCTCACAATATGGGTGGTGGCTATACCAAAATGTTCTGCTTACTACATACACTATCATATAAAAAGTTTTCAGTAGAAAAGTAATATCTTCACTTTAGAATGTGTGCTTCGCTTCTATGTGATTACAACCAGCTGAAAAAAAAAATATTTTACTATTTCTACAGTTCCAACATTTTCTACCTTCAAAGCTTCTTGTGGTATGCAAAAAAAAAATACACTTGGCTTGGTTGCATGTTCTACTTCCCATCTGTTTTTTTTTCTTTTCCATTTGAAAACAAAAACTTTGCTATCTGAAGAGGTGGTTAAAGTATTGTAAAACTATTTATTTGATTTTAATGTTTGTTGGTTGATAGGTATTGTGGAAATCACATTTGCCATTTGTTCGGTGAATGTTCGACGGGAGATGAAAAACAAGTTTGTAGTTTTTTCTTTGTTTTGCAACGGATTTAATTCGGGAATGTACTCCACCCTTCCCAGTACATTGACGAACAGTGATGAATGTAAACAATGCGTGTCGAACTCAAACAAACAAACTAATCGGCAAATTGACTTCTGGTGCGATGAAAAAACAGAAGCAACATTTTTCCTAAAGACTTCCATCTCACATGCCGAGAATCGCAACAAAATATCATAAACTAGCACACATCATTGAGCACGTCTTCTGAGACACTAAGCTAAATTCATTGACCAAACTTCTTCGGGTAAATACCTACCGAGAGCAACGAAGAAAGTTCACGGCAATCAACGAAACGAGCGACACACAGCAGCAATAGAAGCTGAAGCTACGACCACGACGGACCAAACTGAAAGAGTCACTTGAACAAAATCAATAAACTGATTGTTTATGGCACAATTTACCGTCGCAGTTGGTTGCCTTCTCGGTTGGGCAAGGAGAAATCAGTTGAGAAAACGACACCAGCAAAAACAAAGAGACCAACTCCGGTGGGTCCGATAGTCATTACCGCTTGCTTGCTTGCAATGCAGGACCTCTGGCTCAGAAGGATGCGTGAGGAAGCCGGGCAGGTCGAATCAAGTGGTCGTCGAATCGGTAGCGATTCGGTACGGACTTGATGGTCATCGTAATGTCCAAGATATGAACCCTTCATGACACACAAGTTTCCCGCAAAGTTTTATTCTCCGGTCGATGCTGTCACGGTGGGAGGGCACATACACATCCACCGTCAGGACAAGTGCGGTTATGGTTGTCAATAAAGAATGGATATCAGCACCGGAACGTGTGTGGGTATCAAGTGTAGAAACAAAACGAAAGTGTCCATCAGTGCGAGAGGTGGCGTTGATGATGTGGCAGAATGACCAGTTCGCTTTTCTAGATTGCGGAGATCCCGGTGGGAGAACAAGCGTCAGTTCGTAATGGTTACGGTTATTTTCTCAATTGCTGGGTTAGGTACTACTGGTCATTTAGGAATGGTTCATGAATCAGCAAAAAGGGTAAAAGTCATTTGAGGTGGCCACGAAAGCAGCAAAAACAAAGTAAATAAAACAAGTTTGCAAAAAAGGTACAGCTAAAGTAGTATTCATGAAGCGATCGAAAATACAATCGTATGACGGCGTGTTCGATTCCCGTTCTAGGCGGGAAAATTTTCTCGACTCCCTGGGCATACACGCAAAACAAGAAAAGCTACCAAAAATTGAGATATGCCTTTTCTACCAATTTATGTATTAAAAACGTACAGAAAATGTGATAAATCATAATCCATTATTTGTGTTAAGATGCGCTACACGGTTCCACAGGTTCCACACCACTACACACAAACACCCTTATTCAAACCCGAGAAGTTGAACCGGGTTGCGTCTAAAAATAACTTTCGCTTCGCTGCTGAGCTTCGCATCCTATTGTTTACTAGGAATTTCCACCTGCAAACAGCACACTGCTGGATGCCGGCTTTTCAGTGCACAATGGGTCTTGAGTCGTATTTACGAAGACAAAAATGTTTCTGCCAAGTTCCGTCATTTTTTTTGCATTATAATGTGAAATGAGTACGGACGCTCTAGTGTGGCTTTTCCTAAAATCTGCTGAATAATTATTCTCTATACAATTTCAAAATGTTCTACAAAGTTGTAGCAAATTTACAAAAAAAAAAAACATTCAAATGATTAAAACTTTTCGAAAAGTTTTCAATAAATTGCAACTTTTTTTCCCTTTGGACATATTTTAGTCGAGTCCAACGGTACATGAAGACCAATACATTAGTCATAAACTTTCAAAATTTAATTTAATTTGGTTCGCTTAATCCTAAGGTACAGTAATTTGATAAACGGAAATCAAATAATAGGTATTCTACTAGAAGGGCTCTAATTTCGTGTAGAGTTAATCAATCAAGCCCAAATTAGTACCAATTATATCTAACTAGTTGAGGAACAAGTAATCCAAATTTGAATAGTTTTGGTGGACATTATAAAAGGTTACAACTTGCTAAAAATGTTTTGGGCAATTTATAAAACTTAGCATGTTTTGTATATATGTACCACTAGGCAGCGCTAGAGGTCAAGTAAATTTTAAATTTCATATTTCTCAGAACTCTGGTCACTTACAAGTTGGTGTCTTTGACAATGTTGATTGATAGGTCAAGGGCTTACAGTTAATGGTCCACTTGTTTCGAAATTTCGCCACAAGGAAGCGCTAGTTACACATTTGCAAAATTATGCAAATGAATGATTTTTTTCGTAAAGTAATCAAAAAGCTGTACTTTTGTTTTCTTTGAACGTATTTAAGTCAAGTCAAAGGTTTTTCAAAGAGCTATGTATTAGACATAAATGTGCAAAATTTCATTTCGTTCGGTTCACTTAATCATGAGAAATGGCTGTTTAACGAAGAACACTCAAATATGAAACATTTTACTAGAGTCTAGTAAAACTATCCAAACAAGCTCAAATTTGTATCATTTACAGCTAATTAGTTGTGCAACTAGCAGATAAAATTTGAGAATTTTCCCTACACTTTATAAAAAGTTATGGTTTGCTGAATGTTTTCGAGAAAATAAGTAAAAGTTGCATGCTTCTACTAATTTGCAACTAGCGCCGTCTACTGGTAGAATCTTGAACCAATCAGCTAATCAACTGAAAGGCCTTAATAAGCCAAATAACATTGTCGAAGAAACCAACTTTCTAAGTGATCAGACTCCTGAGATATATGGAATATTAAAATTGATTTATCGACCCTTATATGGAATATTAAAATTGATTTATCGACCCTTAACTTTAAGCCCTTGACTAACTGAATAACATTGACGAAGACATCAACTTTCTAAGTGGTGAGAGTCCTGAGATATATGAAATTTAAAATTTGCTTGACTTCTGGCGCCGCTTATTGGTGGAATTTCTAATTAAACGATCCATCACCATCCATCATGAAATCGTAAATAAAATTATTAGAAAGCAGATGTTTGAATCAGTTTAACCAGATGAACCACCTTAACATAACAATAATGGGGAATAGGGTCAACAATAAAAAAAATTCTCAAACACAATATATGTCAAAAAACTTAAAGTTTAAACTTACGTAAATACGGCTCTGGTCCCATTGTGCAGTGAGGCGGCTGTATCATTTCCATCACCAAGCCACGTTTGTGTTGTTAATGATGGCTTTCAGTCTCTCGTCTATCCATGTGTAGTTGTAGCCGTGCTGGTTAGGGCGCAGGGTACTGTGTATGCCATGATAGTATCTCGGTTCGATTCTCGTCGCCGCCAGTATTTCTTTTTAAACATGTTTTGGTGATTGATGCCGCCGCTGCTGCTATGAGCAGTCTAAAAATAGAAAAAAATTATGAGAAACCAGTGCGACAGAGCACACGCACATATGCGAAATTTTCCTTTTCCAGATTCTAGGAAGTCAATACAATTTTTGGTATACTGGCACCAACCAATTTTTGTATTTGCAAAGCCTTAATGCAATATTTGTATATGTTTCAAACCTCATTGTATTATAATCTGCCAATCTCTAGTTGTGTGTATAAATACAGTGTCCAAATATTTTCACCGTACCCCACCGTGCTTACGGTATCACATTTGATAAGAGGTGTGGTATATTCCGTAACATGGAGGTGCTGTAATGTGAACAAAACTAAGTCCCTGCTGGGCGCTGCGAGGTTTGAAATTGACTGAGTGGTAGCTGAAAAGTTCCCAAAATATCAGCCACTGCCCAAGTGGCGCAGCACCCTACATACATCAAAACGAGAACAAAGCAGACGATATTGAAGGTGGGGTTTGAAAAGGACGTTACAGACTCCGCCTTTGACATGAGAATTTCAATGATAAAAATGTCAAACTTATTGAGTAAACTTGTTTGAACGAAGCTAATACAGACAGCTGAATCCAAACTTGTAGATGGTTTTGAATGGGATTTTTCAGAAATATTTCATATTTTCACATGTTTTCCCTGTCGTTCCAGAGGATGAAGTGGTAAAATATTACATGAATAGTTGAAAATACGCCTATGAGGGAAGAGAGAAACTGAAGTTCGAAATGATTGTTCCGCCATTCTCACATGCTGGTCTAAATAGGTATAGCATTCTCAGCCAACACGAAGTCATATATGATGTAGAAAAGGATGCTAATGTGGAGGCCATATGCGTACATGCTTTCATTTAACCACGGGTAAAGTGTACGCATATCGCCTCCACTTTAGCATCCTGTTCAACAGTATGTGCGATTGTTTGATATCATAACTAATTTTGCTTTCGGGATGTTATCATTAACTCTTTAATTTCAAAATTTGTTATTGAAATATTTCCCAAATTCACTGTTATTAAGTTGTTATTGACACTAACAAAACATGTTATTAAATTTATTTTTCAGGAACATTTTTTTGTTATGTGACTTGTTATTTTGCCGCTTATGAGTTTATAACTCAATATGTTATGTTAATAACATAAAAATAACTAATTCCATTATGCAGTTATTTTGCCAAAATAACGCATTTTGTTATGCTGTTGTTATTTTCTTCTGCTCGGGGGAAAATTAAAAACATACCGTTCGGGCTACTCGCAAATGCAAAGACCTCAGTCCGACTTAGTAGATTTTGACACCTTCAGCTTCATGGACTCTGCTGCAGCCGTAATGCTTTTGAGGTTCGAGGTAACTAGTTTTATGTAGAATTTAGATAGCTTGATCTACTCCCACGATTTGGAGGACGGGCAACCAATTTTACCCTCTCTTATTTGTTGAAATTAAATCCCTTCCGAACTCTGCACCCATATAATAGATGGGGCTGTTTAACCTAAGGCAATATCGCTTTAATGCTTGCAGATCCTAATAATTCAAACGTAATTATGGTGGTTAATGAATTTCCCTAAGCACTTTACCGCATCATTTTCACACAAATCCTATCCGTGTAGGGCCCGTCAATGTGAGTGTGGGTGTGCAGTGCAGTGCATTCTTGCGTGTTTGCATCGGAATTGAGAACTGTGAGAAGTGATGGTCATAATACAATTTACATGTGAATAATGGTGATTATTATTATTATGCTTGTCAACGAATCGCCGCCGGCGGACAGTCGTATAATTCTTGGCGCTTCGCAATCACATCCCATAATAGACCCTGCAGCTATAACGAACAGGTGGGGGTGAGAGGCCATTCAAATCACCTCGTCACCTGCAGCAGTCCAATAACGGGACCCGGCCATGCGTGGAAAGCGCAGTAACTAATCACGTATTCCAATTTGCAGCAACCAGACACGTAAATTGAAATCCGCCCGTTTCTCGAGCTCGTAATGACCCGGTTCTCTTCCATCCCGACCGAACGGTGTGAGAAATGTCTTCTGTTCTACTCGCACAGTGAGAATAAATGGAACATCGAAGATGTATATTGTTGTAATACATTTAAGTTTTTGGACATTTTCGTTCAGTGACGAACAGTAGTTTCGCGACGCCAAAACTGCAATTGTCCGAGCGAAATCATGAAGGGCCAAAACCACAGCCCTAAAGCGTTACTCGGTTCACGATGGTTCCATAGCTGATGCAGGTCCTTTGGACCTGCAGATTAGAGCACAGTTGTGGCGTATTATCCGCGTCAATCTCAAGCAAAACAATACTTTTAATTTCTTACTGTGTTCGAGCAAACAGGACATTCCTAGCCAGAATTCCATCTGCTCACTTGCTTGTCTGCCTATACCCATAACCGTGCATGGCCCGGCAACCAGCAGAAGAAAACTACTTCAACGCAATAAATCAAATCAATGAAGCATAAATATTACATTATCGTTGCTGCTCTAGTGAGCCAGCTTTTTCGGGACAGGAACCCATTTGCTTCACGTTCCTAATGGAGGAAAGCCGTGCGCGTCAGTAAGGTTTTCCTCCATCTCGGGAAAGTGGAATCTCCTACAGGAACCATTTACTCATCTTAATCCCGCACAGACTTGAGCAATATTGCAATATGGTGGCGCGTTACATATTGGGTACGCTTGTAGGGCTCACGAGTTGAACCAAAAAGATGATTGTGATGAGAATGCACTTGAACGGCGTATCACGTACCTACTAGAGTTGAAAATAAAATAAATGCTGCTGTATTACCGGGGGATGAAAACATCTAAAAGTCATCGATGGCAATTCGGTGTTGCAAGCTGATGGAGTCAAAATGATTTGTATAATTTGTGGAACAGTCGTATTTGGAGTGGGATAACAATAGCTCTGACTCTCGTAAGTTCCTACCTCATACTTCGACGAGTGAATCGACGACAAAGATCGCCAGTTAAGAGTTGTGTGCTTGGTTGGTAGTGTAGCCTGGGCACTGTTGTCCTTCTGACTTCAGCTAGACTGAGGAGGTACGTCCCGATCGTCTGTTCACCAAGGAGGTGCAGCTCAAATAGCGTCTGTTCTGGCATCCAGCTGCAGAGTATTAAATGCTCCTCCACCGGAAGCCAGGGATGGGAACACTCATTTGCAAAGAGTTACACTCACTTGCTATTTTCTCCGGTCAGAAGCGTGCAATCAAAAAACGATGTATGGACGACTTTTGCCTTGTGGTTTTGTCTAAAACTTTGCCGAACAGAGTAGAGGTCGCACACAAATCCCAAAGTCGTAACAGAGCTGTGAAAGCGACTCTCCACGAGGTGAGTGCAATTTACATTCACCTCGTGGAGAGTTGCCTTCGCAGCACCCTCATGGCTTCGGTATGCGTGTGCGACCCCTACTCTGTTCGGCAAAGTTTTAGACAAAACCACAAGGCAAAAGTCGTCCATACATCGTTTCTTGATTTCACGCTTCTGAGCTGAGAAAATAGCAAGTGAGTGTAACTCTTTGCAAGTGAGTGTTCCCATCCTTGCCGGAAGCTGTACATAAGGAGGTGTTTTTCAACTGTTCACATTCGCCGTCGTATCAGTCGTTTCTGTGATTCGGAGTCGCGAAGCCTAGTGCTGTAGCCGAGGTACTACCTATGGCGGATCGGATGTCCCTCCAGCCATCTTCAAGTGTAGCTGCGCCAAGCTGCTCTTCCACTGCTGCGCTTAGTCTTGAGCCACTTCTACGTTACGCAGCTGCTCGATGTTGAGTCGCGGCGTTCGACTTCGATGCGTGGTGATAACCGTCGAAAGTTTTGAGCGCATGCATACAACGACTAAGTAGTGATCCGAATCTATATTCGCACTGCGGTATGTGCGGACATTGGTTATATCCGAGAAAAAATTATCGTCGATTAGAACGTGGTCGATTTGGTTTTCTGTTTGATGGTCGGGTGATCTCCAGGTGGCTTTGTGGATATCATTGCGGGGGAAGAAGATGCTTCGGACTACCATACCACGGGAGGCTGCAAAGTTTACGCATCGCTGGCCGTTATCGTTCGATACGGCGTGTAGGCTGTTTCGCCCGATTACCGGTCTGTACATTTCCTTCCTTCCTACCTGCGCGTTCATGTCGCCAACAACGATTTTCACGTCACGCGGTGAGCAACCATCGTATGTTTGCTCTAGCTGCGCGTAGAACGCTTCTTTCTCGTCATCAGGCCTCCCTTCGTGTGGACAGTGGACGTTGATGATGCTGTAGTTGATGAAACGGCCCGTAACTCTTAACATGCACATCCTTGCGTTGATCGGCTACCACCCGATCACTCGTTGTCGCATCTTGTCCACTATAAATCCTGTTCCCAGCTCATTGGTGGTGCCACAGTTTTGGTAGAAGGTAGCCACTAGATGCCCGCTTTCCCACACTTTCTCTCCAGTCCTACAAAGTTCCTGCAACGCCACAATGTTGAAGTTGCGGGGATAGAGTTCATCGTAGATTATCCTGTCACATCCTGCGAAACCAAGTAACCTGCAATTCCATGTTCCAAATTTCCAATCGTAGTCCTGATTTCGTTGCGTGAGTCTTTGCCAATTGTATCGAGTCATATATTCTCCTATGTTATTCGCAATGGGGATTTTTACGGGTGGCTTATTGGGCCTACGCCAACGCTCTTGTCTCCCCGGAGGGCCATCGTGCCAGTTCTGTTTAACGTCACAACCAACACTGGGACGACCACTCTGATTGGGCTACCGCCTTGGATCTAGATTGGCGTGATGCAGACTCTTCGTTTTGCAGCCTTTACCAGCTCAGCATCAAAATCGAATTTCGACCGCATATTACCGAGCAAAACGACTTTCATATATACACTACCCGTCATAAGTACGGACTCACAAAAAGTATTGCAACAATATTGCATCACCCTGACTCACCTCGATATCTCTAAAACCATAACACCTACAAAAATGCCGCCTTCAGAAAAGTTGTTGCTTTTGGTTTTCTGAATAACTTTCCAGAAGACAGCATCTTTGTCAGTCCAGAGGTTTTGGAGATATAGAGGTGAGCCAGGGTGATGCAATATTGTTGCAATACTTTTTGTGAGTCCGTACTTATGACGGGTAGTGTATATAGTTGTCACATTTATTACTGATCAATCCATAGAGTGGGGTTGGAAGGGGGATTGGAAGGTTTGTAGGTGGATGAAAAAGCTGGCGTCAATAACCACTACGATAGTGTTATAAGAATACTACCCTACAATCCATCGTTGTCGGAAGCATTCTCAGGTCCATTGTTGATTGCAGCAAATATCACAAGAGGAGAATGCATTAACTCTCAGGAATCGATTCATCCGCCAATGAAGATGTGTGAAAACTGACATCCGGTTCACATCGTTGAATGTGAATGGCTGCGGGTCAAACGGACATTGCGAAGCAATCGATGATTTTTTGCTGAAGAACGATGTCGTTTCCGATTTGAATACTGAAGATCGGCTATTGGTCGCAGGTGATTTCAACAGTCACCTCTTGCAATCGAGCCTTACAGTCCAGGAAGCTTACTTGATTGGGAATTTGGCCGGGCATAAAATTTTAACTGCCCATGGAATGCAGATGAGAGTTTTCCTTTTCATCAATCTGTATTCACTTGCGGTCAGGAGTACTCTGGCCAATGGAAGTTTCCGTTGGACCTGGACCAATGGGAGAGTTCAGAACCAGGTTGACCATTCACTTACTAATGTTCGTTCAAGCATCTACCTAAAGTGTATGTCGTCCCGCTCAAATGAAAACAAGCCAAAGAAACATTTGGCTCCCCAACCAATTTGCAAACAAAAACTCTGCTCTAAATTGCATCATCGCATAGTTTAAAGTATAAATCTAAACCCAATTTCAACAGCAATGTTGCTGATAATCTACCGAAACAAGTTCCAAGGTGAGAGAGCAGCAAATGCACCATAGGCTGCATCACCCATTCCATAACTCGGCAGACCAAACTCTCAACCACATCGCCCTAAGCCACAACCCTCATTCTAGAAAATTCCACTTATCCACAAAGTCCCTACGCAGACTCCCTACCATCCCCGAAAAAGAGTCATCCGAAAATTTTGATCGGCAGTGTGTCTTCTTAGGTACCTATTCATTTAGGATCAATCGATCAAAAAGTCCTTGATGGGTTCATATACTCGAAGAGACCAGAGAGATTTTAAAGCGGAAGTTGATAGAATACGAAAAGCGCGAAATTGAAAGCTTCTTTAGCAATCTGCATCAGTATCCTGTTGGAGAACGTACCAGTTTTTGAAACTGTACAAGAAAAAGCAATATTCGCAGCGTTTCCGTAGTACGATTCGTATACAGGTCTGGGAGATGGAGGATTGGAGCAATCCAGAAGTTCCAGAGCTGTTGCCGGAGTCAGAGTCTAATGCTCTATATCCTCTTCCAGTCTTACGAGAAGTAGAGGCAAGCATTGGTCGAATGAAGAACGGAAAACACCGGGGTCGGTCGATGGTTTGTGCCTATATTAATTTTAAATACAGCGATACTCAGACTTTCAAGGATCTCCATAAGCTCATAGTGAAGATCTGGAATGAGAATACCCTACCGGAAGAATGACGGTATGTGGTCCATGTTCCAATCCCCAAAGTGAAGCAAGAAAAGACACCCAGTCTTACATACATACATTTATTTGTTCAACATCATTAAGACAAGACATAATCAACAATAGTACGCCACAATCACGTATGTGGCAACCCTAATCCCACCTAATGCATCTGACAGGAGCCAACATCTATCGTGTATCCACAATGGAATCCTTTGTGGATACTCAAATGTTTACATACAAGATGTTGGATTCTTAAAAATGGCTGCCTCGCACCCTGGTGGCCACAATACTCGGTTTGTAGCTGCCGCTCTCCATCCTCGGTCGCGCCCAATGCTCGCCAAGTCACGCTCCACCTGGTCCGCCCATCGTGCTCTCTGCGCTCCACGCCTTCTTGTGCCAACCGGATCAGTTGCAAACACCAGCTTTGTAGGGTTGTTGTCCGGCATTCTTGCAACATGCCCTGCCCACCGTATCCTTCCGGCTTTGGCCACCTTCTGGATGCTGGGTTCGCCGTAAAGTGCAGCGAGCTCGTGGTTCATCCTTCTCCGCCACACACCGTTCTCCTGCACACCGCCGAAGATCGTTCTTAGCACGCGTCGCTCGAAAACTCCGAGTGCTTGTAGGTCCTCCTCGAGCATGGTCCATGTCTCGTGCCCGTAGAGGATCACCGGTCTTATTAGCGTTTTGTACATGGTGCATTTGGTGCGTGGGTGAATCTTTTTCGACCGCAGTTTCTTCTGGAGCCCGTAGTAGGCCCGACTTCCGCTGATGATGCGCCTCCGAATTTCACGGCTCACGTTGTTACACCCAGTTTTGGATTTTGGGAAAAAAAAATGAAGGAACTAGTTGGACCAATGGGGTTGCACCAGGCTGCATTCTTGCTAGAGCGATCAGTGACTGATCACTTATTCGTCCTACAAGAAAACTGGAATGAGGGAACCCCACTCATAGTAATGTCATTGGATATCGAAAAAGCGTGTCTTTGCTTTCTTTACCAGCAATTTTACGTGATATGAACCTACGGATTTTAATGAAAGTGCAAGCGCTTTCATGAATTAAAATAAAACCTATGAGTTAATTACTTGTATAAATTGGTTTCAGGTAGAAAAGTCCCAGACTATTTCATAAACCGTGTCATTGGTTGCATCTCTCTCTACCTGGTGTTCATTGATTACGAAAAAGCTTTCGACCGTCTCAATCACGAAAATATGAGGGAAGCCCTCAGGCGCAAGGGCGTGTCTGACAAACTGACACTTCCCAAATCCCAATAATCACCAAACAACAAGAACAACAACAGCGGACTTCACACAGTGAAAACAAAGACCTTTCTCATACTAACAATTATTATGTACACAGAAATACACTAACTTAACATCTAATTTATTAATAGAAAACAATTACAAGGGGGGGGGGGGAGGACGAGTTACAGCAACCATTGGGGCCCATTGATGTGTTGCACGAGGAGAGAGGAAGTGGAGTTCGATACATACCGATCAGCTGCAGCTCGGATCGGCTTCCAATTTTTAGGATCGGGCCAGAACAAATCTGGCTTGTTTGGTTCTTTGTCGCCATCTTGACTTACGTGGGGGATGAATAATGTTCCCACTACGTCGTCCCAGTTGCTCGCCGGCGGGGCGACAACACCTAGGATATTGAGCACTAATGGGCGGGGGCGAGCCCACCGGACCCCACTAGGCTCGCACCGCAATAACTATGGTTATCGCACACCCGTCGCGTGTGGCCCAACAATAACGGTGGGGGCTTGTTGGCCACCAGCACGGAGCTCGCCAACGATTCACAACTTGGGGGGCGCTCAATCTTCCACTCCCGTAATTCACAATGATCGGCAACCAGTTCTCGGCGCGACGTAACTGTTTCGGCGCGTTGCAGGGTTTCGGCCGCCACTCGACATTCCATTCTGTCGGTCCTCATGGGACTGAATTTCTGGGCTTTCGTCGTCTATCGAACACTCCGATTTTCTCCCACGGCTTCTGGACGTTCCACACGCGTTCGTCTTTGTTGACTCACCAAACTTTTTTTTTCCTTTTTCAGCACCGACACTTCCTCTCCTCTCATATATTATTTTCTCTCTTCGTGCGTGCATAGTTCGTTTTTTCTCTCTCTTCCAACGTATAAGCAATGATCAGTAGGTCGACTCCAGAGGCACGTTTTCCTCCATTTGGGAAATTTGTGCCAAACAATGATACCGACATTTGCATTAGTTCAGTTATGATGAGTATCAGCTCGTTGACTTAATGCCGAGGGGTTTATTGCAAGGTAGTTCTGGGATTCGAAGTAGCAGTTACCAGTGGGGTGACACTGGCTGTCAAAATCGGTACATCGCCGCTTTACTCATCATCGTTTTTTGGTACGGCGCGTTTTGGTACCCACTTTCTGGTCGGTTGACCCTAACTTGTTCCTGATTTTCGGGTGTGGCGCGTGTGTTGCTAGTGCTTATTTCGGAAATTACACATTTCAAACGAAATCGTTGTTTTTGATGATTGTTTCTCTTTCTTTATCACTATGCACGATATTAAATGTAGCAGCGAGGCAGTGTCGATGTTTCCGGCGGATTTTTTCCATGAATTAAGCAATCGAAACAAAAACATTGAACGCCATGTTGAATCAAATGCTGGGTTGATGATTTTGGCCCTTCGTCATCCCCCTGGCAGTTACGGACATATAGATGACTTGACATAATTAACAATCATAGTAAAGGGGGGGGGGGGATTTAATAAACAATTTTACAACTAGCCTTAGCAAATATATTTTAATTTAAGCAATTTTCAACTACAAGAAATTCTAACAACGGCCAATGATTTGTCTGCGAGAAAGCCTACTGATGTTCCGAGTTGTCGGTAACAAGCCCAAACAAGGAAATAAAGCAAGTTGACAGAAATTTGACCTGCCCACAGGCCAAAGCGATGGCTAGCAATCGCTCAAGATGAAGATCTATGAATTCGATCCTCTGCACTGTGGAATTAAAATGACCACGTAGGGTAATTCTTGTATTTTGGACAGGCTGAGGGCAACGTTGGAAAAATCGTCCCCTAACTTCCTTAGAAAACAGTTGATTATTTTGCAAAGTTACTTATACGCTTATAATATGATTGTACTTTGCGTTCCTTATGACAAAAACCTTAACGAAAGCATTTTAAGCTGAGAAAATCACAATTTCCAATCGTTTGTTAGAATTGCATTTTGGACTCCTAATATATGTTTTGGACACCCTCGGATATATAATTTGGACAGGGCAATATTAATCTCAATGTTTAGCCATGAATACTACTAAATCGAGGATGTAGCATAAATTAACACATATTTTCTTGCAAATAATCAAATGTCTCCGCTTAACAGGCATCTATTTTGATAACAATTGGTGAATACTGTATGTGACTGTGAAGTGTATGTCGTCTTGCATTCGAGGGGTTTTAGTGAAAAACTTTACATTTTCGATAACTTTGAAGTAAATTGTTAATTGTTAAGCGTATTTTCAACGTAAGTCAACTGAATAGGGTCTGATTGATCCAATAATCGATATTAAGAAGTATCTACTTTTATTTTATTTTTTTACCCTAGATATTCCTCGTTCTAGAGTAGAAAGGCTTTTGATTTGTCTTTGGCATCCCTAAACTGTAAACTATAAACAAAGAAACGTTGTTATTAAAAGTTGTTTAAAATGTCTACGAGTGACTGGATAATGCTGAGGTGGAAATGCTGCGTACATATTATTGTGAACTGGGGAGCTTGCATCCATCATTTAACAGTGTCGTCACGTCTTTGGAAAATCGGCCGCATGGTCGATGACGATGGATTTGGTCGTGACTGGACTGCGGGACGAATGTCAGAAGCGGACAAGTCAGCCAGGAGTCAGTGGGAATAACGAGGAAGCTTTACAGACAGAGGTGATGCCGAAAAGTGATAAACGGAAGTGCTTCTTCTGTAAAACATGCCAGGCCACCTTCGAAAGAATTGCCGGAAGCTTCTGGCAACGAAGAGAAACGACAGCGTCATTCAAGCCGCATCTAAATCCAGCGAGCAGTAAGCGAAACAGGCTCAGGTGGAGCCGGAACCGAAGCCAACCCGGATAAAAACTAACCATAGGGTGTATGGTGAAAACCATTCCTGCACCATACATTGTACCAGCTACAATAAAGTGTATTGTAATGAAATGGTTCGCTATACTATACATTTACATTAGATTTTTATGTACCAATATATTATACTGTTTTTCTTACGTTTGAACCATTCACTTTTCCGAAACATAATTTTTCCGTGAATGTTTAATTATTTATTCAGTTTAACCTTCCTTTTGCGTCATGTTGGGAACAGCTCGCTGGCGTAGTGTACGGTTTGGGTCAAAAATGACCCTAATGCCAAAGGAGGGTTAAGATTTTTTCCGTGCTTTGTTTTGTTGATGTTTGTGACTTTTTTGATGCAAAGGAAAGGAAAGAGAAAAAAGTGAATAAGTTGAAACCACAGAGAACAGACGTCTATCTTCGCTTTCTGCCTTGTGTAAAACTTTGTAACGGTCATATCAGAGTATGTGGTTATGCTCCCGTTGCGCGGCGCTAGCGTCTCATCACTTACATTGTTGTGTTGTCAAATTTGTTTTCAGTGCTCGCCGTTTTTGGCCGTTTGGCGCTCGTGTCGCTTTGTGGGCTAGTGTATTTTAACGATGAACACTGCCATCGTGGGGTCAAACCGACTTTATGTGTGGGGCAGTCCCCGTTGGTGGCGTTGAGGTAACACTTAAATCCTTTACACACGATTTCGACGTATTCTTGTTCGAGCTTAAATGTCTGTTCTCTGTGTTGAAATATCAATTTAAAGTCAATAACATGTTTAAATCAGTGGTAAACCAGATGTCCTAAGAACTGCACATCCAAGCAGGGCACATTGGAGTAAATCACATCAAAACCTGATCATAAGTGGAAAAACTCAAAATGAAGTAATTGGGTTTTCCGTTGTGTTTTTGCTAAGTGTAGTTATCGTGTAATCGTTTGACAGCTAAGCAGTGTCAAAATGTTTTGTTTACGCTTATCAGAAGAGGTTAAGTGAAGCTGAAGTTTAGCCGTTTTCTTTGATATAACTCACAGCGCGTGCAAGTTTTGACCGTACAAAGTGAATGAAATTGATAGTTAATCAATTCAACGATACAGTTTTTTAAAGAAGGTTAATGTTGTTATTCTGTTAATTTGAAACCCAAACAAATTGACGTTGAATTTACATACAATATATGAAAATATTGAAAAAAATATTTGATGGAACCCTTTACCGTACATTCAAAATGAAATAAGTTGATTTTCCGGCTGTTTCCGGAAAATCTGCGTTTAGTGTATGATAAAACTATTGTTCCTCTTTCAAATGCAGAAAGAAAACCTTCCGGATGTTTCCGATTTCAAAAGTTGCAACACTTTGAAAAAATCGTGATAATTATATTATTATATGATATTATTTGCCTTAAAACACTATTTGGCCCTCTTAACGTATTAACTAGAATTCAACAGCTTTCAAGCAAAAAAAAGAAGTTTAAAATCGGTCAACTGGTTCAAAAGTTGTGATTTTTTGAAAAAAATTAGTTTCGAAAAATCTTGACTTTTACAATCATTAAATTGGTCACCCTAATGACGAAATAAAAAAATACGAAAACTATGAAATACGTTTCATTACTAATTTGGGTTGCATTTGGGTTGCGAAAATGCGTCAAAATAATTTTGATCAGTTTTGATGTACTAGGTGCTCCACTGTGCAGGGGTCCAAGAGATATGGCGGGCTAGGTGTGTAGAGTGCGATGAGAGAAATACGAATGTAGGCCAACCCGGAAAGACGCAGGTCAGATCTCGGGTCAGATTACCGTAAATCAGTGGATGAGTTCAACACTATTCTTTCTGTATTTGCATTTAGGGGAGTTTTCTCCTCTTCTCTCATGTGAACTCGCCTTCGACCTAGGTGCAAGACACTGTGCAAACGAGAGTAACTCTGAGAAATTCGGAGTAACTCTTTTCACCCATTTTCACCAATGATCGACGAAATTTGTTGAAAAACACTCCTAAACTGCAAGAAAAGCCAGATATCGGGCAATATTGTTTTGATTTTGCGATAAATCAGGCAACCCTTAAGTATAAACGGGAGCAATCCGGAGAAATTCTGAGCAACTCTGTGAAGAAAAATGTACTCTCCAGCACAGTGTCTTGCCCCAAGCCTTCGACCACAATCGAATCAAATGCGATTGACAAACTTTATCTTTGACGTAGAGCCACAGACAAACAGACGTAACGCTCTGATAATTCCCGTCGTACACCGATTTAACGGTCAATTTAAAAATTTAATAGTTGGCCAACTGACCACCCGTAGCGCTCGCATCGTTTTTGTTCGAGTTTGACGTTTGCCCACTACCGCCACCTAGTTGATAGTCGGCCAAACTCAGTCCTTTTAGCATTGGGCGAATGTGTTTCCGTGACTATAATTTGAATCGGAAAATATTCGAAGTGTTACGTCTGTTTGTCTGTGGTAGAGCCATCTTTAATATATGGACTGGACTGAACACTGAAATGACTTCTAATATAGGTTCGTCTGTGGGTTCGCTTTTTAATCTAACTTATATTTGAATCAAACTTGACAGTTATCTCATGAGTTGTTATGTATTTCAAACTATAGTCAAACTGGTGCCTCTATATTGCAATAACGGTTAAGCACGCTGTAATGATACTTATGTATCTCGTCACCCACTTCATGCAACTACATTAGTGGTCTAATAATACTTAGCGCGCTCGGCATAGTTCCATCATGCCGCTCAAAGTGTTGCCACAAATAATGCTTAGTTTGCAAAACCCGGTTATCTGGCTGGTGGGGCATGGGAGACCAAGCTTCAACTGTTAATGCAATCAGAGACTACTCAGACTTACACGTGGGCGATCCTATATATGAAGGGTTATCCAAAACGCTCTGGAGAATTCCCAAAGCGCATTCTAATAAATCTAATAAGCCTAAGATTCCATTAACAGGAGGAAAATGTCAAGATAATATAACAATACATGGTTTATGTAATGTAAAACAATACAACATAACAAAAGAGAACCATTCCAAAACCATTTGATTAAATGTATAATCAGTAGTGAAATTACAATTATAACAATTTATTTACGGTACGTTTTATTGTTTGAAACCATTCATGTACCATACAATGTACGGTATATTTAAGGCACCCTACACACTACTCAAACCGTTTGACCAACATTGCCACCGCTCCCTGGTTGGTCGAACCAGCGAATGTTTCTGCAACCGTATGACGAACTGCCAAATCGTGTTGCACCAACATGTCACTTTGGTTGCACCAACATCATCCCCCATTTGAAAACGCACTGTGTTTGTGCAACAGCACTACACACGGGACGATCGGTTCGTCAAACATTGACTCCGCCCACCGTCGGTTTGAGTAAAATCAAACTGGTTTGATTTTTGCCGACCAAACCGTCAACCGTCAAATCGGTTCGACGAACTGCCAAATCGGTTCGTCAAACACCATCACACACGGTCAAACTTAGCACCAACTTCAACACCAACCTGGGGGCGGAGTCAATGTTGGTCAAACCGTTTGACTGGTGTGTAGGGTGCCAAAGAGACGTCGTGGTCGAAGTGATGCTTGCTGACGAAACCACAACGAAGTCAGCGGGCTGTGGTAACGGTTCTGTCACATTCGCCCGAATTCCAAATGCCCGAATGACAAACTCCCGAATGTAACAAACGCCCGAAAGTCATTCGCCCGAATAGACCATTCGCCCGAAAAGACCATTCGCCCGAAATACCATTCACCCGAAAAGACCATTCACCCGAAAGACCATTCGCCCGAAAACCATAATAATCTTGGAAATACTTTTCTGAAATCAATTTATGCGTCGTACACGCATATTGCTTACTGTGAACTGATATAAGGCTTATACTGTTAAAAACATTTTCAGCAATATAGCTGTGAAAACATTCATCGGAATTGTCCCTTCTTTTGTTAATAGGCTTTTCTTTCTAGTTCTACCTTCAAGGAAATTAAATTCAATTGTATGTCATTTTTTACCATAAATTTACCCTTCTTTCAATCATGGGCTGTTCTTTTAATTTGTTATTTTATGGGGAACCTTGACGTTTTAATGTTCACAATTTCTGGATTCAAAACATGGTTTAAAAAGAACAGCTTATTCAAAAAAGAATGCTGCATTCTCGCGATTTTGGTGTTTTTTTCTGCATCCGCTAGCTCACACGTTTTAATTTTTATGAACTATTGTTCATTTTAACGATACGTAGTTATTCCGAGTAGATCAATCGTGAATACTATCAACTTAAAAGTATTGACTACTCTGTGCTGAAGTTTTGGCGCTATCCTCTCGATCAACAATGCTATAACAATTAATGGCCAATTATGTAATATTTTCACAAGAAATTAGGCCTTCTTCAAAACATAGGCCGTTCTTTTAAAGTAAGCTAATATGATTATTATTGGCGCTAGTCCAGCTGTTCTTGCGATTGGTCGGATACTGTCCTTAAACTTTCATCATGGCAAACTAGGAAAAAAACTTTTTCAAAGAAATTGCATGGAATCGGCGGATGACTTTCGGGCGAATGGTCATTCGGGTGAATGGTCTTTTCGGACGAATGGTCTTTTCGGGCGAATGGTCATTCGGGTGAATGGTCTTTTCGGGCGAATGGTCTTTTCGGGCGAATGGTCTATTCGGGCGATTGGAATTCGGGCGTTTGTCATTCGGGCGTTTGTGATTCGGGCGAATGGTTTTCGAGCGAATGTGACAGCAGAGCTGCCACATTACCTGTATTCCGTACACGAAAAAAGTTGGCACCCCCTCGTTTATTTTGCTACCTCAAAGTATTTTACTAGGACTGAAAGCTTAAAAAATAGTTCCAAAAATATACTATTTTTTGAGTTAACAAACTTGTTCCATTGCCTTGCGGTTTAAAAATAAACGAGGGGGTGCCAAATTTTTTTTCGTATACAACCCTGTATGTGGCAGCTCTGTGTGACAGAATCGTGGTAACAGAGTACTGTTTGTCGTGACTGGTGATGGGAAGCGCATTGCAATCAAACTAGAAAGTGTTTGGTACGTGCCGACGCTGGAGTCTGGAGGGCGGGTTGATTTCTGCTCGAAAGCTGGCTCTGAAAGGGTTCTTAGTTGTGTTCCAGGTTGATCGCAGTGAGATCTGAGCGGCGGATGAAGCCGTCATAGCAGTTGGCAAAAAGGTTGGAAATCAGTATAAGCTCAAAACGGCCACGGCTGGCAATCACAGCGATCGGTGCCAGCACACCTGGCATAGGCGAACAGGCTGTCGAGATGCCAGCGTACTGAAACTCGAATGGATTGGACGTTAAAAACTGTAGTCAACTACTTGTCTGGGAGTGTTGTCTTCAAGGGAAATTGGCACGGATTCCATTTCGATCAGTAGTCGAGCGCAGTTCAAGCCAGCCTCTGGATTTGATCCATAGCGATCTATGTGGGCCTATGGAACACTCGACTCCGAGTGCAACAAGTATCTAATGACCGTTATAGACGATTACAGTAGATTTTGTGTGGAGTACCTCCTGAAATCGAAGGTTGAAGCGGCGGATAAGGTTCGTGAATAAGTGCATTGAATTGAAAACGTCTTCGGTCGGAAGCAGCGAGCCATCAGAACGGATGGGGGTGGTGAATACACCGGACACGAATTGCTGAATTCCTACAAGGCGATAGGTAAAAACGGCAAAACTCGCAAAAGTTCTTTTATCAAGTTTTTTCGGCTTTTTTTTTTATTTTTCGACATGAGAAAACTAGTGTCGCACCCAATTTGATGTGCTACTTCGAGGAATCCATTGAGCATTTCAATGAAAATTCTGACAGAAACACTAATAGCCCTGGACTGAAAATGTCGTTAAAAATATAAAAAGAAATAATGTGGAATAATTTGTTTTGTTAGTGCATCTTTGTTCCTTAAGGACAGACTTGTTAGAATCCCAAAATGGCCGACTTTGGCACCTACTCACGATTTTGAGGGCACAAAACTCTTCGTAAACAAAACCAGCGCACCTGAGCTTCTTATTTTAAGCTTATTACAAGTGAGCAAGAACAGAATAATAAAATGCATTGTTGTTTGAAGCTTGCTTTTTGAAACTTGTGCGTAAGTTTTGATGCACTGTTGAAGCGGGATTTCAAGACGCTACTCCTTAATTCTTATAAGTATGCTGTCCACGTGGACATTTGACAGACCTCCAACCCCCTCACCGTGGACAAGCGTGAATTTTTCACGAACCCTCCCTCCATGTTGTCCACGTGGTATTGTAACTGCTAGTGACGTCCACACGTCTGTGCAGTGGACGTCCGTACGCCCCTAACTAGCTCACCGTTGTGATTTATCTCAGGGTCGGCTCTTACCTGCTCAGGGGATTCACTGCCACATTCGTGAAGGGGACGGGACACCAAGGACAACGCAATTGCATGCATAAAAAGACTTCAGAACGCAGTTAATTAATAGACATCAAGTACTTTTTACTTACCGTCGATGGGGGTGAGATTGGGTCAAAACGGAGAAACATAAAATTGGAAATAGCTCATCAACTATCGCTAATTTATATTAATAACTTTATATTATTTCAAAGAGAAGATGTTTTTACACGTTATGATGCAAAATAAGATGTTTAGAAATATTCGTTTTTTTGTTAAATTTGTGGCTAAACTTATATGATGAAACTACTAGTAAATCACTCTGAAAAAATTTCTCCTTCGTAATGTTTTACACAAGTACCCAACCATAAATTATCTTAAAAGTGGTTAGCTGTAAGTATTACTGGGTTGATGCAACGCAAAAAGCGGGCTGTCAATGCACTTTTTATTCAAAATTTCAATATTTTCGACCCTAAGTCCAAATATTAAGAATGGGGGTGAGATTGGGTCAAGCAAGTTATCGAGTGCACATAACCTTAACTAAAAATTCAACTTGTTATCCAGTCCCCATTTGACGTTAGAGTGGTGCCATGTTTACCGTATCTCCATAAAAGCACGATTTTTTCGCAAATATGTCGAGGAAGTGTCAAGCGAGTGTGTTCATACGTTTAGTGCGTAAAATCATTTATAACAATAAACCCATGCTTTTGGACAGCTCCTCTGATTATAATCAGAGAAGCTGTCCAAACGCATGGGTTTATTGTTATAAATGCTGATTATTATCAGCTAATCTTTAGTGTACTGCAATATCGTAAGCGCCACAAAATAGACTTGATAGCGTTTTTCTTCTCCACTCATTTTTTAAATTTTAAGGAAACATCGTGAAACTACCAGACGGTAGTGGCCTTCAGGAAATACTGGGGCCATAAAACCGGTAACATGACAAAATATCGGAAGACGAACGAACGACGGAAAATACCATGTTTTTTTTTCAATAAATCTTTCAATGCGCCTCTTCCTCATTGTACTCCCCCCTCCCCTCCTCTCAAGGAGGTTGAAACATTAAATCAGGATGATTATGGTGGCTAAAAATGGCGATGCAATACACAAACTTTATTTTATCAAATTTCAACAATTTTTTCGATTGTATTAGCCCTTTTAGGTGGATTAATCATCTTTTAAAATTACCTAAGTTTTTATTCGTCATGGTTACATTGTATTTTAAGCAGGTTTACTAGATATGATCAATAAAATTAACTTGTATTCTTAAATAGGCGACTTCGAATACTCTGACCCATTCTCACCCCCTAAGGGGTGAGATTGGGTCAATTTTCAATCATTTGTAGTTTAGTAGACAATTAATATAATGTGATACTTTCTTGCTAAACTATCATTACCATATAGAAGAGTATACATACCAATTAAAAAGTTATTCCGACTTCAACTGCATTTGTTACTTAACAAACACTCTTTGAGTATCCTTTTTTGACCCATTCTCAACCCCAACGACGGTATTTATTTTCTTCTTATGGGTTAGTGGTTAAGGTTAGTTATTCGTTGTGACCGTTTGATGAGTTGGGATCCATGGGACATCCGCATTTTGGAACTAGACAACGACTGACATACCTTTGGAGCTGGGGAAATCGTTGAAATGGCGGCAGGGCACTCGTGGGCCCACCGGGGTTTTGATGAATTGGCCTTTCTAGCGACCCGTCGAGGTGGCTTGGGTGGTCTCCGCTAGGTGGTGCGCCGGCAGAGTACGCGTTGGCCCGCTGAGGGCTAGATGGGTTGCCTTCCTAGTGACCCACAGGGATAGCTTGGGGTAGTCTCCTGTAGGCACGACTGGTGCCAAGACGGCAGGGCACTCGTTGGTCCGCCGAGGGTTTGATCAATTCGCTCAACGTCAACTCAGCGTTGGGTTATGATGCCTGCTCGAGTGTTTAATTGGCCGCCCGGCAGTAATGGAGGGTCGACGTGGAGTGGAGAGATGGGCGTCACGGTATTGTTCGGACAAATGTTCGAATCTAGCTATGGGCAGCGTGTCATTGAGGTATCTTGTTCTGATTTTCGACCGGCTTCTCCGGGGGTTCCTGCTTGAGAAGTTGATTGGCCGCCCAGCAGTAATGGAGCGCCCCACGTGGTGTGGCCGAATTAGCGATTCGGTAGTTCCGGAATCGACGCCCGTTTCGCGATGTAACCCGCCGCTTTTCGATGGTGGTATTCTGCGGTTTCTTACTATGGGCACTCGGGAAAACTGTCCTCACTGTCCTGGCTGCGGGTTTTCTACAGGTCTCTTGATGGGTGATTTTTCCGAACTATCTTCTTTGGCGGACTCTACTCGACTGACCCTTTTGTCTTCCTCTATTTCTTTCTCCTATCCGTACTCCTTTTCTTCCTTTTTCCATCCTTTCCACTCGCCCCGATTTGGGTTGCCAGGTACGTCTTTCGCCAAACGTGGCGAATTGCAGGGTTGGGTTAGTACATACACGATAATTGCCGAATAGATAGGTAATTGTGCAAATACCCACCTATTCTGCATTTTGGGTACTACATGCGAAGTCTCATGTTTGTCGATTGTCGGGTAAGTGTATTAGTATTGCCTTTGCAAGTGCGTCGTTGGTTCACATTGTTATCGCATGCGGTAACAGTATATAGACGGCCCCATGTTCTACCAAAACATTTTGAGAACTATGTGGTTGGACTTGTGCAACATTACGAAGAGCCGGACGATTTCCAGCAGGCTTTGGCTATACCTGAGTTGAAACACTGCAATGAAAGTTAAGCTAAAAGCCCATGACACAGACAAACAGACGTAACACTAGCGAAATTTCCATCGACTACGCTTTCAACGAACATTTGAAATTTTCATAGTTGTGGCTTTCACAACCAGGCGCGCATCGTTTTTCTATGCGTTTGACGTTTCACACTAGCGCCTTCTGTTGGCGATATTGCACAACACAGTGCAGTGATTCGTGCAACTTTTCCACCATTGATGATAGTGTGTACTGGGCGATGGATTTCTATGAAAATCGTTCAAGGTGTTACGTCTGTTTGTCTGTGCCCATGATCTGAACGGAACATGAGAACTCGCGAGTTTGCCGATTGGGAAGAAAGTGATTAGAGCCAAATGGATACTTAAACTCAAACGTGACGAGACGGGTAAAAAGATGAAGCTTAAAGCTCGGATTGTAGCGTAAGGCTACACACAACGTTTCGGTGTAGATTTCACCGATGTATTCGCTCCGGTGACCCGGTTAAACAACTTTAAAAGACAAGTACACCGTCTTCGACCTTACGGCCTCTACAGATTGAACAGTAAGAACATTCGGCAACGGACAACACATATAACACCCAGTGGCCCAGTGGAGAATTTTCCATTTGACGAAAAGTTTTCCCCGACTGGAGCGGGAATCGAACCCACACTCCGAGGCTTACGAGACACCTAAACGACTGACGCCGCTAACAGCTCGGCCACGAAGCCCACTAACTTTGCGTGCGTTCTTTATTATTGCTGGGAAGCAAAAGTTAATCCTGAGACAGTATGACTTCAAAGCAGCTTATTTGAACGGTTCCTTGGAGGAGGAGCTTTACATGCGTCAGCCCTCGGGATTCGAGATTAGAGATATACGGCCTGCGTCAATCAGGGAGATGCTAGAACAAGGCGCTGGATAGTGTGCTTCGTAACCTCCGGTTTCAGGACTGCGAATCAGACCCATGCCTCTATGTGCGATAGAGTGGATCGATCACCGTTAGCTGTATGAACAAGGACGAGATCCATCGCGTCTGCAAGGCTCTACGTGACAAATTTGACATTACCGATCTTGGACCAGTACGATTTTTCCTGCGCTTCGAAATATTTAGAGCGAAAAAGAGGTTACTATTCGTTAAAGCTCACTTCGAATATCGAACAGTTGGCTGCCAAGTTCGGGATGCAAAATGTAGCGCCAGTGCAGACTCCGATGTATGTAGGGCATTGTACCATTTAGGCAGGTGTACCTATTTTGGGCACTTGCCGCTATAACTAAGTCAATTTCAAACAGATTGATTTGAATTTTTGTATATAGTTAGGCACGTACAGTATCTAACTCCATACAAAAACTCAACTCAATTGGTTTGAAATTGACATAGTTATAGCGGCAAGTGCCCAAAATAGGTACACCTGCCGAAATGGTACAAGACTTTATGTTGCCGCTAATTGTGACAGTAAGAAATTTCCAGATGTTAGCCGTTACCGTAGTTTGGTGGGAGCTTTGTTATACCTGGCCGTGAACGCTCGTCCAGATGTATCCATCAGCGTCCAGGAGTCCAGGGAGGAAAGGTGAGCGATCCGAATCAAAGTGACTGGGCTGCAGCTAAGCGGGTACTTCAGCACTTAAATACGACGAAATACTATTAGCTGAATTTCGGTCCGGGCCAGACTTGGAAGTTGGTAGGCTACTAGGGCTCCGATTGGGCGGTTGACCAGCGAACGAGGAAGTCCACGTCCGGTATTGTATTGTTTTTCAGGGGAGGCCCATCAGCTGGGTCAGCAAGGCGACTATAGCGCTATCTTCGGTAGAACCCGAGTATAACGTACTAACTGTGGCGTGCCAGGTTGCCGCCATTCTAAATTTTTGGTCAGATTTTCCTATCTTTCATTTATGGGCTCCCACTTTAAAAATGCCACTCGGTTGTGAGCGCTAAGCAGAAAACCAGCTCCATGGTGACAAGGAGCGTATTCGCCTCGTGGGCCAGAGTATAGCAGAACTTGACCCAAAACCAACTTTGCTCTCCAAAGTTCGGCCAACGGACTTCGCTCAATCCTAGGATCTCAAGCTTCATACGGCATACCAATTCATAGTTGTTCCAATTTACCCTGCTGGGTTAGGGTTAGTGCATTCCAAGTTCCGAAGAAGAGGTCAGAACCGAAAAGAGGAAGAAAAAGTGCAGTTTAAACTAGATCAAGAGTGCAAGTCAGGACGACGCAATCCTTGTCGTTTCCGTTGCCATCCGTCGCGTCGTCGCGCACGTAGATGCATGCAATAGTCAAGCACAAAATGAAGCAGCGATGGGTATAAAAGTTATCGCCCTTAATGAGCGGCAGAAGAAAGTTTTCCCTGGCTATATTTTCCTTTTCATATCTTGGTGGAAAAAACCACTTGCGCACGGAATGGCCACTTGTCGGGTGAAGGCGGTTCATGCAAATGAATGATAATATTGAAATAATAGGAATAAAAAGCCGCTTTATAGTGCTATATAAGTAGTGCTACGTCAAATGGGGCAAGCAGAAGCACGGAGTGAATGGCCGATGGAAAGTTTTTCAATTAAGATATTATGCTTGTTTCAGATATCAAGAAGATTATAGGAACGTGCAACATAGCACAAGTGGTTTCTGATGATAAGTTTAATTTACAGCTTGTGGTAGGTACTTCAACTGTTTTGCAGTTGCAGTACGAGTGCAGAAACGAATTGGAAAATGACATAATTAATTTCAATATTTAATAATAGACTTAATAGCGTGCCCCGTACAAAATAGCAGATATCTACAAGTTGCAATTAAATGATTAATCCTATTAACTTGCAATGATAGCAACTTTGCAGGTACAAAGATACTATATGTCCGTGAATGCGAATGAAATTTTCATAACATAAAAGTATCTGAAACGACCAGGAAATCGAACTAAGACTTAATAATAGTCTTAGGAAGATAAACCAAAATAACACTTCGTCGGTGGTACTTATTCACAATAACAATCGCTCAGAAGCTCTCACTTCTATTTGCAATCTTATGGATTGAGTACATTACCCATTTTTGTCTTTTTCTGGGGGAACCTCTTTTGACATACATGCATTAATGGAGAAAAATGCATTATTTTCTAGCAGCAACTTTTATGAGCTCGTCGAAGTTTTGCTTCCACCTTTCAATCACCTCACATCCACCCGTAATGATGCTTCTTTCCTTATTTGTGTACATTTGGATTTGAATGTACTGCACTCGCACCTTCAAACTGTTAAATTCAATATTTACGTATCTGGTACGGATTTGATTGTCTCTTCAAAGAATGGGTGTATTATTTAAAATGTTGTTTACTTTAAATGTCTCCGCTAATCTCGTTAATGTTCTCTTCGGAATAAGAGTCTCCGCTCAAAATGGTACGTCGACATTGCTAAGTCCTATTGTTAAGAAAATCCGAACTGTAAACCCAGACAAAACCGGTTCCATTCAATAGCTTTCAACAAACGAATGCAACGTGATTAGAATTGCCAATCGTTGGCAGAGTTGATTCCACCCCAAAGTAGGTATGATTGTCATACTGATCCTTACAACACGTCGCTTCTACAACTCTGCCAACACCGGGTATCGTCGAATCGACGACGATGACTTTTGCCAACGCATTTTCTTTCCATTATTGTCATTAGCACGAGACCGTCTCCGTTTCGCGTTCCATTCCAGCCATGTGCCACACAGGGACCGATCCCGGTGCGGTGGAATGAACTCCGATACAAAGGGAATCGACGGTATCGCGTCGGATGGGCTCCAACTGTTGCCACCTAAAATGTCTGTCGGAATAATCTTCTTTTGGCACACAAATGTGAAACTAAAAAGCAATTTTCTGCCATTTTGCTGGCTGCCAGGTCCCCATCACCATCATCGTCGTCGCCGTCATCACGTGTTGCCTGGCATTGCCATCATCATCGTGTGCGTAATTTTCTCAAGCATTATCGACAAGTTTGGATCTGGTGTTAAAAGTTCAGACGATGCATATCTTGATGCTGCCACCAAAAAGTAGTTTTGGATGTTTGGTTTCTAGCATAGTCTGAGCTGTCGTCTTCGGTCACACATGGTATGACATTAGATTGTGAATCGGGAATGTTGAAGAAGATTCACTGTTTGCTTTTTTTTCTAAACTTCCATTTCTTCGCACGGTACAGGGAATTCGGATATTCAGTGAAATAGAATTTGATGTTGACCTATTGTAGAAGTATCGATGGCTTTCACCAACGTTTTCAAGGCGGCATACGACAGTATCGACCACGCAGAGTTATGGAGAATCATGGACGAAAACGGCTTTCCTGGGAAGCTGACTAGACTGATTAAAGCAACGATGGACGGTGTGCAAAACTGCGTAAGGGTTTCGGGTGAACTATCTAGTTCATTTGGATCTCGCCGGGGACTGCGACAAGGTGATGGGCTCTCATGCCTACTCTTCAACATCGCTCTGGAAGGTGTGATGCGACGAGCCGGGCTCAACAGCCGGGGAACGATTTTCACAAAATCCGGACAATTTGTGTGCTTTGCGGACGACATGGACATTATTGCCAGAACATTTGGAACGGTGGCAGAGCTGTACACCCGCCTGAAACGCGAAGCAGCAAAGGTCGGACTGGTGGTGAATGCCTCAAAAACAAAGTACATGCTGGCAGGCGGAACGAAAATGACCGGATCCGTCTGGGTAGTAATGTTACGATAGACGGGGATACTTTCGAGGTGGTGGAGGAATTTGTCTACCTCGGATCCTTACTGACGGCTGACAACAACGTGAGCCGTGAAATTCGGAGGCGCATCATCAGCGGAAGTCGGGCCTACTACTGGCTCCAGAAGAAACTGCGGTCGAAAAAGATTTACCCACGCACCAAATGCACCATGTACAAAACGCTAATAAGACCGGTAATCCTCTACGGGCACGAGACATGGACCATGCTCGAGGAGGACCTGCAAGCACTCGGAGTTTTCGAGCGACGCATGCTAAGGACGATCTTCGGCGGTGTGCAGGAGAACGGTGTGTGGCGGAGAATAATGAACCACGAGCTCGCTGCACTTTACGGCGAACCCAGCATCCAGAAGGTGGCCAAAGCCGGAAGGATACGGTGGGCAGGGCATGTAGCAAGAATGCCGGACAACAACCCTGCAAGGCTGGTGTTTGCAACTGATCTGGTTGGCACAAGAAGGCGTGGAGCGCAGAGAGCACGATGGGCGGACCAGGTGGAGAGTGACTTGGCGAGCATCGGGCGCAACCGAGGATGGAGAGCGGCAGCCACGAACCGTGTATTATGGAGAAATATTGTTGATTCAGTTTTATCTTGAATTTGATGTAATACTAAATAAATGAATGAATGGAGCTCCAAAATCATAATTTTCAATTTCAACGTGAAGTCTGTGCTATTGTACGCCAGTGAAACGTGGTGCGTGTTCTCAGCAGAGACCAAAGAAGTTGCAGGACAGGGCTAAAGCGAGCAGCCACACAGGATCTTTTACGTTGGTTCTATGTACCCTATGGGGTGCTCGGGATACATGAATGGGTGAGTAACGCTTACCATGGGTATGTAGGACTGAAAGTGATAGTAAGTAGGTAGCACAAAATGTGCATCGAATATGTTACTTAACTACATTTAGATAAGAAATCCAATTGAATTGGCCTTTCGACAATGGAAAACACAAAATTGACCCTTTGCTTTGCTCATTACTCACGGTCATTGCTACACGCTGGATTTAACCACAACCGCAAAACTCATTACCGACATGAATCTTCTGGTGGAAACTTCGAAAGGTCACGTCCGCACAGATTGAACCCAACCGCCATCACAGCCACATTCATAGGACTAAGATAGCAATCAGTTCCCACGCGTTTTGCTCTCTGTACTCAACCCTGCTCCAAGGAACAGAGGCACAGCTTATACGCATTGCAAGTCGACCTCGAAAGGGGACATTTAGCGCCAAGTCCGGAAAATATTCATCATACAGTATCATCGCATCTTTTATCATGGCTAGGGGTGCGTTGGTTGTGTAAATGTATTCGCCGTTGTTGGTTGGAAGGATGTTCTCAAGGCACTTTTCCAAAACGATGAACGCAGCGATACCATGACGGCAAAATACGAAAACATGAACCCCGAAACTATTCCTCTGCTGCAGATGCCAAACAAGCGACCCTGGTCATATTCATAACTCGTTCCTACAGTGATAAGTAATTTCGACGAGTCTTTCTATTCAAAGTTGTAATACGCTACGAAAATAATCGCATGATAGTCTCATTTGCATTTTTTGATGGAATAAAACTAATATTGTAGCTTCTTATACTTGTTGCAATAGACAAGCGATCTTGAGCCTCTTTCTCCATTCAAAAGAATATTCGCTGAACAATCGCAGAGCAGCCTATAATTTTGCAGTAAATCGGAAAAGTCACTTATACGATCACCGACAATTCCCCTTCTATTTGAACTGTGGGTTCCGGAGAGGTTTACACTAGGGAGCAAGTGCGTAGATTTCGACACCGATGTGAGTACGAATGCATACGCGATAAGGATAAAGGATTGGTCTACCATCATCGCCATCAGCCATCAGCTAGCAAGCAGTAGGTATCGTTGTCAGCACCTCCCCATGTTGCTCAGTGAGTGCATGCGTCATCAAGGTAAGATAGACGACTCGTAATGAGTTGAAATGGGAGCAAAACACGGGACGCAGGAAATGCGTGTAAGTGCAAAGTGCCTGCCCCAATGTTTGCTTTTGCCAGGTCTCTTTGTTGGATCGTTTTACGTCAGGCAAAGGCACTTGTGCTGGGAGAATGCATTTTCCTCGGTTGAGATGCGAATGCTTCCAGAGATCTAGTCTAGAGAGATGGTGCAAATGTGCCGTAAATGGTCATACGTGTCGGAATGGCACGTCAACCTGTTTGATGGGGCTGGTGAAATGGCATTGATTAGAGGTTCTGGATATGTGCATTTGCGGCTAGGATAATCTCTGGTTGGAGTGTTTGCCATTCCAAATGATGGGGCTCGAAACCGACGATAGGCGATAACGTTCTGTGGGGGCTTTTGATGGCTGGGCAAACGTGTTGGATTGGTTTACTAATTTGGGTTTATGATGGATAATGTGTAAATTATACAAATGGTGTTGGAAAATGGGGGTTCAGCGCTAGTTTTAACTCTATAGTATTACAGATAATGTGACATACACTTTTAGACTATATTGCTCCCTTGTTCTTCTTTTTTTATGGCGTAACATTCCAACTGGAACACTGACGCCTTTTAATCTTGGTGGTGATGTTTATGGTAGTAGACTATTATTAAAAAAAAAAAACAAGTATAGCTAAGTCATCCACCAAATAAAAGTATAATTAATAAAGTATAATAATTCTCAAAAAGTTTTCTAGACCTCGTTTTGGGAAGTCCATCGAAATAGCATGCTGACGCCCAACCAGTTTCCCGAGTAGTCGTTACCACTTCCTTTGTGCTCGGGAGGCAGGCAGGGTCAACCAACACGCCCGTGCCTAACTGTTCAGCATTAAGAACTGATACTTGCGTACAACTTGATCTACTGAACTTTCAGGCCCTAGCAGCTATCACCAAATGACAACCTAACCCAGCCCTCGGGCTCGGATTTAACCCAGTAAAGCGACCCCACAGCAACACTGCAAGGGTCGATTTCGACCGCAGGGCACCGGTATGACCTACGCAATCGACTCCCAATCCTTGGACCACCTTTTGTATAGCGTCTAGGCTAGCCACTCTCCGGCTCACGTCATCAGGATGTCGGATAACAACCCAACTAAAATAATTCTCGAGATTCTTCCGACCGGTACAAGAAGACGTGGTACGCAGCGAGCAAGATGGGTCGACCAAGTAGAGGACGATCTGCGGACCCTTCGTAGAGTGCGGAACTGGAGACACACAGCCATGGACCGAGTAGAAGCGAGACGACTACTAATGTACAGCAGAGGTCACTTAGTCCTTAGTCTGACCGGTAGGGTAAGGTAAGAACCCTTGATGCAGTGAGTTCCACTTCTTCGATGGATTCACCGTAGACCTCCAGCGTTATGTCATCAGCGAAGTCGACGATTGCCACCCCCAACGGGAACTTCAACCTCCACACCTCGTCGTACATTATATTCCATAACACCGAACCCAGGGTGGAAAGTAGGCGTCTTCTGCGGTCCTTCAAAAGCACTTCCGACCTACCTTTGTGTCGTGAACTAGTACTCTGGAAGTAGCTTCCAAGAATCTTGTACAAGCACTCGGGTACCCCCAGGCCAGACAAAGGAGCGCGTCGGAAATAGTAGCCCAACTTGCGCTATTGAACGCGTTCCTAACATACAAAGTCACTACTTCACACTAGCGAATCTCGCTTCTCTTACGCTATCTCGGCGCTTTTTGTAACCGATAGGATAGCGTCTACGGCCGATCTTCCCTTCCGGAAGCCGAACTGGTTGCTCAAAAGACCATTCCTCAAATTCCGTAGAGGATGATCTTTTCGGGCACCTTCCCCGTCGTGTCGATCATTGATCTAATGCCGGTGGGCCTCCGGGTGGTTTCCCCGCCTTTGACAATAGAACCAGGCTCTGCCTCTTCCAAACTTCTGGGAAAACTCCCTCGTCCAGGCATTTCTGCATAGCAGACCTGAACATCTCGGGAGCCTCTGCAATAGCTACTTTTAAGGCCAGGTTCAGAACTCCGTTTGGACCTGGGGCCTTACCTATGCTAAGAGACTTTGCTGTCCCCGCCAGTTCCACATTGGTGACGCTCTCCTCATCGCCAGCCCTAATCCCCGGCTGTCCTACGAAAGGAGGACAAGGACTAGAATCGTGACGCGGAAAACGTCCCTCGATGATCCCCTCCAACATCTCTGGAGATTGCGTCTTGGCCATCATGATCCTGCAGGCATCACCCAACGGATTCGCATTAGCACTCTGACAGAGACTCTCAATGCAGTCCTTTTTGCTTGCCCTTATCTCGGTCTTCAGAGCGGCTTTTGCAGCGGTGAACACCACCCACCGTTCGTTCCGCTCTTCCTTAGATTGTACTCGCTGCAACCGCCAGATGATCACTTTAAGTGTAGCTATCGTCTACTTTTCAGTTCGAACTACTTGTTAGGCCAGGACTACAAAACGTAACGTCAATAATTGACTCAGCACCGTTCCGACTATATGTACTCTTGGTACCGGCATAAGCTAGGTCGAAATCTAGTATGGCCAGTGTCTCTAGCAGGATCTGATCCCGCTGGTTCTTGAAACGGCTTCCCCAATCCACAGCCCAGGCATAAAAGTCACCCGCTATTGCCACCGGTATTCGCCCTGTTGGCACGATCGTCATACAGTCCAGCATATGCGTGAACTGCTCGATCGGCCACGGTGGAGGTGCATAACAGCTACAGAAGAAGACCCCGTTTACTTTGGCGACCACGAAGCTCCCTTAGGTAGTAGACTCCAACTCCTGGACGGGGTATTCACCCGTCGTCCATATCGCCGCCATTTTTCTGGAGCCATCCGCCGTTGCCGGCGGGTCCTCAGTATGGGTCCTCTATGATGGCGATATCCTTTCCCCATTCATAAACCGCCTGACAAAGCAGTTGCTGAGCCGCGTCACAGTGGTTCAGGTTCAGCTGCGTTTTTTTTCCTCATCTGTAGAGCCTTTTAACCACTGCGTCCATTATCTAGGAATATTGTGGTATGACCCATATTTAATTTGGTGCTAATCGATTATCCTGTCACAATTGAGCTGTGATGGACATTGGTTGATATAGCACTCGATCCCAACTAGGCACAACTCGTTTTATAAAGTCTATTACCCTGTTAGGATTACTTTGCCAAACTTCCAAGGGCACTAATAACCCTTTTCCAAATATTGATAACCTCTGATTGGATAGCTCTCCACAGCTGCAATGTAAATGTTCAGCGGTTTCGTTTTCACTTTGACAAAAACGACATTCAGATGATTGGATTTTTCCAATCTTGTGTAGATGGTACCTACTGGGGCAGTGACCGGTCATCAGGCCCGTTATTACCCTCAGGTCTCTTTTGTTTAAATTTAGTATGGTCCTGGCTTTTGCTGCACTAGGTCTTATAAATCTTTTTGCTTGTCTGGATGTATCCGTGGCATTCCAATTGGTTTCTACCATAGACATTTCCCATGTTTTTAGTTTCGTCCTAAGAGTACACTCAGGAACTCCACAGAATGGTTCAGGGCCTACGAAGCTCGATGCTGCACCCTGTCTGGCTAGATTGTCGGCGTTTTCATTTCCCTGAATTCCGCAATGGCCGGGCACCCAGTATAATGTTACTTCGTTCCTACTGGCCAACTGCTTCAGAGAAAGAATGCATTCCCACACTAGCTTGGACTGGCAAGCTTGGACTGGCAGCTGCGTTACCTGCCCTGTGATTTGTTCACCGTGTCTTTCTAAAAAGGCCGGTCATCTTGGACCACCCGTTGGAAGCCTGTTGTTCACGGATTTCCCGGTACAGATCAGACAAATGGGTGGACTCGTGCAGCTGTGTGCCTTATGGCATTCGGCGCCGCATCTCTTACACAGTTTCCTCCTGTCAGGGCCTTTGCAGTCCCATGACTTGTGACCTTGTTCCGGACACCTGAGACAATCCTCAAATGACTCGTAGACGGTCAGATGACATACGCACCAGTTAACCATAATCCTCCCTACTTCAACGGACATTTTTACGTCCGTCACCTGTAGCTTAACCATAGCTACCTGTGCCCCTGCCGGCCCCTTCCGTAGCCTAACGGCTGCGGTGGCCACTTCGCACTGTTGCCGCAGTGCCATGATGAGCTCTTCAACTTCTGTGAGCTCGTCTAGGTTTTTCACCTTCAGAGTCGCCTCTTGTGTGAGTGCCCTAAGCTCTACCCCTTCGCCATGGACCTCTCCCGCCAAACTTTTGTAGGCGGCGCCCTTGCGCTCCTTATCGCGCATCAGCTCCAGGATCATCTCGCCCGTTCGAGTACGTCTGATACTGCGCTTGTTGGCTTCCAGATCCACGAGCTTGGCGTCGTCGCTTCGCATAGCCTTCAAGACGTCCGAGTACTTCGACTATTCTGTCTTGATGACGAGCGCGTCACCTTTCTCACGCTTGGCACCTACTCTTTTACGCCTTGTTTTAGCGTCTCTTGCTTCTTCTTCATGCGGCTTCTTCTTCTTCTTCCGCTCTATCTTCGTCGAAGGGGGATCCTCCCTTGGTTCGCCCTACTCTGTGGCTGCTGAGGGCCTAACAACGGTTGCAACCCCTGGTTCCCATCCTTCCGGGACGGGCCAGCCATTTCAGGCCCACCCTTCCCAGCTTTCCGGGACACCTGGTTGGGGTCCGAATTGCCGGCATTGCTGCCGACCTTCGGGGTTAGTATCCGCCTGGCCTTGACAGTTCCCCACCAAATATATGACGACTGCTTCGCCCACTTCTACGAGTGCTTGTCACGAGCAGTCGCATCCACCACAGCTTTTGGACTACCTGCGAAAGCGAAGGCCTCTGTCTTATTAGAGTGCGTATCCTTTTCTTTTACAGGTTCCCCGGCTGTTGCAGTCTTCGCGAGTATCGCATGTTCCATCGACTTACGAAAACGCTACAGGGCCGTTTTCAGGTCCTCACTAATGTTGGACTTCGTGGACGTAAAGTCGATGATCTTGCCTGTCGTGATCGTGACCCTGCAGCCGAATTTCCTCGCAGCTCCTCAACGCTCCGACTAGCAGAAAGCGGTGCCACCCGCTTTCTCGCTGCCGGAACGGAGATCCGTGTTGACTCCGCTCCTCCTCGACGCTCCGGCTAGCAGAGGGCGGTGCCACCCGCCTGCTCGCTGCCGGAACGGAGATCCGGGATGACTCCGCTCCTCCTCGACGCTCCGGCTAGCAGAGGGCGGTGCCACCCGCTTGCTCGCTGCCGGAGCGGAGATCCGTGTTGACTCCGCTCCTCCTCGACGCTCCGGCTAGCAGAGGGCGGTGCCACCCGCTTGCTCGCTGCCGGAGCGGAGATCCGTGTTGACTCCGCTCCTCCTCGACGCTCCGGCTAGCAGAGGGCGGTGCCACCCGCTTGCTCGCTGCCGGAACGGAGATCCGGGATGACTCCGCTCCTCCTCGACGCTCCGGCTAGCAGAGGGCGGTGCCACCCGCTTGCTCGCTGCAGGAGCGGATCCTGGTCGACTCCGCTGCTGCTCCGCTGCTCCGATGATGTGAACTGTCTCACATCTGCCAATAAACTGATCAACTCCGATCCGAACAGGCCTACTTATGCCCAACAGGGACGTGTTCCGTTTGCGATGGATAATATGATGTCATTCGTTTCTCTTTTCCAACGTCTCCGTTCTATAAGTGGCACCTGCAGTGACACAGTGGGTACCAATGCTCAACGCAATGGTATTAATTCTTTCATATATATTTTTTTCATGTTTTTTTTAATATACTTTATAGCTAATAAATTCATTTTCATATTTTGGTATTTTGTATTTTGATTTCTACATTATTGCACTCATTCTATATACTACATTCGCCCCCTCTTCTACTCTTATAATATTTATTAAATTTAATTTTACACAAAATTTGCGGAAATCAAGTTTTTTCTTTTTTGTTCAACGAAGGAGGGATTTTTTTTCTTCAGAATGGAATTAAACTTCTCTCGAGATTGAATCTATTTTTTTTTAATAACTCGTAAATCAAATCAAACAGAATTGAAATAAAATTTTGATTTAATTTCAATCGAAATCTAATTGAAGACTTTTCAAGCTACACCCAATCCAAAATGAAATTGGAATTCAACCAAAATGCAAACTGATTTCAATACAAGCCTATTCAAATAAAATCAATTATAATCTAAATATAATGTAAGGCAAATCCTTACCATATCAAACTTACTATGTCACTATAAAAGTCTAATCCAATTGCAAATCCGAATTCTCAATCTAATCAAAATAAAATTTATTCATTATCCAATCCAAACTTTATTCAAATTTCAGTCTAAATTTATGAAAATCCATTTCAAGACATATTGGAATCCAATCCTAAGGCATTGACATCAATATTTAGTCCTAATTAAACATGGATCCAAGCTTATTTCAACTCCAATCATACTCGATTTTTTTTCCGATACCACTTCAGACTCAAATATAATTATTTATTTATCTCATTGTTTTTTTTTTTTTGGCTCCAATTGGCAATGCAGTAAATTTCGTGCTTCTCTGCCTATCACTCTCTGTTACCGCTCCTTAGCAATTCGCCCAATTTTATGACAGATTTGAACGTTTTTTTAGGGAGTTTTAATTCAAAATTATCCGAATTCAAATTACCCCAATCGAAAACAATTTAAATTCATATAAAATACTGTCCAAAACTAGGTTGCATAGGATTCAATCAATAAATATATTGATTCAAAACTAATCGGAACACATTCTAAGTAATTTGTTCAAATCTAGATTAAATGAAAATCGAATTTTATCAAAATTTAATACAAATACAATCCAAGCCAAGATCCAATCTGAGTTTAATCCAAACTTACAATCCTAATTCAAAAACAAATCTATCCTTATTGAAATTCAGTTCTAATCAAATTCAATCTCAGTCCGAGCAACATTCAATCCACATACAATTCAAATAAGCTTGAATTCACTCCAAAATTAATCTCAATTGAAATTTCATCCAATTCAAATTAAATAAATGAATAACCAATTTAATTTAATCAAATCCATTTATAATCAAATCTTAGAACCTATTATGCTCCATGTTCATCCCAAATTCAATCTTAATCAGTATTAAATTCAAACCAAGCTTAATTGGAATCGAACCCAAATTGATAAAATTGAAAATAATTTCTATTCAAATCTAATAAATAACAGATTTCAAATTTTATTTAAATTCAAACCGCCTAAAATAAATTACATACACACATATTTAATTATCCAAATCTAATCCAATTTCAGATTAAATGAAATTCAAATCAATCAAGATCCAAACCTTATTCAATACTATTCCAATATAAATCCAATTATAATTCAAAATATTATCAATATCCTTGACCTTAGATTTGCTAACCTAATTCAGCCTCAATTCAATCATCATCCACTTCAAATCCATTGTAAATCCAATCCAATCGAATAATATCTACTACTCAAATAAATATCCAAATAAATCCACTTAATCCGTTAAATCCTATTCAAGCCCAATCCAACTCCAATCAGAATCAAATTCAAAATCATCCGATACCCTTTAAAACCAAAATATTACTCAAATAACATTGTAATTCATTTCAAATCTAATTTTAACTTGAATCACTCTAATTAAACATCAATAAACTTCAACTTTATTTTATTCATATCTATTCCAAATCAAACTTGAATGGAATTCAACTTCAATCTCAATCCCATCCAAAGACACAAACTGAACTCCAAATTCCAATGTTGATAATAATGCACTGCTATTTCAATATTGTTCCGATTCAAATCAAAATATAACCCAAACAAAATCTAATTTAAGTTTAGCAAAACATCTAAAATTAAATTCCATACAAATTCATTCTTCATTCTATCAATATTAAATCCACAACCACGATCAACATTCAATTCCAATCCAAGTCGAATTGAGTTAACTTTAATACAATTAAGTCCAAATCAAATCAGAATCCAGCCCAATACACGTAATCTGGAACAAAAGAAACGTTTTTTTTAGTTACTTTGACGTTCACATTTATATTTCTGTTTTTTTTACAGTGCGATTCATCAAACCCCTTCATATCTGCCTTCTCATTCAACAACCGACTTTAATCTTCGAATACACTGAATTCTTTTTTTACACGACTTTTTTTTACGCGATTTTATTTTGCACGACTTTTTTTACGCGATTTTCTCGAAGTTACGCGACTTTTTTTTACGCGATTTTGGTCATTTGCGGAAGGCAAATCGCGTAAAAAAAATTCCTTTGGATTTTTTTTGCGTGAATTCTCGAAGTTACGCGAACTTTTTTTACACGATCTTTTTTTGCGCGAACGCATCCATCGCGTAAAAACAGAATTTAGTGTAAACTGAATTTTTTGAAACCAAATTAAATGCATTTTCATCGGAAGCAACACCTTAATTTCAGTTTCGTCTTTCTACACCGAGACCCATATTGATACCTGTTTTATCTTATCGTTTTTTTTTGCTTGCTCTCCGTCTATCTCCACCGGAGGCAGTTTCTTAATTCGAGTTCCGTCTATCTCCACCGGAACCCGTATGTTTTTTTTTTGTGCACTCCGTCTATCTCCACCGGAGGCAGTTTCTCAATTCGAGTTCCGTCTATCTCCACCGGAACTCGCATGTTTTTTTTTCCTTAGGGGGCACTCCGTCTATCTCCACCGGAGGCAAAGAATTAAATTGAGTTCCGTCTTTCTCCACCGGAACTCATTTCTTTAGTCTTAATTTCACATTCCCACAACTACCAATTATCCTACCTTTTGCGCCAGTGTCGTGATCGTGACCCTGCAGCCGAATTTCCTCGCAGCTCCTCAACGCTCCGACTAGCAGAAAGCGGTGTCACCCGCTTTCTCGCTGCCGGAACGGAGATCCGTGTTGACTCCGCTCCTCCTCGACGCTCCGGCTAGCAGAGGGCGGTGCCACCCGCTTGCTCGCTGCCGGAGCGGATCCTGGTCGACTCCGCTGCTGCTCCGCTGCTCCGATGATGTGAACTGTCTCACATCTGCCAATAAACTGATCAACTCCGATCCGAACAGGCCTACTTATGCCCAACAGGGACGTGTTCCGTTTGCGATGGATAATATGATGTCATTCGTTTCTCTTTTCCAACGTCTCCGTTCTATAAGTGGCACCTGCAGTGACACAGTGGGTACCAATGCTCAACGAAATGGTATTAATTCTTTCATATATATTTTTTTCATGTTTTTTTTATTATACTTTATAGCTAATAAATTCATTTTCATATTTTGGTATTTTGTATTTTGATTTCTACATTATAGCACTCATTCTATATACTACATTGCCAAGCTGCTGTTCTGCCACCTCGATTGCGGACAGTCCTTCTCTTTTTTGGTTGATGGCCCTCAACATCCACGCTCCGTCTAGAATCTGCACCGGCTTGCCGAGGATTGGATCGCTGGAGCTGCGTGCGCTGCTTCCTGCTCCTACTTCCTCAGTTCTTCTTAACAAAGACCTCGCCAACCCACTTCTTGCGAAAGGGTTAGCCTCACCACTACCACTACCTCCTGATTGATTTGTTTGTTTATGATTAGATTTCATAGTTAATCCCACGAATAGTACGGGAAAGAGGTCCACCACGCCAGAGCCCTGCCTTTAAATGGTAAGGGACGAAATACCGTGAAGGTGTCCAGGTACCCCACAGGCTCCGTTAATGATCGAGCATACCCTCTCGATCACTCATTCCTCGGCACGAGTTGCTTGACACCTTGAAATGAGATTAGTGTTTCTAGTCTCCCTATATCGCTCCCTGCTCTGCCGGTCCTCGGCTCCAGCATCCGGCTTTTGACAAAATTCTTCTTTTCGGTTACCCTCTGATGCTCCTTGTCGAACCTCCCGTTCCTATGTCGTCTATGAGCAGAGCCTATCGGTGCAAAACTGCGTCCATTTTGGTCAACCTTCCAAGAAAACTGCGAGAAATAAGACTCCCATTTGCTGACTGTTACAAAAGCAAGCTCCATTCGAGATGCATCTTACTTAATCATTAGACACAGTAGGACTGAGTCACATTTCTCAAAAAGCTATAGCATGTAGACCAACACTCGCGCGCTTGGAAGCCAAATTCAAACAAATTTGCAAAGAACGTGGAGATCATCCATTTTGTAACCATATTGCCTCTTTCTATGGGCCTCGGAAAGAAAGGTGGCGTTTGCCATCGACGGACGTCGTCGCCGTGCGCTACATCTACCTAGGGGAACAGAGCCCAAAATGCCAAGATGGGGTAAAATGGCCCAACTCATAAAATCATTCCTGAATGGGACTTGATCATTAGTATTGGTGAATGGTGTCAAGATACGTTTGCATCGAACATTCTTCTAGAAGCTAGGCCCCGAAACCCACGAAAAATCTTTTGATTTCCCAATTTAAACTGGCAACTTCCGGTTTTTCGTGCTTGCAATTAAGGTTTTCTGGTGATTTTATTACCAGCCAAGTGTTTCCAACGAGATTGAGGCACGCATGGAGACGCATGGTTGTTGATGTCTACGCTTTTCATGTTAGGGGTCATTCAAATATTACGACCATCGTTTTGCGGGGAGGGGGGTAACACTCCATTTATTAAGTATACGAAAAAGCGGGACAGAGGGGGGAAAAGGAGTCGGAAATGCCCGAAAACTGATGGACGTAATTTTTGAATGTTTTCATGAAGTGGCATCTTACCCCACGGCAGATGGTCGTTTTGCACCACTTCCGTTTTACGAATCAGTTTTTAAAGTCGCTAAAAATCGATGAAAATACAATAATTTAGTGAATATTTTTGCTGAAGTATCGAGCAAATATTGTCTAGTTGCTGTTACCACTTTGAAATCCTAACAAATGAGACTAATTATCATTGAAAACGATGAAAGTTTGAAAAATGGCATTTTACCCCACTTGACCCTACGTGATATCTTTATTTATTCCTGTGTGTGCGCTGTGGAGCGTGAATTTGATGAATCTATACACTTTTCGTCATCGTATCCTCCGAAGAAACCATCCATCCCGGCTTCTAATCCTCGCCAGCCGGAGTGTGGGACGCAATGGATTTTTAAGGAAGTTCTTCATCACTTATTCAGAGGCTGTTGTTCCGTTCGTTCGACCGTATCTGCTCTTTGGCTGATTGCACTGAGCCTCGGTCGGCCAGGCCTCGGAGTGACATACACACAAACACACAAGTTAAGAAATTATATCACGTCTTAGTGACGACGTCGTCGTCGTCATCGGTGGCCATCGCCGCCGCGGTACAACCGATGCCTACAAGTAGTCAGTCACTCAAAGTGTTGGACTTGTTTCCTGCGCTTTGGATTGGAAGGGTTCTCGTCTTTGTCAGCCGTGGCGAAATCGGAAAGTTCGAACCAGGGAGACCCAGCCGTGCGAAAAACATTGATGGCAGTTTTCTTTTTGGCTATGTGGCTTCGTGATGACTGCGTGGATTTGCTGTGCTTCTGAGAAAGGGAATGAATAATCCATGAATGTTGTTCTTTGCTGTTGAGTTTCTTTGCGAAAGACAGTTAGTTATCGAAACATGTAGCAATAAGTGTCAATCGTTGTAGACAATGTTTAAGTGATTGTCGGCACGGGATGAGTAATCTTGAGTGAATCTTTCTACCCACTTTTTAGAATTGAGACGTAGTGATTTATTACTGAAGTGTCGAGAGCAGTCTTGTAAACATTCGACACTTTCATGTGTTGCCGCAGTGGGGTGTCAGCTTGCTTCATTGCACTCGGGCGCTACCGTTACCTCTTACACAACACGAGCGGTAGAACGGAAAGAAAGGATCAAATCAATGTCGTCTGACTCGATGACCTTTGTCTAATTCTATCTTTTCGCATAGATTTCAGCCAATTTCGATTATGAATGTTAATGTTAGTTTATTTTTGCTTGTTGAATTGAATATGACACACATATGATCAAAACAACAGCTCATTATGGAAGAAGACAGGAATAACCAAAGCCAAACCGTTTGCCAAAGACGCTATCGTGGTCAAGTGCATTCGTTTAAAATTTCTGTTTCGTACAGTAGTTTGATTGCTTGTGTTGATGTCGGACACAAAGAAAAAGAAAGCCTCATATTGATGAAAGGATGTCAAAAGACAGTAATATATAACAAGACAGGTCGAGAAGGACACTTGTGTTTCCAAGAAACATTCGGCTATCGCGTAGTGAATATCGAAACCGGAGTCATCACTTTAAAACAACTTTTGCAGATGGAGTATTGTGTTGTTCTTTGTTGTGCATGCATTGCTCCTGTCAGGGGTGAGTATCGCGGCATCTTCGATCACGTTCGCTATTGTCTCGTACGAAAACGAAACCAATAGACACGTGGATGTTTGTTTTACACTCTTCAAAATAAAAGTGGCGCGAAACAGACTGCACCTCATTTCTGCATGCCGAATCGATTTCCAAAAATCAGCCCATCACCGGAAATCAGCCAACGCGTTGCAACGGCTTGAACGAAGTGGGCGAATTGTCGAAACATAAGTTGACAAAGGTGCCTACCCAAGTAACAATTTTAATTTTATCAAAGTTTTTTAGCGATTCAAAAATCCTAAACATAAAACCATTGATACCGACTTGAAAATGCTCTCGAGTTCTTGTATGTCTCAATAAGCTCACGTTCTGGCTAGTTGGCCCAGTCTTATTAGGGTCGTATGGGCATACAGGACTTCGTATGCAAACCGGCTTAGGATTTCGGGTTGTATCATAGTTTTATCAATCTTCTAAATAAAACCATCTTCTGACTTGTCAAATAATTGTTTTGATTATTTTTCACTCTCAATGTTCGATCGTCAGACAAAAATTAAGCTTGGTTGTTTATCCAGCCATCAATTGGAAAGATGCAGATATGGAATTCAGATTTGTTTTCCTATGTCAGGAGGCATGCCACGGAAAATTTGTGGTGAATATGACTGTGATAATGACAAAAACTAAGTGCGCCGCACAAACTATGCATAATTTGGAAGGTACATTTAATTTACTCGGTGGAATTGGGTGCAAAAAAGTTTTTTTCAACACAGCGGAGTTTAAAAGACATTATGTAATTTTTCTGACAAAATGAAATAACGGAAACGTGTTGTATGGTTTAATTTTATCTTGAGGTGTACGTGAAATCATAAAATTGAGTAATAATTTTTCTGTATTTACATGAATTATCCCGGCTAGGCGACATATTTTTCTGATAAAACTCTGTGTTCCTGATGATTTCTCCAATAGGGCTAACCCTCCTGAGGTAGTCATAACTGAGCTCAAGATAGAACTAGCGGTTTTATCACCGCATTTTTTAGGTATATGTTACGGCCACGAAATCTTTTGTTGGTTTTATGCATTGCCTCACAGTTTTGTGTATTTGTTTACAAAAAAATCTCTCCGACAAGAACCGCAAATGCAAGTTTTATTGAAATGGTATACAATAAGTGATAAAACCAATTCATGTCTACTTGCAAGTATTTAATTGAAGATGTTTATAGCAGAAGTTATATGATAGTTTTGTGGAACGCCAAAAGGTTCAAAATAAAAAACTACCACATAAAACTAATTTAGAACAACTAGCTTTTTGACATGCTCGTATAAAACCAGGATAAAACATGAATAAACCTTCAAGGCATGCTGATTGTTACTTGGGTATTCTGCAGGCCCTTAACTATAAAACGGGACTTTGTTAATTCCTAAGAAAAAGGCACAATAAATGTGTCCAAAACGTCGTTTTTAAGTGCAACAGACTGGAAGCCATTACCCCGAATCAACATATCACAGTCGTCTCAATGGCTTCGTCAGATAGTTCTTACCTGGGTTGTGGCCTCTTCCTCACATCGGTTAAGAATATTATCACCGTGGATCTTTACTATTATTTGGTTCGATTTGCTTTTAGGGGCTGTCCATAAACCACGTGGTCATTGGGGGTGGGTTTGGCCAATGACCATTTTGTATGGACTAATAAAAAAAATTGTATGGACTAATGACCACGCGTGGGGGGGGGGGGAGGGAGTGGGTGGGGGGTTTGAAAAGTCCCAAAAAATGACCACGTGGTTTATGGACAGCCCCTTATCGGTGAATTGAAACACAAGTCGCATGTACGCTTCAGCCATCATCAGACGCCTAAAACAAACATTTATTCAACATTTACACATTTTTCAAACAAAAAAGACACATTTTGAAAGTTGTTCATTTCGAGTCGCTGCACTTTATCTTCACATTTCTCTACATCTTCAAACACGAAATTTTCCAGCTCACTTTTTGCACGCTCAGTGGCAATCGAAAATTTCTAGACTGCCATCGTGGTAATTTGGCCATTTCACGGCCCATTTGGTAGTTTCACGGTATTTTATGACGATCACACAGTTTTTAAGCTTCGTAGTAGGTATTGACGAACCAAGTGAACTCGCTAGCACGAAACGACGAGGACGAATGAATATTTTTAAAACATGAACTGAATGGACCTGCATCAAGTTTCGTAAAAGAAATTCTTACAAGAAACTGCTACATTCTGTAAAAATTGCTCGAATGGCCAAATATGACAACTTTCAATCCGGGGTGAAATTGATCAACCAAATACCATAACATCATAAGAATGGAAAATTATTGAACAAACTTTATGTGATGATGCTGAATCAGAATAAGTTCTTAGATTTCTAACAACTGGTGTAGGGGGAATAGGGACAGCAAATGAGTGCGTTAGGCCTGTGTAACATAATAGAAAAAAGTTTAACATACACTCATTGCACAATTATGGGTCACACACAATTATTAGTCACTTTCCACTTTGATAGATAAATAGGGTATCGGGATGCTTCGTTGGCATAGTCCCCTCGTTGGGCCTATCTCAACGTAAACCAAAAACTCAAACAAACACGCATAACTTGATATCGGAAATGCTATGCGCCAAACAACTGCAACAATTCGTTTCAATTTTAGCACTTTGGAGCATCAAAATTGAATGAAAATGTCACTTTGCAGCTATCTCATTGGTTCCTTGTGTGAGTGTAGCTGATCTGGCGATACTGGAATTGCAACTGCGGGCGGTCAATCGAGCTCAAGCTCAAGCTACTTTCTGCATCTTTTGTTGACTTTTCCTTAGGGTGGCCAAATTACCTCGATTTACCCTACTGTACACATTCCTAGTTTTTGTGAGTATTAATCTGATTCGTGCTGTTCGTGCTGTGTTGTCTTCAAGTGCGATTCGTTCGCATCGCCGAATATTGAGTATACGAATCGAACGAAGATCGGTGAGTGGTGATAAAGAGGGAACGAATATCAGTTTTCTGTTTGCCGATGCGGTTCGTGGTGGTAGCTCGTGTTTGTGTTTAAGTTCAAGCCGCTGAAATGGGTGGGCTTCGTGACCGAGCGGTTAGCGGCGTCAGTCGTTTAGGTGTCTCGTAAGCCTCGGAGTGTGGGTTCGATTCCCGCTCCAGTCGGGGAAAACTTTTCGTCAAACGGAAAATTCTCCACTGGGCCACTGGGTGTTATATGTGTTGTCCCGTTGTCTAATGTTAGTTATGTTCAGTCTGTGCGGCCACTGGCCGAAGACGGTGTGATTGTCTTTAAATGAGCCGTAAACCGCTTCAACGGAAAATTGCCGACGCTTTTGAAGAGCAAACAGACGGATCCGGTACAAAGACATGCCGATGTCTTGCCAACCTCGGGAAGTGCGAATATGTGCAAAAAACATTCGTCCTTGCCAACTTCAAGCGGCACATCATAGTGTGCCATGTTGAGGTTGCCCGACGACTGGGAATCCTACCGGATAACACCGAAAATGCAGATGCCCCCAGTACGTCAAAGCGGCCGAAGCAGTCACCTTCGAAAATCACCACAGAACACGACCGAAAATCCGCCCTGAAAGGGTCCATAATGTACGTCACCGAAAACAATCTTCCGCTTTGCTTTCCGGACTGGGAAAGTTCCCAGCTGCTGATAGGCCTAATATGGAAGGCCTACGGGTTGCACGTCACCAGCAATACAATGCCCAACCTGGTGTCACATGTTGCGGAAATCATGCGCCGTATTATGGTGGAGAAGTTCCAGAATCAGCTGGTGGCCCTAAAAATCGATTCGGCAACACGGCTGGGGCGGTCGTTTTTTGCCATAAACGTGTCCCTCGCAGACGAGGACGGGGAAATCCAAATTTATCATCTTGGTAAGTATTACTGGAAGCGCCTTATTTCCCATAACTTTTACTTGATGCTGATTCCGTTTACGCCACTCGTTCTGCATTGAAATGAAGGAGTTCGGGCTTAACTATAAACAGGTACTCACCGTTACCAGCGACAACGGGAACAACATGCTGGCGGCGCTGCGGTACATGAAGTACTTGATGGGACCAGCTCTAGATGATGGATCTCCGTCCCTAGCACGCATGCTCCGTGAGGAGTATGCAATGCTGGATCAAGCATACGATCCGAACGAAGACAGAGGACTAATTGGGTTGTTTAGTGAATTAAATATTGCCATTTCCTTTAGCCTAATCGAAAGAGCTCATTTTTCCGAGTATAAGGTGATTTTATTACGTCCCGATTCATTTGTTTTGATGGTTAAATAAACAAAACAGTTTTAATTTCCGTGGCTAGAATGACAGTTCAATCGATAAAGTGACAGTTCGCCCCGAACAAAAAAATTTCCCCATACAAACTTTAAATGCATTTTAAAAATAGTTCCCGGGCACCGAAAATGATGAAATTTTGGATTTCGACTAATTTTTGGACGGAGATTCCGATTATGCAATAATCAGGATACCCCTAAAGAACCCAATTGAAGATGATGTGTCGCAGCTAAGCGTAGACGCTGGAGCTATAGCCAAGTTGGAATTACTACCTGAACGCGATGACTTTTCGGAAGAAGTTTCCGGTGAAACTCGAACAGTAGAAAAGGTTGAAATTGATGATGAAGAAATTGTGCTGGATATTTTGGATAGCGTAAGATGTGGGGCACATACCTACAGCTTAATTAGCTGTATGGGATGTTCTTCGAGAATACAAACCTCGACTGGCAAACATTAACAAAATGTGCCAAAAATGCACCATAAAGCCAACGCTCAAGTGTTCAAATTTCACAATATTCCTCTCCCTCCGAAGGTATGCGAGACCAGATGAAATGTCTGGTATCTGCTACTGAGATACCTGAGGCAACTGGAAGGAACTCCATTTCTGGCGATCCTGAAGACTAATGATGCTGACATCGGTAAGTTTGAATTTGTGAACAAACATGTGAAAAGGGTACAATACATAACAGAATTCGACCTCAACAGTGAGGTTGTCTTCAGTGTCTCGTACTTGACTTTTTTTTTTTTTTTTCCTTCTAAACCATAGGGGGATAAATCTGCTCATCAGACACCCTAACAGGAAGGTTAGGGTAGTGTGGGGATGAGGCCGTCTTCTACAATGCCGGTAGAAGCCAGGACTACTCTCTCCTCGACCCACTAAAACACATTCCTATGGTCGCCAAACCCTACGTCTCTCCGGAACCACCAAGAAGGTATTGCTTCAGAGAGGGGCTAGTGCATATCGCACCCTCAAGGTTAGCTGCCGTAGCCTAGCAGCAACGATCATCGATGACTCGCACTGGAGAGTCCATCACGATAGCATGCTGGCGCTTAGCCAGTTTCCCGAGTGGTCCTCGCCACTCCCTTTGTCCTCGGAAGGCGGGCAGGGTCAACCCCGCCCGCGCCCTACTGCTGAGCGGACATCAAGAACTGATGCCCACATGCAACCCGATCTGACCTGCTGAAGGCAAGGGTATCACTACCCTTCAGGCCTTATCAGCTGCATCCGTAGGTTGCAGACAGCAGGTTCTCACCTACCCCGACCCTTGCCGGGGACCCCTTTCCAACCGCGGGCTCAGATCCAACCCAGTAGACTGACGCCACGACAGCACCGCTACCGGGACTTCCTCTCCGCGGCCACTTAATCGCTGTAAGGGTCGATCTCGACCGCAGGGCACCGGTATGACCTACGAAGCCGACTTCGAACCCCTGGACCACCTCTTGTACTGCATCTGGACTAGCCATTCTCCGAGTCCACGCGCCACCTCCTTTGTAGCTCCCAGACGATATGGGTGATAGCCGTTGAAACGGCATTCCAGCTAATCTCATCCCTACACATTCTCTGGACCAAGTTGTCCGGAGTTGTGTCCTCCCCGCATGTGGCAAGCATGCGGTCACGCATTGTGCGAAAACGCGGGCACACGAACAAAACGTGGTCCGCCGTTTCCTCTAAACCATTGCACACTGGGCATTCGGGAGAATCCGCATGCCCGAAACGGTGTAGATACTGTCGGAAGCAACCATGACCTGTAAGGACCTGCGTCAGGTGGAATGAAACTTCCCCATGGCGCCTATTAATCCAACTATCTACCCTCGGTATCAACCTATGGGTCCACCTTCCTTTGGTGGAACTGTCCCACGCGCGCTGCCATTTGACCATAGAGGCCATCCTGACAGTCTTGCGTATGCCTCTTGTGCCGCGCATTTCGAAGCACTCCATATCCTCACTGATAAGAATGCTGATGGGCACCATACCAGTAATGACACAGAGAGCGTCGTGTGACACGGTACGGTACGCGCTTGCAACCCTCAGACACATAAGCCTGTAAGTACTTTCCAGCTTCCGTCGGTAGCATTCAGTACTTAGCGCGGTACCCCACGCCGGGCCGCCATACCTAAGTATGGACGTAGCAACACTAGCCAGAAGCTTGCGCTTACTGGCGTACACCGCTGAGCTATTGGACATCATCCGGGACAGTGCCGCAATAGCTGTGGAGGCTCTTTTACAGGCATAATCGACGTGGCTACCGAAGGTAAGCTTATCGTCGATCATCACGCCCAAGTGCTTGACAGAGCGCTTCGACAGGATAGTGCACTCTCCTACACTGATCTCCGTCTGCTGCGCCGACTGCATGTTGTTAACAACCGTCACCTCTGTCTTGTGGTGAGCCAGCTCCAGTTTTCTGGACCGCATCCACGCCTCCACAACCTTGATCGAGTGGTCGGTAGTCAACTTCACCTCCTCGATCGTTTCACCGTAGACTTCGAGCGTAATATCGTCGGCAAATCCGACAATCACCACTCCCACTGGGTACTCTAACCTCAACACCTCGTCGTACATGACATTCCATAACACCGGACCCAGGATGGAACCTTGCGGGACTCCTGAGGTTATGTGAAAGCACTTCCGACCCACCTCCGTGTCGTATACTAGTACGCGATTCTGAAAGTAGCTTCCGAGAATCTTGTACAAGTACTCCGGTATCCCCAGACGCAAGAGCGCATCTGCAATAGCAGCCCAACTGGCGCTATTGAATGCATTCCTTACATCCAGAGTCACTACCCCGCAGAAGCGAATTCCCCTCCTCTTAGGCTCGAGTGCTTTCTCGGCGGTTTTTGTAACCGACAAGATAGCGTCTACGGTGGACCTCCCCTTCCGGAAGCCATACTGGTTGCTCGAGAGACCATTCACGCCCTCAGTGAACTTCAACATTCTATTGAGGATGATCTTTTCGAGCACCTTCCCCGCCGTGTCAATCAAGCATATTGGTCTATATGCCGACGGGTCTCCGGGTGGTTTCCCCGCCTTTGGCAATAGTACCAGGCTCTGCCTTGACTTGAGTCGAGTCAAGTGCGAGACATTGAAGACAACCTTGAAGTTCAAAATACGTATCTAAGAATGCAAATTCTTAGTGGCATTAAAAGGAACCGTACTTAATCCAATTTTCTTTTAATTACGATTTAGTTTGTTCAAATATAACCAATAATTTTACAGGATGAATTTCTAATAGTCTATTCCTTTTCAGATTTTTCTCGGTATTGGCCGTTTATGACAAAGTTCACGGAAGCATTTGAGCCGCTGTTCAAGCTGACCATTAAAGCACAGAAAAATCATTTGCCTGTGTCACAATTTTACGCAGATTGGCTTCAGTGCCAGGCTCAGCTGAAAATTATCAGTGACACAGGTAATGCTCTTGCCAAAAAACTATTGGCATCCATGCAAAAACGATCAGCAACTCTCCGTAGAAGTATGCTTTTCCTTGCATGTTTGTTCTTTGACCCACGATTCAATTTTATTGGATCTAACCGGCTTAGTCCAGAGGAAAAGGTACAGGTTAGTATATCACTATCAGGTTTGGTCAGCTATTAGCATGTTTTTATTTTGCATATGATTATTACAGAAATACTTACTGGCACTTGTGGCACGAATCGACGATTTGACTGGAGAAGGGGTTCAAGAGGAATCCAATGTTCAACAAGACAGTTCATCAGCTTCGGAGGACTATATAGAAACATATCTCGCCGAACTGTTTTGTGAATATGGAGAAAACTCAAACTCTTCGCATAGCTCAAACAACGAATCATTCCTCGCAGAAATTATCAAGTTGGAATAGCCCCCGAAAGTACCCATCACACCAGACGGCTTCGACATCATCAAATATTGGAAACAGCGTAAACTCTCCAATCCCAAAACGTACCGCATTGCTATGGCCTTATTGTCCATCCCGTCAAAGCAGGGGATGGTGAAGAGAACTTTCAGTCAGTTCAAGTTGGTTTTAACGGATTTGAGATCACGGCTTAGCGATAAATCCATCAAAGACATCATGTTGCTAAAGATGAATAAGACGCTGTGGGCCCACATGATCGACCTCCTGGATGCAGAATTGACCATCAAACGTTCAGAAAGTCAGTAGCCATTTATGTAAGATAAATGACCTTTTTTTATTTGATGACACATACACACACCTAATACATGTATCATGATAGATTTCACGAAAGGCTTAACTTGAAGAGAATGAAATACATATACATTGTTCCACGTTAAAACCCCTACTACGAGGGGGCGGTCCAGAATGTCGAATTGTTTAAAAATCCATATTCATGTGCACCCAAAATAACCAAAATTGGTATTTTATTATATTTCGCATCCCGAGGGGGCGGTCCAGAATGTCGAATTGTTTAAAAATCCATATTCACTAAAACTGATGTGGTCAGGGCGTTAACAGTGTGCACCCAAAATAACCAAAATTGGTATTTTATTATATTTTGCATCCTGAAAAATTTTTTTTTTTTTTTGAACTGAAGAGCTGGTTACCCAGTGAGTAACTTGGAGTAACCACGATGACACCACTGCTACAATGTTAAATATATCCGACATTTCTTATCTACCAAAACGTGACGCTTATGCGTCCACATTTTAGAATGTGACAAATCCGCGTTGAATTTTTTCAACATTTTTCGGAACAAACTACCTGTTTTTATTTTTCTTTATGAAAGTACACCATGATACATGATTATAGGCTGCAAAATCTCAATATTGCCGAAAATGCACATGGGACAATTGTGCCTCCATCGGCAGTACACCTATGAATCGAGTGACGTAAGGTGACAAATGAATCGTTTGTTTGAGAAACCGCATAAGTGACATTTTTATCAAAAATGACTTTTTGACGGTTTTCATATCTTTGAGGGTAAATACACTTTCCCTGAAAATTTCAGAAAAAGTCAGTTCCACAAACCCTTTCAAATTAAGGTTCAAAATATTCGTTTGTTTGAGAAACCACCTAAGTGCATGTTTCCGATTATCACCACGCGCGGCGCTTCAATAGCTTTGAATTTTTCATTGCTTGTTTACATTCGGTGGCAGCGCGCGTGTTGCGATTCAAATTCGATAAAATGAGTTCGGATTCCGATGATAACAAGCCGGAACCGTCCACCAAACGGAAGCGTGGTGTTCGACGGACGTCGGAGTACAAATCGGAAGTGATTAAAAGGGCCAGATTGCAGGGAGCGGCTTATACGAATTGGAAAGGGAGAAATGTACCACCGGTTGTTGTAGCATTGGATTCAAAGTGCGGGTGAGTATTATTAATCAAACGCCGATGCATTGCAAGGAGAATCAATCAATCCTACTTTCCAGGTGCAACAGAAACTGCTGCGAGTTCATTCCGGATGCAAATAAAGAGCGGTTGCTTCGTGAATTTCGGAACTTGCGGACTAAAAACGAGCAGGACTGTTACTTACAAAACTTGATCGACATCAAACCAGTGCACCGCGGGAGAAAACTGCTGTCGGTGGCGGGAAACCATATAGAGGAAACACCTACGGATACAATGTCCCTACTTCATTGAAAAAAGTTGGCGTGTGTCGAGCTGCTTTTGAAATCCTTCACGGGGTGTCGCCGAGCCGCGTTCGAAGATTGTGTCTTCTTCTTGCACAGGGCAAGCTTCCAAATGATTCGCGGGGAAAATCGTCTCCTGGAAATGCTATTCCAGGTGCCACAACTGATCTTATACAAAAACGTATTTCGTCGTTTCCCGTGAAAATTGCCCATTACACAAGTGCCGAGATCGAGAAGCATTATTTGAGTGAGAAGCTTGATCTTACGATCATGTTTGGTATGTTCAAGGAGAAATATCCAAACTCAAAGCTGAGCTACTGCTATTACAGGAAGATTTTCCGTGAACATTTTGATTTATCCTTCGGTCGTCCTCAAGTAGATACATGTTGCACATGTGAAGAGCTGTCTGTTCAAATCAAGAATTCGTCTCTTAATGAAACAGCAAAACGGGTGGCTGTTAATGAAAAAGCTGTCCATCTACGTAGGGCTAAAGTGTTTTCATCACTGATGACCGGAATAAGCCAGCAATCAGATGACAGTGTTGCAGTTATTGCCATGGATTACATGCAGAACTTGCATATTCCAAATATTCCGGTTCAAGAAGCGTTCTACTTGAGACAACTTACAGTAAATGTTTTTGGTATCCATAACTTGAAAAACAACAGTGCCAAATTTTTTGTTTATTACGAAGGAAACGGAACGAAGGGTCCAAACGAAGTTTGCTCTTTTGTAATGCAGTACATAACCGACAAATTGAAATCTGCCAGACGGCTGCATATTTTTTCGGATGGATGTGCGGCACAGAATAAGAATAATACGATGGTGAGGATGTGCTCGGCCTTGGTCTCTCTGGGAAAATTTGATTCAGTCGATCAATACTTCCCAATCAGGGGGCATTCATTCTTGCCATGTGATAGAGACTTCGCCGTATTGAAGAAGAAGATCAGCAAAGTTGACCGCGTCTACACAGTTGAGGAATATGTAGATCTTATCAGATCTGCTGCCAAGCGTAACCGATTTGAAGTTCAAACTATCGAGGCCAAGGATATCATTGACTTCAAATCTTGGTGGCCAAAGTACTACAAGAAAGCAGCGATATCATTGGAAACTAGTGGCAGAAGTACCCCAAAGGACCAGAAGGTTCACTTCAAGGTGTCGCAGTTCAACCATTTTTCTCACTCGGAAGAAAATAAGGACCTAGTGGTGGCGAAAGACTACATTCGTGGTGCTAAAAATAACACTTTCCGGCTGTTGTCCAAGCCAGGACAACTAAAACTCCCAACAAATCCAGCATATCCAGCAGGAAAAGTACCGATAAATATAAAGAAAATTGATGACATCAAGAAGCTCAAATCGTACATTCCGGTTGATGATGATATTACTGAGTTTTATGACGAAATTTTGACGAATTGGCCTACGTGCGAAACTGACGCTCAAGAAGAAAGTGGCCAGTGATGTACCCAAGCGGAGAAATCCAAGTTTTGTATTGTTCAATGAAATAAAGATGAAATGAACCAAAATTGAAACATTACTCATTATTCACTCAAAATTGTTGAAAATACATCAATTTTAGGGGAGAGGGGAGGGGGGGGGGGTTGGCCAAAGTCTCCGCTCCATACAAATTTCGAAATTTTCATATGGGTGTAAGTCAACGAGAGGGGATTATGGTGGGATGGGGGGTCTGAGATTCCTAAACTTTGGTATTCGTGGTTTAATGTTGTTTCGCTTCCAATTGATTTACGTTGGCCGTTTCTACCCACTCAAGAAGCAGATTAAGCCAGACTGCCGTGTGCAGCATAGTTGTCCCATGTTAATAGGGATTCCTGTAGAACATGGGACAACTATCCTGCACATGGCAGTCAAAGTGTTCAATCGTCTCAGAACCATCTTGGTGGTGTGCAAAAGGACGGCGTGTGGCAGCGAATAATAATCCATAAGCTCGCTGCACTCCGCAAGGTGACAAGAACTGGAAGGATGCAGTGGGCAGGGCATGTTGTGATAATGCTGGACAACGATCCTCAAGGCTGGTAAAAGTAAAAGATTCGCACGGTACATGAAGACCCCGAGCCTATTGGTACATATTGCTGATGTGGTGAGCACACGGGTATTCAACGTGACTATGCTGAGGGTGACGGATTTGATTCCCGGTCGGATCAGTAACTTTTTGTAAGGGAACTTTCGTTGATTTCCTTGAGCAGAAAATATGTTCGTGCCTGCCATACGAATGCAAAAGGGGAAACTCTCAGTCAATAACTGTAGAAGTCCCAACTGGGAGTAAGCTTGCTTCTCAGATTGGTGTTCTATGAGCACCAATCTGAGATGCAAGCTTAGTCCCACTTGGGACGATACGCCAAGAAGAAGAAGAGCTGGAGGGGCAATGGGAAATAGGACGGTATTAAAACAGGGAAAAGGTGAAGAAATAGGAAAGGCAGAAGAGGAAATACAATGGGATCAATCAATGCTCTCAAAAGGGCACTATAAAACGCATAACGTAAAGAGAACCTATAGCTCATTGAAAGTAGCTCATGATGCCATACGGTTTTCAATATGATATTCCTCAAAATTCAAGAAATCACGCAAGCAAAACGAGGACGTGATGATCGACAATGCGACAGGCAGTTTAGAAAAAAAAAGCTGAGCCTGATAAGTCCTTCGTCATACGACGCAGGCGCCCTTACGGGATAAACTATTGAGTACTATTACGCCACGATCTGGAGAATACCCAATAGTAAAACTACAAATGTGTTGTGTAGTCATTAAAATCTGCTTAAAATAAACTAATTTCTCTGAAGCAAAATACAATAAACCCCCCAGAAACGAATATTTCTTGCATCAAGAAAGTGATAAAAGCTGGAAGGATAAGATAAGCAGGGCATGTTGTAAGGATACTGGACAACATTGCAGGGGCTGGTTTTCGCAAGAGATTCGGATGGTAAGGGGCTGTCCATAAACCACGTGGTCATGAGGGGGGGGGGGGGGGTTTCGGCCAATGACCATTTTGAATGGACAAATAAAAATTTTTGTATGGACAAATGACCACGCGGGGGGGGTTGAAAAGTCCCAAAAAATGACCACGTGGTTTATGGACAGCCCCTAAAAGAAGACCTGGAGGGCAGGCGTGTTGGGTTGGCGGACCAGTTGCAGATTGATCTTGCGAATGTGAGCAAGTTGTGAATTGATGTAGTCTACTTATTTCGACTGACGTTCTTTTTATTCGGAAAATGATTTACTGTGGAGTTGAGTTCTGGAAAATAGTTTTCTGTAGAATGTACACAGCCATTTCAGATTACCGACTTCGGTAAAATTTTACTGGGGTTTTGAACTGCTGACTACTCGGTAATTTAATCATTACGAAAAACTCAGTAAACTAGAAATTTGAAGATCTGTCAAAAGTTACCGAAAAACCCAGTATTTTTTTATGAAAAAAATTACTGACTTTTCAGTTAATTATTTATTTACTGAAATTCACTGAGTCCCCGGTTCCCCAGGAGGCATCCGCTAGATTTTCATTTTCATTCTCTCAAGGATGCGGATCCTTGAACTAATTGTTCTAATGGATTGTTTTTGCCTCACTAGGGAAACACAAAATCTACGACAATTTGCTTAGGGAAACAATTTGGGTACACTAGACCAGCTTCGAGAATCTCCCGCTGTCGTAGTATGCGTATCTACGGCAGAGGTTTCACAATGAGCACCGTTAGCCAAAAGCCGTTTCATTACGAATGTGCAATTTGTTGTAGATTTTGTGCTAATACTTACCCTAGTTAGCGAAAACGCAGCAGCGGCTAAATTTCCTGCTGAAAATCGAATGGTGAACAAAGCTGCTGAAGGAGGAATATCTTTGCCGCTTGACAGCTGCTCCGAAGGGCAATCGAATATTTACATTTATTTCTCACGAAAACTCGGTAGAAAAGCAATATTTACTGAAAGTCGGTACTTAGTTTCACTGGTTTTTGGCTGTGTTCAGTAAAGTACCAACATTACTGAAAGTTCAGTTATTGTATTTGTCATACTCAGTAAAAAGGGCAGTCTGTTCACTGAAAGTCAGTAAATTTTCGTGAGAAATACTGAATTGTCTTTAATTTGGTGATTTACTGCCCGAACCCAGTTGGAAAAACCGAACACCTAAATCATAAATAAGTGTGTATAGCATGGCTTAAGCGGCCATCTTTAGCTTCGATGGATGACTCACAGGCACAAAGCCACGTTAAAGGTGTATGGGGTCGGTTCCAACTTATAGTTCAGTTTTGGTGTCATGTTTTTTGAAATATCGAACAACAAAGCGTACCCTCCAGTCTGCATGGGCCTATTATCTTATTGTAATCAAACATGCTTCAGTTTCTTAAGGGTCCATCTGTATCCACCTACGCACATGAACAACCATAACATACAGCTTGAAGATTACTCTTTCTGGAAGTTGTGCATGGATGGGTGCAAATAGACCCTACAGAGACAGAAGCGTGTTTGTTTACACAAAGCAGATAGACCCTTTTCAAATGTTAGCCCAAACATACTAATGTAACATAGTAAAAAAAGTTTTCAATTTATAATTGTTGAAGTCGGCTTTAAAGACTATTCTGGGAAGGAAGTTTTATCCCAGTTGAGACGTTATGCTAGGAAAGAAGGTTTTATAAGAAAACGTATATTTTAATGCCATAAATGTTTGCGTTAGCAAAATCTAATAGACCACATCTCGACCATATTCCAGAGAAGAAATCAAATAATTCTAAAGTGGATCCGTTTTTAAACAAAATTGTGATGCATATTATAAAAGGCAAAATGACATGCAAAACAATATAGACTTAACTATTCCCACTCGCATAAAAGTCCCATATGAATGGGAAACCCAGCAAAGATGGGACTGTTATGCGAGGGGGGCACTGGAGGTTTAGAAAGATTGGACATTACGAATCCGTAAATCAAATGAACTAGGTGAAACAGAGCTTCAACAACATTCTGGTTACAGCCTGGTATGTTATGTTATTTCTTACCCTTCTTAAGCCATAGGGTAACTATTGACAAACAATTAAGTAGGGTTGAACTTTACTCGGCAAGTTTTAACACATTTTTTTCAGTCAAGTGGCCGATACATATTTTGGTCTACCAAAGCATGGAAACGAATTGCAGGAGCAACTCCTTCATCCGGGATTGCTATCGCACCAAGTTGCTTTGCCAGTTGAAAAACGCCCTCAATCGTTCTATGGGCAGTTAAGGATGTCCTCCAAACTGGTATGTCCAAAACCATATAGTGCTGACTGGGGTACACTAGCTTTGCATGTAGAACGTGTCAAACATTCAGTAAAACTTGTCCTGTTCGTCCATAAACCATCGCCAAGTAGTTATCTGTTTGCCCGTCGTGTCTCTTGACAAAAAAACACGGTTTTCTCTTCAATATCGGGTGCACATAAATTTAGCCTTCGAACTTACACAAAACAGAATAGTTTCAATTCACATAAGGGATTTTTCTATTATTGGCATCCTTCTCCGTGCTTTTGTAGCTGACGAAATTTGCAACTGTGATGTTGCTGATGCTATCCAACGAAAATTTTCCGGCATAATCGGAGGATTGTAGGTGGCAAAACTTTACCATTTTCTGGCCAGCGGCAAGATCTGCAATACAGAATTGTGGTTGGAAGTGTAAATATATAGCAGGATTGATAATTATTGAAGCCAAGATTAAACCATTCGCAATATTCTGTGGGCTACTCACCGATCTTTATTCGCGAATCGTTCAATCGTTCGCGAATGTAAATAAACCGATCAACAGTAAACGATAATCAACACCGAATGACGGCAAGCAGCTATCGTGCAGATTCGAGTGCTAAATGAGTGCCGTGTGTATGACTCGCCGAATGTCAACAATTCGGTAGCTCACGAATAGCATTTGAAAGGAAAAATGTAAACACCGTTCATGGAGTGCGAGCATCGTGTGTGAAAAGGGCACCGGCGTTTTTAAGCAGACACATTTCTCGAGCGAGTGGCGAATAACACGAGGGGCGCTAAAATGCGAGGATCCGAAACCCTGATCCCGCCTCACATCGACCTTCGGAACTTTTGTTGGCACTTCCTTCCATTGAAGTTTACACATTTGCACTAGACGTTTCCTTTACTACGACACATTTCCACCATTCGAATTCTCAAATCGCATATCGACTGTGAGTGAAAAACGCTGTTGCTATAAGTTTCTTGAAAAGTGACCGATTGGTAGAATTTTGATCGCATATCAATACCTTCGGGATGTATCTAGCCTCTTCTTCTTTTTTCTGGCCAACTAGCACCGTTCGGCGCCAGTTCGAAGTAGCAGTCGTCGTGATTTTATAGTCGGTCCGATAGTTCGTTGATATTTTAGTGTTTTCTGTGATAATTATTGCAAAGTTGAGTGTTTTCTGTAGGAGTGTGGTCACCTTTCATTGCTGAAATTAAAATTTCATCCAGAAAGTTCCCGTAAAAGAGCAAAAGTGATTTTTTTTTCTTTCCATGATTCGGTCTGTTGGCCATCAGCCATTTTATTCCATGTTCGATCTCGTGGTGCGGTTTTCTTGTTCAATGTGTGTGAAAGAACGTTGCATATGTCTCAGTGAAAATATCACATCGTTCGTCATAGTATTGTGATAGAGGGAACGACTACTAAAAACCAACTAAACACCGTGGATACAGTGATGGCGTTATTTGTGATGTGTGAGGTGAACACGTACCAAGCGGATGTATGCCGAGCCATGGAAGTAGCTATGCTGCAACACGGAGACGAGGATTGTTGACTGCAAACTGAGCTAAGTATTTTTCTTGTGATAGTGCTATTAATGAGCAGGGAGATAATTTGTTGAATTCATATACATGGAATCATCTGTTTATTTTGATAGTGAGACGTTGGCGTCAATGAATTGGGGCGCCTACGTGTTATTTGGTTCACACACGTTTACACTTGTGTGAGTCGTATGGCATTAGTAGACAATGTTGATATCTCCCAGTGATGGTGCAGTTTTGAATCGCGTGTCCCTGGTTGTCTTGCTCTCCCTCTCGACTTAGTGGGTTCTTTGATAGTGTGCAAGCATGTACGGCTTATCCACGATGAACGGGGTTTACTCGGTCCGAGAGTTTTGACACTGGAGAGGGGTCGTTTCCAGTCAGAATTGGACGATTCTGGTTGGGGGCGGCATCGCCCTGGTGTCGGATTTCTCGGACCAGGTGAATTTTGTTCATCGGAGGATGGGTCAGGTTGTTGATTTTGAAAAACAGATGCATTTTTGGTACACACAGCACCCTGCCCATATTCGCATAGTCGATGTAACCACCATTGGCAATGCCACCGTACAAAAGCTAATATTTTACGCGTGTGCATATTTGTAACCAATGTTATTCAATTGATCACAAGATCTAACACTTAGTTAGATGTAAACGTGGTAAAAATCTTGAAATTTATATTTATTCATTGTTAAAATTTCAAAAGCATGTTGAAAAGTACAGTGGCGCTTACATCGACTATGCGAATATGGGCAGCACCGTCGGTTTGGTTTGAGTGCGCGGATGGAGGATTAGTTTATTGCAACGGAACATGGTGTGCGTGATATGTGCTTATAGGAGAGTATGTGTTTGGCACTGTTCACCCGCTTAGGCGCCTGGTCGGACCTGGCCGTGTGGTTGTTGCTGAGCTTGGTGTGTACGTCCGTCCGTCTGAACATTTTTTTTGCTGCTGTTTGGTGGTCTGCAGTTTGTAAATGAGCGGAGCTGTCACTTGATACATACACACCGCATTGACCAATCCAAATTCCTGTGTGGTAGGGGTTTGTGTTCAGATTTCCCGTGTTAATCTATCTGTAAGAACTTTGTAAACATCGTTTGTTCTCACGTATATGGATAGCCTTGCATTAGGTTTCGTGAGACATTTTTTGGACAACTCAATACCGTCTACCCCCGTTGGTTTGAACGACACCTCATGCAAACCAACGGGGTTCATTTTTAATTTGAACTTCTAGTAACCCTGTAGGCATCGGAAAACACACTGATGGCAACCCTTTTTGCTGTTTTGTTTTGATTCTGCATTCCGTTTCACTCCGTTCCATGAGCAGAATGACGTTTGAGCCATTTTTAGTTTGAACGATGTGCAGATTAGAGGGGTTCAAATTAAAAAGTGTTCAGATTAGATGAGGCCAAACCAACGGGGGTAGACGGTACACGGTTGGTTACGTCTGGCCTTGCAACCGGGCACCTCTCTCGAATTTGTGTGTGTTTGAGCATTGTGTGCTTAGCATGAATTTATCCACCACCGATGAGTGGAGTTCGCTCGGTTCGAGGATTTTGACACCAGAGCGGGGCCGTTTTCTAATCAGAATCGTCCAATTATGATTGGAGGAGATCCCGCTCTGGTGTCGGGGTTCTCGGTTGAGATGGTCGATCGTGTTGTTGGGTTTGACTGGCCGTTAGGGTGGTGTGTTTGTCCTTAGAACGAACCCGTGTCGCGGTTGGGGTAGAGGAGTTTCTTCCTTTTTAGCCGCGTTCGGGGTTTGTTTATTTCGCGGGCGATTTACAAATGTATGAGGAAATGTAATTTTGTCATACGTATAGGGAACTGGAACCATCTGGGTGGGGGTTCTAGCCTGGTCTTATTATTTAGAATTTGACTATTGAGTTGTCCAAAAAATGTCTCACGAAACCTAATGCAAGCCTATCCATATACGTGAGAACAAAAGATGTTTACAAAGTTCTTACAGATAGATTAACACGGGAAATCTGAAAACAAACCACTACCACACAGGAATTTGGATTGGTCAATAATTTGCAGCCCAAATATCTTTATTTTTCTTAAATAATCTCCTGCTTTAGTTGCAATACTTTATAACAAGTAACATAGTTTTTCAGCCGAGTTTCCAAAAATATCACACATTAAGTACATCACCGCCGTGAGCAGCCTCGAAAAGAGTAGTTTAAAACAAAGAATCTAGGAAACTTGATTTTGTTTGGCTCAAATCAAATGAATTCATCTATAGAACTATCGGTATATTCTCCATACATGACATTAATATATTGATTGAAAATGCATATTACTATCGTCCATGTTATATGTATGCCATGGACAGTTTTTAACATATATTTCATTTTTTATAGAGATAGTCAGTTACAGCTCCGTGATTATTTAAAATATAATTCATTTCATATGTATTTATTTGTTCTTTTAGTATTTTACAATTCACTTTATTGTATGCTATATTTATTACTACTATTACAATAATCACAGGTCGATGGAAATAATACTACTCCTAGGCAAATAATATTTCTTATAATTACCTATATTTTTTCATCTGACTGTAGTATGTATATTTTCTTTAATTATAGCTATATTAGCACGATTTATTGTATTGTACTATATCTATATTGCCATTTTAACTTGTGGCGGTCAAGGCTTTGTTAGACAAGTGTTTGGCTTATTGCAGCACACACATACTTATTATACCATGTATACCATTGTTAATTGATTATACCATTGACTATATAACTACATATATTGGCTTTGAAAGGTGTGTCAGGTACTGTACGACGGAGTGGATTACCATCCAGAATATGGCTAGGAGATTCTGTAACATCCTGATTGATATGTTCTTCTTTCCCAATAATTGCAATGTATTTGACGCGCCTTAGCAAGCTTGACAAGCTATGAGAATTTCATCATTCTCCCAGTTGTATCACATTGTTTAAAAGAGATTCACATAACCCTGCGGATTTTATGTTAGTCTCTCCCCCTTTGGCCTTTCATGTAGCGGTGAGTTGAAGTCGGAGTGGTAATTAAATTAACTTTCAATGTTAAGTGGAATTGCATGCAGAGCAAGACCTATGATAATGGCTACCTACATAGTTTATTATAATACATTCCTACTCTTCCAACTCGATATAGGTACCCGTTAGCAAATAACGTTTATTTTTTCTATATTATCATTTATCTTATTTATTTTTGCTATACCGTCTACCCCCGTTGGTTTGAACGACACCTCATGCAAACCAACGGGGTTCATTTTTAATTTGAACTTCTAGTAACCCTGTAGGCATCGGAAAACACACTGATGGCAACCCTTTTTGCTGTTTTGTTTTGATTCTGCATTCCGTTTCACTCCGTTCCATGAGCAGAATGACGTTTGAGCCATTTTTAGTTTGAACGATGTGCAGATTAGAGGGGTTCAAATTAAAAAGTGTTCAGATTAGATGAGGCCAAACCAACGGGGGTAGACGGTATTATATTTCATTTCGTTATATACATTTACATTTATATTTCACTTCGTTATATACATTTCATTGTATTATAATGTGAACATTTCATTATTGTTTATGTCAGTTTTATGGGGTAGGGAGGGTGCATCAGGGCATCTTAAAATTATTTATATTAATATTCATTATTCAATATATTGTTGCATATTTCCCTAATTGTATATTATTTAAACATCCAGATTATCTACGAATTGATACCTTATTTTATTTCACTACAGTATATGTACAGTATATTTTATTTCAGCACACTGACCACGGACGCTTAAATGTCGAATGTTTCAATAGAAAAACACGTTAAAACGCAATTGGAGTTTCAAAATGAACTTTGGCTTTTATCGCATTTGGTTGACGTCAAATATATATAAATTCATATCCTGGCAAAACATCTCAAAAATTCATATCTTAATACGATGTTTGACATAAAAAAACTCAAAAATGTCGAAATGTAACATGAGACATTTATGTGTCCGACAGATTATTGAATATACCATATTTTATTGATCATTGATTTGCCATATTTATTTATACTATATTGTATTTATTTTAACATATTTCAATATTATATTGTCGCGCTTATCTTTTATTAGAGTCCTGTGGCGGTCGTACGCTCGCAATGCATACCGCCGCATGACAGTCGCAAGGCAAAACAAAAGAAAAAGTGTTCCCGCCAAAAACAAAAGCACGTGGGTTTCGCGAAGTGACAGATGTTTTTGAATGTATTTGTGACGAACGGCAAGAGTAGCTCAGTGGAATGAGTGTTCTTGCTGTCAAACCCCATATAGTGGAATTATATACTTCTAAATCTGGTGACGCTGTTATGATTAGTGACTGTCGCGCTAATATCAGAAGCCAGAGGCAGATAATCGCCATATTCTGATTTTTCTTGAGAGGCATAATATTTCATCATAAAAAACATAATATGAGCCACATAACTATATGGGGTGGAAAGCGTGCATCAGGGCATCATTGGACTTACATCCAGACGATGGAGTGGATTTCCTGACAGAGTAAAGTGAGAGAAGACAGTATTACATCCTTGTAGATGGATTCTTCAACTTTAATTCCTTCAATTCCTTACACTGTATTCTCTACTAATACATTATTACTAGAACAATTATTTATCCTACCAGCCAGGTTGTGAAAGGACATGCCAGTGAATAATATTAATTTGAATAATCTACAATTGATACTTTATTTCCGTTTCGTTATATTTCGTTGCAAAATATTTTATTATTTCATTATATTATGTATACCATATTTCAATATTATATATCATTATAATAAATCAGATTACATATGGTTATAAAGTCAATACATCCTTGTAGATGGGTTCTTCTATCCCAACAGTTGCAATGGATTTGACGCGCCCTTCTTGAAACAAACCATCCCGTAGAAAGCTTGACAAGTAATGGGAATTTTATTATTCACCTTGTTGGATCATACTGTTGGAAGGAGATTCTCTTTATCCCGCGGATTTCGCGTAAGTGACTCTACTTACGGGTCCGCCACACCTTCTTTTGGCCCTTCATACAGCGGTATGTTGAATTCAGAGTGGTAATGCAATTCAATTTTTACTGTTAAGTGGAACTGCATGCAGAGCAAGACTCAAGCTAGGATGGTGGCTACCTACATACATACAACTAGCACCGTTCGGCGCCAGTTGTGTTTTACGTCGGCTGGGTCTAGGAGCTAAGCCTTAAATTCCGACGCCCCAGGGAGACAGCCACCACACCTGAGGACCCTACATATCGAACCCATCAACACATGGGCCGGGACCTACGGCTTTACTTCCTATCCGAGGGAAGACGTGATCACGGAGTTTATGTCTCAGAAAATCCCATCGGCGTCGACGGGAATTGAACCCCGACCGACTGGGGTGAGAGGCAACCACGCTTACCACTACACCACCGACGCCGACGTATCTAGCCTCTTCAATAAACGCAATAGCTTTCATGATTATACACTGCAGGTCATCGGTTTTGAATCCGTTCTGGCTAAAAAATAACCTTGCTTGGACCTTTTTTATCATTACTACAAGAACAAAAGGATCTGCAGTTTCCGTGTTAAGGTTCTTATCCGGAAGCTTAGTTGGAAATCCTTTGATTACATCTAGTTTGGCCCTTCCATGGTACCTACCGTAAACCGGGGTCAAATTAAACAGCGGGGAGAAATTGATCATTCGCGGACTAAATTACAATTCCATATTAGCAACTTCTACACGCTGGCATGATTACCTACCTTTAAGCAATAGTACAGCACTACAACAACACTAAATGAGCTGTGCATGCAGGAAACTTCATTACAAGAAAAACTAGCTACGTAAGGAAGACACTAGTTTGGACAGAAAAGCTTATCAGCGTTGCATGCTTGAATGCGAACTGCCTATTTCAGAAAAAAAGTATCCACTTTTGCAAAAGGGAACCATGGTTGGAGATCAGACTTTCTCAAAAAACTATGCCATGAGCTGATTCTCGAAAATGACAATGCAAATGCATAGTTTTGCATCTCAAACATTTGGAGAGATATACCAAAAACACTGAACTGTGCAACTGCTGCGTCCATGTGTCTCAAGCAACTGAGACATGTTCTGCTTGTGTATCTAGTGTATGTATAAATGTATGCAAAAGAAACATAATGTTTTGTTAAAAGTGCTACGGAAACGGAAAATTCGTGCAAAAAGTTCCAGAATTAAAAAGAACTCGTTGTCAACGGTGCAAAAGGACCGTAAACGAAGGTTACCGTGCAAAATGCAAAATGTTCATCTGTGTAAAATTTTGCGTGGAATGTATTGTTTGAACTGGAACAGTGCGTACCGCTGGTGTATTCGACTGTTCGTTTGAAACTGTTTCGTGGTGACTTGTCAGTCTTGGCAAAAATAAAACACTGTTATTTTATTTTGTCCCACAAAACACAATATCAAATAACAGTTTTTTATTTTTGTCACGTCGTAAAATGTCCAATTTCTGTTAACATACGCACAATCCGATTTAATGAATAAATAGAGCAAATAATTAGTATTCTAATTAACTACTATACACAAGTTTTGTGGTGAAAATTGTCAGTCGGAAGCACAATGTCCGTCAGACCACCACACCGCACCATCTGGATTAGATGCTGCGAGAAAGGTGTTAATCAGAAGGACCACCTCAGTCCTATTGCAGAAAGGATTCCGTCACAAATAGCAAAAGCAGCAGCAGCAGGTGTGTCTACACGGCGGCACCAGAATGAGAGGGTGGAATTGGGTGTGAATAAATCGCCAGACATAACGACGGCAATGACTTCCATGCTGGCTTGCGTTCGTTTCCATGGCCGGGATAGAAAAGAACCTTGCACTGACTGTGTGAGACGACGAAAGCACTTGAAAGTTGAGAGATTTGGTTAATGAACGAAAATGAGAGTCTATTGTTGGAGCGACTAGGTTGAAAAGGATTCCGTCACTGGCAACCATTCTACTACGGCGAGGATAGATTTATGTATACAGCAGAGACGGGTGGTTGGTGCTTTCCTCTGCTGCTCCCCCGTGCGTATCTTTAAATGAACCTAGAAGGGTAATAAATTTACGTTGAATAAATTTAATCTCATCTATTTTAATTTGTACAATCAACAGGGACCATTAATTTGATGAATTAGGCTAAGAGAACCGAACAGCAACGAGTTCTGGAAAGAGAACTGAAAGCTGCCTGACCGACGGGTAACAAACATTGAATTCTGTCATGATTTATTCATTCGCTTGTTCTATGATTCAAGATCTCGTCTGCAAATTCTCTTTTTTCGTCACTTTTGGATTAAATAAATAGCAAAGCGTTGCTGGTTAATTGATGAGATCACAATCGTAGAGTTATTTACATATAAACGAAGTTCGTTACATTCCCAGGGGAATATCTAGGAGTGAAGCGAAGCCATGCTCTAAAACTTTGCTGAAAGCCGTACAACTTATGTTCTCGCAATTAATATCAATTTAGTTGTAGACATCGTCGTTCGTCCTCGCGCGTTCTGTTACTCTACCCCTCTCATAGTTTGTCTTATGCTCGGTGACAAATGGGCAGTAATTAACGTTATGATTGGAGTCATTTTTCAAAAAACTTTTCCTTGTGCATTTTCTTTCGGTCATGCGCCACGCCGAAGGGGACACGCTGTTGCTTGCATCTGATGGCAATAAAGCTCCTAACGTTACTAATACCATGAATTACATTTCTAGGCAAACTACTGGAGGACTGTCTGTCCTCGAAAGACAAACTGTCTGGCCTGGTGCAGATAGAGATATAGTCAAAAGATTCTGATTTGTGTTTTCGAAGGTTTAGGCCAGTCTCACCGCAATATAAGCCATGGCAAAATTAACTGTTTCATAAAAGTATCTTGCTTGAAGGTGTTTCTTAAAAGAAGAATTATTCTTGACTTATATATTGCCCAGCCAAAAAAAATCACATCATTCTAAGGAGGGGACAGATATCGTTATCATGGCAAACCCATACCGAGAACCCGGCGGGGTAGCAGGGATTGAAGTCCAGGGGACTGACGAACCACCCCACCCCCCCCACCCCTAAGGAGCCAGTCACGTAGTCGCCGACTAAGAATAGGACTACTAACTCCAATTCAAGGTGTCAAGCGATCAGTTCCGAGGAGTGGGTGATCGGGAGGATGAAAAAGATGCTCAATCGTTAACGAAGCCTGTGGGGTATCTGCCCCCCCCCCCCCCCCGCAGTATTTCTTTCCTTACCGCGCTAATGCAGGGCTCTGGTGTGGTGGACCTTCTTTCCCATGTATCGTAAGATCAAACATGAAAAATTTTAACATTAAATAGCAAAACCAAAGAAAAAGTGGTAGTGGCGAGGCTAACCCCTTCGCAAGAAGTGGGTTGGCGAGGTCTCCGCTAAGGAGAAGCGAGGAGATACGTAGGAGCGGGGAGCTGCGCACGTAGCTCCAGCGTGGGAGCACCGATCCACTCCCCGCCAAGGAAGCCGGTGGAGATATTGGACGGAGCGTGGTTGTTGAGGGCCATGAACCAAAAAAGAAAAGGACTGCCCGCAATTGAGGTGACTGAGCAGCAGCTTGGCAAGATCATCGACTTTGCGTCCACGAAGTCCAACATTCCAACGGCCCTGTTGTGACTTCGTAAGTCAATGGACGATGCCAGGCAGGATTACGTTAGACTCGTGAAGACTGCAACAGCGGCGAAACCAGTGAAAGCAAAATTCACATAAATTAGTAATTAGAAAGCAAATTTTGCCTAGTCTAACCAGACGAAGGACTTCGCTTTCGCAGGTAGTCCAAAAGGTGTGATGGATGCAACTGCTCGTGAAAAACACTCGCTGAAGCGGGTGAGGAGCTGTCTGGCGGCGCCCGTGAGGCCAGGAGGATGCCCACCTCGAAGGTCGGCAGTAATGCCGGCAAGTCGGACCCCAGCCAAGCGTCCTGATGGAAAGCTGGGAAGGATAGGTCGAAAAAGGCTGGCCCGTGGGTGGCGGCCGTTGTTAGGCCCTCAGAAGAAGAAAATAAAGCAGCAGATCGAGGAAGTCAGGAACGTCAAATCATGGCGTAAAAGAGTAGGTGCCAAGCGTGCGAAAGGCGACGCGCTCGTCATCAAGACCGAACTGTATGAGTACTTGGACGCCCTGAAGGCGATACGAAGTGACGCCAAGCTCGTGGATCTGGGAGCCGACGTGCGCAATATCAGATGTACTCGAACGGGTGAGATAATCCTGGAGCTGAAGTTTGGCGGAAGAGGTCCTTGGCAAAGGAATAGAGGTGAGGTCTGAATGGGGAAGCCGTTTCACGAACCTACGGGGTCAGATCCTGCTAGAGACACTGGCCATATGAGATGTCGGCTTGGCTAATGTCGGTACCAAGAGTACCTACAGTCGGAACGGTGTGGAGTCGGATGTTGACACGACTTTTTGTAGTCCTGGCCTAACAAGTAGTTCGAACTGGAAAGTAAACGATAGCTACACTTACAGCGATCACCTGGCGATTCGTATCTACTACAACAACAACAGCTTTGCGGGTTGAGGAAGAGGCGGCTAGGCCAAGGACAAGCCCTCGCAGGTGCAAGACATCATACTTCGACGAAGGGGTATTTAGAGAGGCACTCCGCCGTAAGCGAAACTTACTTGGTTTAGGCGGTGACGAGCTGGTAGCGATGATCTCGCGTGCGTACGATGCGATCATGCCCAGGTGAGTCCACCCTAGAAATAGGAGGCCACCGGCTTACTGGTGTATTCAAGAGATTGCGGACATGCGCCGCGCCTGCCAACGGGCTAGGCGGCGGATTCAGCGAGCACAATCTGAGGAAGAGCAAAACGAACGGCGGGTGGTTGGCGGGTGGTGTTCGCCGCTGCAAAAGCCCCGCTGAAGACCGAGATAAGGGCAAGCAAAAAGGCCTGCTTTGAGAGTCTCTGTCAGAGTGCCTATGCGAATCCGCAGAGTGATGCCTACAGGATCGTGATGGCTCCTACAGAGCAATTTTCAAAGAATTTAGAGGGGATTATCAGGGGCTTTTTTTGCGTCATGATTCTAGTCCTTGGCCTCCTTTCGTAGGACAACCGGGGACTGGGGCTGGCGATGAGCAGAGGGTCACTGATGTGGAACTTGCGGGGATAGCAAAGTCTCCAGCGTAGGTAAGGCTCCAGGTCCAGACGGAGTTCTGAACCTGGCCTTAAGTGTAGCTATTGCAGAGGCTCCCGAGATGTCCTGGTTTGCTATGCAGAATGCCTAGACGAGGGAGTTTTAAAGCGGCAGAGCCTGGTTCTATTTCCAAAGGCGTGAAAAAAACCCGGAGGACCGTTGGCATATAGACTCATATGTTTGATCGACATGGCGGAGAAATTGCTCGAAAAATCATTCTAAATAGAATGTTGAGGCACACCGAGGGTGTTAATGTTCTCTCGATCAACCAGTTTAGCTCCCGGAAGCGGGGGTCGACCGTAGACTCTATCATGTCGGTTACAAAATCGCCGAAATAGCGCTCCAGCGTAAGAGAAAAGGAATTCGCTACTATGCAGTAATGACTCTGGATGTAAGGATCGCGTTCAATTGTGCCTGTAGAACGGCTATTTCTGATGCGCTTCTGAATCTGTGACTTCCAGAATCGAGTACTAGTTAATGACGCGGAGATGGGTCGGAAGTGCTTTCACATAACCTCAGCAGTCCCGCAAGGTTCTATCCTAGGTCCGGTGTTAAGGAATGTCATGTACGGCGAGGTGTCGAGGTTAGAGTTCCCACAGGGAGTGAAGATCGTCGGCTTTGCAGACGCTATAGAAGAGAAGATCCAAGGGTTCGGAATCGGCTTCGTAGGTCATACAGATACCCTGCGGTCGAAACCGACCCTTACAGCGATTAAGTGGCCGCGGAGAGGAAGTCCTGGTAGCGTTGCTCTCGTGGCGTCGGTCTACAGGGTTGGATTTGAGCTCCTGGTTGGAAAGGAGTCCCCGGTAAGGCCCGGTAAGGCAGATGGAGATCCTTCTGTCAGCAACCTTCTGGTGCAACTGATAGGGCCTCAAGGGTAGTGAAACCCTTGCATCCAGCAGGTCGGATCAGGTTGCACGTAGGCATCAGTTCCTGATATCTGCAAAACAGTTGGACGAAGGCGTGGGTTGACCCTGCAGCTTTTTGAGTTTTGAGGATAAAGGGAGTGGTGAAGACCACTCGGAAAACTGGTCAAGCACCAGCATGCTACCTCGGTGAACTCCCCAAAGCGAGTCATCGCTGTTCATTGCTGCAGACTACGCAGCTAACCTTGAGGGTGCGATATGCACTAGCCCCTCTCTGAAGAGTCGAGGGGTTTGGCGACCATGGGAATGTTGTTTAGTTGGTCGAGGAAAGAGTAGTCCTGGCTTTCACTTTTTTTTTGTAGAAGACGGTCCTTAACCCCACACTACCCCCAAGGGCCTCCCAACCTTGTTTAGGTTGGTTGTTTAATTAAAAAAAAAACAAGTTTCAGTTCGTTATACTGGCATTTTCATGTCTTCTTTTATCAAACGCAGATCGTAAGCTCGATGTTGGACTATCGTGTGACTGCGAAACGTCTACAAGTGTAAGAAAATTATTACGTTGAGTAATGAAAAAGGCGTGCCCAATCCATTTCATCTTCACCCCTTATTTTGAATAAACTGCCAAAAATATACACTGCTACACCCTCATAGTAAATTCACTTTACGAGACCCCTTTCCACGCTTTTCACACAAAGATAAAGAAAGTACACAAACGCAAAAGTGGTGCTCAAAATCAGAGTGCAAGTTCATGAACCTCTACTGTCCGTATCTTATCTTTCGTCATCGCATCCATTGTGTAGGTACCTGCAGAGATTTCGGTGCCAGATTTGTATGCAGCACCATCCCACCCAAGTAACCGTATTTCAAGAGCTTTCGGCGACTGTTGTGTATCTACCGTCCTACCTGCATATGTGTTGGTGGAATTAGTAGACGACGACGCCCGCTCAAGTTCAGGCTCATCATGGCCCTGGCATAATGAAAGCAGACGCCTGGAGCGGAATATATGAGTTTGTTGGCACCGTCATCACCGTCACCGTTGTTGCCGAATCGGAACACCGAAAAGCGAGCCCCGATGGTGGTGTAACAAGCGGTACCGGGCATAGAAGATACCACCACACAGCGCCGCCAGTCAGTGTCTGGATGATTAAAAGTGGGTAATCAACATGACACGAGTCGAGCTTTTCCCCTCTCGGAGCCCTCTGAGCACTGACTGTTGATTCGAAATTCCAAGTTCGTCATCAGTCAAGTTCCTTCGCCGATCCTGATGCATGAAAGCGCGTGGATGTTGTCTCGTAATGAGGAGAAAGGAAAACCGGGAGAAATTAAGCATAGGGAATACCGCTTCCAATCACGAGGGTGTAAGGGGCTTCTTGCTGCTGCTTTGAGCTCCACAGTTTGTTTTAATCATGTATCTTGTTAATTAGAAGTAGCGCTGGTTGAAGTATGCTGTTGAGTTTGTGCCCCCGAAATGAAGCGGGAATTTACATCAAATACGGTAAGGCGATGATGTATCGGTTTCGTTTTCCTAACGAAAGGAGAACTGAAATTTCGAAATTGGGGCTTGTAGAGCGTATAGGATAATTTTGTCTGCATGCAAATACCATGCGAGGAGCAACATGTGCTCTAATACCTAAAATGGTTATGGCTGTGGTATTCTACGAAATGATATGAGAACATCACAATAACAATTGGAGGTATTTGAGCTGAGCTTGGTATTGGTATTCATTCATTATTTAAATAACATGACTTGTTATTTCCTAGGTGTTATTTGTACAAAATTTTGGTATTCGTTTTTGTTATTTGGCCTCTTATTGCCAACTAATGAGGGGCATATCAAAGTATGGTAGTATTTAAGAGAAATACCTTGGTATGTTATTCACTTGTTATTTTCTTCTGCTCGGGTACAGAATTGTTTGATTTTTTTAGCGATAACCAAGGCGATAATTGTGTTTGCCGGCGCAAACGATTTACGAGTGACAAAAGAAACAAAAAGAGGCTAATGACTTTTTCATTAAGTGCCTGCAGGGCTGTGATGAACTATTTATTCGAGCAGCAAATTGGAGCACTATGTATCATGATAAGATATAACATGATATTGGCGATATCGAGACACAACGGCATAGTCTGAACATAGCATAAAGTTCAATTTTCACATTAGGTACCTTCTTTTCATAGATGCTTCGGGTGGCTTTCTCAGTCTTAAAGTCGAGAACGAATTGTTTTCTACTCTCCCGACGTTTCGGCCGAAGTGTTTTGGGCTTTCTCAAGGGTCAAAGCTCTTCGACCGAAACGTCGGGAGAGTAGAAAATAGTTCGTTCTCGACTTAAAAACTGAGAAAGCCACCCTAAACTTCGATTAAACATCCAGCCGAAGCCCCCATAAAACTTCTTTTCATATTTTAGAGCCGCAAGCAAATCTATCGGAGACCCCATACCTATCGCGAGAATGTTCCTATCCTATAATTGCAGAACAAACATCACATTATGCAAATTCCAATCAAATCGTTTAAAATCCTATTTCATTAGATGTAGTTGCCGATGTTGCAGCATACCTATATATCATTTAATCGGAAATGCATTAGTCTAATCACGGATTGCCTCCGGTCGTAATAGAAACAGGGCGAACCTTCGCAGCACGGCAGCCGGCGAATCATTTACTGCGGACACCATTAGCATTAGTTAGTTAGCAGTACCACCGGCACCGCTGCACTGATGACCCCAATGAAATTTAATTTCGACATCTAACGCAGTCCGTCGTCAAATCGATTCAATTATTATATTCTTTGATGACATGATACAAACGAAACGCAGACAGCACTGCGTAACGCGGGGGATATTATATTAATTTACTAGGTTATCTCTAACATGGTGCAACGTCCCCACTTGGACAAGTATGGTTTCTCAGCAAAGTGTTCTACCCTTGGTTCTACCTATTAGCGCCTCCAAGGTTATTAACTGAGGGCTTCATCTGCCATAGGTACATAATATTTTGCATTTGTGGCAGGCACAAAGATACTCTATGTCCAAAGATGTCAAGGAAACGGGAATAGAACCCGTCATGCTTATCATGGTGTTGCTTAACATCCACGCGTTTAACGCTCCGGTTTTATGGGCTCTGCGAGGTGATATTCACAGCACATTTCAATTTGATTATTATTTATCACATCAGGTTTGCGTCACGCTCAGATTCGCGGAAACTGGGTCATAGGGAGTTCTGGACACATCATTATTGGGTACCTAGTTTGATCCTAGTCCCACTATGAAGCGGAATGGGGGCAAGGATAGACACAGCTTATTATTACGTTCGACACCCACATGGATTATTCGCGTTAAATGTTAGGAAAATGGTTGATGAATAAACTTATCAATGACACAATCAATTCAAATCAGATATTTCACGATGGTTTGAAACTAATTGCAAAATGCACAATAGGTTCATTTAGGTAAAAATTGGCACTAAAAGCGCTGACTACAAAAAAGTGATGGAGACAGTACACTGTAACTGTAAAACGCGTGGAGTCTCACAAAAGTTTCAATAAATTGCATTTTTTTACTATTTTTGGATCGAATTTCACCGTTTATATTGAAAATTTATCGAATAACAGTAACCTTTCACCTAAATGGTGATCAAAGACTTGATTAATAATCAACTTTTCATCGAAAAAAAAAAATGCCAATTTTTACATTTTTGAACAGCACCCAACGATGTACAAAGCTCACCACGGAGAAATACGAGGAGGACGGAACTTCTGCGTCGTCGGAAGATGCAAGAGATAAAACTGCCAGCTATTTCGTGTTCTTCATGACGATAATTCTATTTTCAAGAAATGGATTAAGGTGATCTTGCTCAGTGTACACCCTGGGCATCGAATATGCGAGGATCATGCTACAAGCGACACCACAAGAACAACATGAAGTTCTGACAGAAGCAATGCACGAAAGCATTCTTGAAATTGCTATAAGTCGTGCAGCATTCGCGTGCACCGCAATAGTACCTCCGCAAGTAGAGGCCCAATCAGTTTACATATAGAAAGACTTGCCGACATGGAGCCTCCACCTACCCCGAACCTTACCGGGACCCCTTTCCAACCGCGGGCTCGGATCCACCCCAGTTGGCTGTCGCAAAGCATATTTTCCAGGAGACGTTGATGATGTGCCTCCATCTTTGGTCGTAAATTTTGTTAATTATTGCAAAAAAATAAACGCCCAATTTGTTATAGGGTGTGATGCAAATGCCCATCATACCATATGGAGCAGTACTGATATTAATAAAAGAGGTGAGGATCTCCTGAATTACATTTCGTCTAATAATATAGACATATGCAATAAAGGGGAATCGCCAACTTTTATTAATGCTATTCGACAAGAAGTTTTAGATCTTACGCTTTGCAGTTATCTGCTATCAGATAAGATCGTGAACTGGCATGTTTCTGATGAGGAATCACTGTCAGATCACAAACATATCAGGTTCGATTATAAAGCCGGATCAAATTTAATTGAAAGCTATAGAAACCCAAAGAAAACTAATTGGGACCTCTATCGCTTATATTTAATGAATGAAAATTCATATGCGGGTGAGCAGATCTTGTCTGTTTCACAGTTGGAAAATGCCTCTGATGAGATTATTGATAAAATGATCTCATCATATCATGCTAGCTGCCCAATCCGACAGAGGTCATCTAACAGGGATGTCCCTTGGTGGAATGATAAGCTGGCAGAACTGAGGAGGAAATCTAGACGGTTGTTCAATAGAGCAAAAGTTACATCTGATTGGGTTCAGTATAAACAAGCCCTTACAGAATATAACAGAGAATTGAGGCTAGCCAAACGGAAGGATTGGAGACGGGTATGTGAAGACATCAATAACGCTCCTACAGCTGCAAGGCTTCATAAAGTCCTTTCGAAAGACCATTCAAATGGTCTTGGCAGTCTTAAAAAGGAAGATGGCAGTTTTACTGTTGACTCTTCTGAAACATTGGAAATCATGATGAGAACTCACTTCCCAGGGTCGATTCCTTGTTCGGATGAAGATCAGGACTCAGATAAGGTAAGACATGCATGGTCGACCAATGCCTATCAAAAAGCTTGTGAAATCTTCACGCCGTCGAGGATCGAATGGGCACTGAGTTCTTTTCAACCTCTCAAATCTGCCGGGAAAGATGGAATTTTCCCAGCTTTACTTCAACAGGGAAAAGAGGCGCTTTGTCCGCTCTTAACCGAAATATTCAGAGCCAGTATTACGTTAACTCACATACCTAAGGCGTGGCGTAAGGTTCGTGTTGTGTTTATCCCAAAAGCTGGCAAACGGGAAAAAACAACTCCAAAAGCCTTCAGACCAATAAGCCTTTCTTGTGTTCTGTTAAAGAATATGGAAAAAATCATGGATGACTTTATTAAGTCAACAAGTTTAGTAGAAATGCCTCTTTGTAAATTTCAATATGCTTATCAATCGGGTAAATCTACGATAACGGCGCTACAGTCGTTAGTTAGCAAAGTTGAGAAATCGCTTCAAGCCAAGGAAGTAGCCGTGGTTGCTTTTCTCGACATTGAGGGAGCATTCGACAATGCATCCTACAGCTCCATGCGTTCAGCAATGGAAGCAAGGGGCTTGGATAAACGCATTATTGAATGGATAATATCTATGCTAGAAGATCGGGAAATTTCTACTGATCTAGGAGGTGCGCAGCTATCTGTTAGATCTATAAAGGGCTGTCCTCAAGGAGGAGTACTATCGCCCTTACTGTGGTCTTTGATAGTGGACGAACTCCTTAAAAAGCTAATAAATCAAGGTTTTGAGGTGATAGGATACGCAGATGATGTGGCCATTTTGGTACGTGGGAAATATGATACTACGATTTCAAATCGGCTTCAACATGCGCTGAATGTTACCCTCAAATGGTGTAGGAAAGAGAGGTTAAGCGTAAACCCTTCTAAAACTGTTATCGTTCCTTTAAGTAGAAGGAAGAAATTACATCTTACCCAACCTTCTTTAGATGGAGTTCAAATTCAGTTCTCGGAAGAAGTTAAACATCTTGGTGTAACTTTGGACAAAAGATTGAATTGGAATTCTCATCTAAACAAGGTATTAATTAAGGGTACAAATGCCCTTTGGGTTTGCAATAAAGCCTTGGGGAAAACCTGGGGGCTGAGACCAAACATGACAAACTGGATTTATGCAGCAATAGTCCGGCCAAAAGTTACATATGCTTCACTTGTATGGTGGCCTAAAACAATCGAGGTAACGGCTCAAAAGAAGCTAAGCAAGCTTCAAAGACTTGCATGTATATCAATTACAGGGGCAATGAAAAGCACACCATCGGTTGCATTAGATGCCCTTCTCAATATGTTACCATTGCACCAATTTGTTCAACTGCAAGCGGCAAAAAGTGCCCTGCAGTTTCTGCGTCACAACAAACTGCTAGAAGGTGATCTAGTAGGACATTTGAAGATCGTCAAAGACTTCAATTTAAACTCAGATATTAAAACAGTAGAGGATTGGATGATAACGAAGACCAACTATGATGTTCCCTTTAATGTGGTTAAACCAAGCCGCAATATTTGGGATTCTGGTGGGCCAAGCTTACGTCCAGGTTCTATTGTATTTTATACTGATGGATCTAAGATGGGGGAAAATACTGGTGTTATGCTGGAGTTTTTTGCCCAGGTATAAGTAAAGCTGTACCAATGGGATGTAGTCCCACTGTGTTTCAAGCAGAGATTCAAGCCATATTAGAGTGTGCTAATACTTACCTGAGGAGAAATTACAGATTTGCAAAAATCTGCATCTTCTCAGACAGTCAAGCTGCTCTAAATGCGCTAAGGGCATTCACTTGCCAGTCCAAGCTAGTGTGGGAATGCATTCTTTCTCTGAAGCAGTTGGCCAGTAGGAACGAAGTAACATTATACTGGGTGCCCGGCCATTGCGGAATTCAGGGAAATGAAAACGCCGACAATCTAGCCAGACAGGGTGCAGCATCGAGCTTCGTAGGCCCTGAACCATTCTGTGGAGTTCCTGAGTGTACTCTTAGGACGAAACTAGAAATATGGGAAATGTCTATGGTAGAAACCAATTGGAATGCCACGTATACATCCAGACAAGCAAAAAGATTTTTAAGACCTAGTGCAGCAAAAGCCAGGACCATACTAAATTTAAACAAGAGAGACCTGAGGGTAATAACGGGCCTGATGAACGGTCACTGTCCCAGTAGGTACCATCTACACAAGATTGGAAAAATCCAATCATCTGATTGTCGTTTTTGTCAAAGTGAAAACGAAACCGCTGAACATTTACTCTGCAGCTGTGGAGAGCTATCCAATCAGAGGTTGTCAATATTTGGAAAAGGGTTATTAGAGCCCTTGGAAGTTTGGCAAAGTAATCCTAACAGGGTAATAGACTTTATAAAACGAGTTGTGCCTAGTTGGGATCGAGTGCTATATCAACCAATGTCCATCACAGCTCAATTGTGACAGGATAATCGATTAGCACCAAATTAAATATGGGTCATACCACAATATTCCTAAATAATGGACGCAGTGGTTAAAAGGCTCTACAGATGAGGATAAAAAAAAATGGGTGGAAGCCAGGGTACTCGTGGCAGCTCGAGGTTAGAAGGTCACATATAGAGGGATGGACAGGGTAAGGATTGGACCAAAGGTTTCACTGCAGCTCATCCGGGGGTGAATCGCATCTTGCTAGCGTATGCGGTGCCTTGTGGTGTTGGTACCAACTTGTTGTGGAACTTGGTTTTCCGGATGGCCAGGAGCAGCTTGGTAACACAAAGAGGACAAAACAGAGAAAAAAAAACTGGAGAAGAAAACACAAGCAAATTAAACTTTTATATCAGCAGAGCGAATAAAGTCGAAAATACATCCCATGTGTGTGACATCGCGGGTCCCCAACACATCTCTCACAAGAACAAAGGATTGTCTACCTCAGGCCTCAAGAGTATCTAATAGTAGCGCTCTGGAGGGGTCATTATCCGGGCATTGCCAAACTACGTGGTCGATGTCATCATAACCGGAACCGCACTTAGTACAAACATTGCTCAACGCGAGCTTTATTCTGTGTAAATGCGCGTCTAGCGAATAATGGTTGGACATAAGTCTTGACATCACGCGAATGAAATTACGACTTACATCCAAACCATACCACCACAGTCGCAAAGAAACATTAGGAATAATGGAATGTAACCACCGTCCCAGCTGGCCATCTCGCCAATCATTTTGCCAACTTTGAGGAAAACTCTGGTGAACAAAATGGAAAAATTCATCATGTGAAATTCTTCTATCATAGATCTCACCTTCCTGTGCGCCCACCTTTGCGAGAGAGTCATCGACCGGAGTGCCTCAATCGAACTAAGGCTATCCGAGAGGATGAAGAAATGGTCTACGGGCATGTTGGAAATCATCCCCAAAGCGAAGTTGATTGCTGCCAGCTCAGCAACATAAACCGAACAAGGTTCCTGAAGTTTGCGGAAGGCGGTGAAATTTTCATTGAAGACACCGAAACCAGTGGATCCATTTATGCGAGACCCATCAGTGAAGAATCTCTTACAAGAATTGACATTTTGGTACTTCTCGTTAAAATTGCGGGGAATAGATATACACCGAAGTTGATCTGGTATTCCCTGAATAGCTTGTTTCATGGACAGATCGTATTTAACAGAGGAACTGTCATTAGTGAAGTGTACACGAGCAGGGTTGTAACTTGGTAGGCTTATGTCAGACGACATGTAGAACAGATAGATTCTCATGAATTTTGACTGAGTGTTCAGACTGAGCATTTCTTCGAAGTTTTCAATAGCAAGTTTGTTGCTTACTCCACACTTGATAAGTAACCTTAGCGAGAGCTCCCAGAAGCGGTTCTGGAGAGGTTTCACCCCTGCCAGGACCTCTAGGCTCGCGTTATGCGTTGAGTGCATACAGCCGAGGACAATACGCAAACAACGATATTGAATTCGTTCCAACTTAATTAGGTGGCAGTTTGCTGCTGAGAGGAAACAGAAAGAGCCATACTCGAGAACAGAGAGAATAGTCGTTTTGTAAAGTTTAATGATGTCTTCCGGGTGAGCACCCCACCATGTTCCGGTAATTGTGCGTAGAAAATTGATCCTTTGTTGACATTTTTGCACCAAATACTTAGTTTGGGTACCCCAAGTGCCTTTTGAATCAAACCAGACCCCAAGGTATTTCGAAGTCAAAGATTGGTCGATTTCTATTCCCAAAAGATTGAGTTTCAGTTGGGCTGGGTTCCGCTTTTTAGAAAACACAACCAATTGAGTTTTTTGCGGAGCAAACTCGATCCCCAAGTCTCTTGCCCAGATTGGCAGATTATTTAGAGAATTTTGCAATGGTCTTTGCAACATTTCTGCATGTGAGCCTTTTAGAGAAACCACAGCATCATCTGCAAGTTGTCTTAGCGGGCATTGTCCTTCCAAGCAACTATCAATGTCTTTCACATAAAAATTATAAAGCAAGGGACTTAAACATGAGCCTTGGGGTAGGCCCATGCAGCAAATTCTGGATGTTGTCAGTTGTCCGAGGTTGAAGCTCATATGTTTTTCTGACAACAAATTATACAAGTAATTATTTAAAATTCCTGGAAGTCCACTATTGTGCAGTTTTTTTCTGACAATATTCCTATGGAAACTGAATTAAAGGCGCCCTTAATGTCCAAGAAAACTGAAGCCAGTTGCTCCTTTTCCGCAAAGGCCAGTTGAATATCTGTTGAAAGCAACGCTAGACAATCGTTTGTTCCTTTACCCTTGCGAAACCTGAATTGTGTATTTGAAAGCAAGTTATTCGATTCGACCCAATGATCGAGTCGTGATAGGATCTTTTTTTCCAACAATTTCCTTAAACGTGATAACATAGCAATTGGGCGGTATGAATTATGATCAGACGCTGGTTTACCAGGCTTTTGAATAGCTATTACTTTGACCTGTCTCCATTCATGCGGAACGATGTTGTTCTCCATTAATGAGTTGAACAGGTCCAGTAATCGTCTTTTTGCGATATCTGGAAGATTCTTCAGAAGATTGAACTTTATCATATCGCGTCCCGGAGGTGAATTGTTTGATGAAAGTCCTAAACATATATTCGGTGTCCAAAAGCAATTCTAAAAGGCGGTTGGAAATGTGATTTTCTCAGCTTAACGTGCTTTCGTTAAGGTTTTTGTCACCAGGAACGCAAAGTACAGTCATATTATAAGCGTATTACTAACTTTGCGAACGTTCCATCAAAATGGAGACTTGTAAAAGTTATCTTTATACCAAAAAAGGGGAAGCGTGACAAGACGCATCCCAAAGCATACAGGCCAATTAGTCTTTCTTCAGTTTTGTTGAAGACTATGGAAGAGGTTTTGAAGGATTTTATCAATTCTTCTTACATAAAAGACCATCCCCTATCTGACTTCCAGTTTGCTTATCAATCTGGTAAGTCAACGGTTACGGCACTTCATTCGCTAGTAACAAAGGTGGAAAAAACGTTTTCAGCAAAAGAAATAGCTCTATGCGCCTTTTTAGACATAGAAGGAGCATTTGATAATGCCTCCTATTCATCTATGAAGCGTGCCATGGAGAACAAAAACTTCGACCAATGTATCATACATTGGATTTATACTGTGCTTGCAAAAAGAGAAATCACCTCTGAGCTGGGAAGTTCTTCTATAACAGTAAGGGCAACGAAAGGTTGCCCTCAAGGAGGAGTCCTCTCACCGCTATTGTGGTCCTTGGTTGTAGACGATCTTCTGAGAAGCTTGAAGGAAAAAGGTTTCGAAGTTGTGGGCTTTGCAGACGATATAGTCATAATAGTGAGAGGAAAGCTAAACTGAACTGGAATGCTCAAATTGAGTCCGTGATCGGTAAGGCAACAAGTGCGTTCTGGTTATGCTCCAAAACTATTGGCAGGAAGTGGGGCTTGAAACCAAAAATTATAATGTGGATTTATACTGCCATAATCCGCCCAAAAGTGACGTATGCTTCGTTTGTCTGGTGGCCAAAAACAAAAGAGGCTACCACGCAATCAAAGCTTGCGAAAATTCAACGTCTTGCGTCCATTGCTGTTACAGGAGCGATGCGAAGCACACCATCAAAAGCTTTAGATGCGAGTCTCAATCTGCTACCTTTGCACGAGTACGTGCAATTAGAAGCAGAGAAGGAATTGCTGAGATTTGAACGAGTTGAAAAGTTTATGCCAGGTGATCTTGTAGGTCACCTGAGCATTTCACAATACTTCCAAAATAGGCCAGTTATGAAAATGATTAAAGACTGGATGAAACCTGTGGAGAACCATGATGTTCCTTACAAGTTGCACGAAACAACTCGTGCAGATTGGGAAGTCGGAGGTCTCACTGTTCGTCAAGGATCAATCAAATTCTATACAGATGGCTCAAAAGTTGGAATAAAAACGGGAGCAGGAATCTACGGCCCTGGAATACAAACATCAGTGGCGATGGGACACTATCCTACGGTGTTTCAAGCAGAGATTCTTGCTATTTTGAAATGCGCAAATATCTGCCTTGAGAGAAAATACAGATATGCAAATATTTGTATTTTCTCAGATAGTCAAGCTGCACTAAAAGCATTGTGCGTTTACAAATGTACTTCAAACCTTGTCTGGGAATGCATTCTTTCACTGCGCAGGCTGTGCCAAGGGAATTCAGTAAACTTATACTGGGTTCCAGGTCACTGTGGCATTGAAGGGAATGAAGTGGCAGACGAGCTTGCTAAAAGTGATTCCAATTTACAGTTTGCTGACCCAGAACCATTCTGTGGTATATCAAACTGTACAATTAAAATGGATCTGAAACGCTGAGCTGAGCAGAGGGTGATATCCAATTGGATGGATGTCAAAAATTGCAATCAGTCAAAACGATTTATAACACCAAATGCTTATAAAACCAAAAACTCTTAGATCTCAACAAGAGAGCTCTATGTACATTAGAGTGGGACACCAAAAGACATTTTACTCCTGCACACTTTTTGAGTTCATTTTTGGTCCCATATCAATTGTGCAAAATTTCAGCTCGATCGGAGAAACTATATTTTAGCGCCAGCCATTTTAAGTTTTCATACGATTTACTATGGGGAAAATCACTTTTTCAAAGAAAAATCGCCACAGGTTGCCCCTTTACCCCTAAAAATAAATCAATGAATGATTTCTGTTGGAAATTTACGAGGAACCAACCCTCCGAAGACCGCAAAGCGATCTAAGGCATGTGGAAAAAGTTATTAACTGAAAACCGAATGGCATGCCAATGCTGTTTAACATGCAAGGAATAACAATAAATAATAAAATCACGTCATTTAATCGATCGGGTGAGGCTTAATAACTTTTTCCACGAACGTCGCATCGGTTTGCGGTCTTCGGAGGTCTGGTTGCTCGTGAAGTTTTCTACAGAAATCATTCATCAACTTATTTTTTGGGATCTAGGGGTGACTCGTAGCGATTTTTTTTGCAGAAGTAAAATTACCCCATAGTAAATCGTATGAAAAACTAAGAATGGCGGGCGCTAAAATATAGTTTTCCGATCGATCTGAAATTTTGCACAGTTGATATGGGACTAAAGAGGAACTCAAAAAGTATACAGGAGTTATAGTTATTTTTTTTTTTCATTTTTTGTATTTTCCCATATAAACCGTGTACCAGGCTAATGTACATACACTGGCCTAGTAACTGGACACTGCCCGAGCAGGTATCACTTGAAAAATATTAGCCATATTCAGAGTGATATCTGTCGTTTCTGTAATACGGAACGTGAAACCTCGGAACATCTGCTTTGCAGTTGTGGTGCTTTATACATGCGCAGGCAAAGATTTCTAAATAGTGGTTGCTTGCAACCCAGTGAGATCTGGTCTGAAAAATCTGGGAAGGTCTTGGAGTTTATCAATTCCATTGCACCTGACTGAGAGACGACGCGTCGTGGCAGTAGCTGATTACTTGACACATGGTCATTAGCTGGCTAGATGCGAATATCAAAACGGGACATGCCACAAAAGTTCAGCCTATTGGGCGCAGTGGCTTAATTTCCCCAACAGGGGAGGAAAAAAAAAACTTTGCGAAATAATCAATTACTTTCTAAGGAAGCTAGGGGATGATTTTTCCAACGTTGTCTTCAGCCTGTCCAAAATACATGAATTACCCTATGTAGGGCATTATGTTTGTGGGGGAGTCTCCCTGGCAGTCAGTGTTTAGACTTAGTACCAGAATAGGTGTACGTTCAACTGCAGTTAATACCGTACGGTGTCGGTTAACCAGAAAAAAAAGAATCCCAAATCTCAAAATCTGCAGTCGAAATACCCATGCTCGTAGAAATCGTTTCTGCCAGCATTTTACTGATAGAAATAGCAAAATAAAAATAACTACACTTCAAATATAGAACATTTTTCTTCAAATATAGAACATTTTTGTCGTCTCCATATATTTCTCTGGAAAAAATACGATATCTTGTGAACCCGTCAGGTTGAGGAAGATTAGTGGTAAATCTTACGTTTTTTCCGATGTTGTGCTGTAAAACAAAATGACGATCGATAAACCTCGAAAATTTTTGATTTCTAAAAGTTTCAAATTAATGACCCTCTCCTCTCCCAGGGCGGGGAGGCCAAACATCGAGATATTTTAGTTTTGGAGAGAAACGATCCAGAAAAGTACAAATTCAGAGCTGGACAGAACAAAAGTTGATTTTTTGTCGGACCGAAGACTAATTTTTCAATGTTTTTGAATTGTTCCATGTATTTTGTGCAACATGTATAGACTGTTTTAGAAATTATAAATACACTAACGATTAACTGCCATTTCCATTTGAGTTCAATATCCAAAAAAGTTTCTACTAGCTTTTATGATACACATTCTACCGAAGCATGTAATATAAGCTTTGCTGTTTTTTTTTTGTTAAAATTAAGAAATAGGACTCTGTTAACAGGAGGATTAAAGATGGAAGTTGCACAAAGTGATCAAAAAAATATAAGAAAATAAAAAATCTCATAATACAATATTGTATTTCAAAACAGTATGAAAGTTACTGTAAGATAAGAAAAGGTATTTGTCGACTGGTAAAAGTAATTTTCGTTGGGATATTTGATTAAGAACTATTATTACGAGCCTTCTCGAAGCAAAAGCTTTTGTTTCAAATTTCTCATCAAATCCAGTAGCATCAAACGTAAAGCAAACGAATGTCTTAATTACTGTTTACTGTATTTGTTTTGTGGTATGACAAGTTTACCATCCGAATGATCAAATAAGCTGGAAAAATGTCTCTTTTAGGAATCGAATGTCGAAATGATTAACCTATTGGAGACTGTGAGAATAGAATTGTGGAATAAAAAGTGAAAAAAGTTGTTAAGAAAAAAACACTTTCAAGGGACCGCCTGTAATAAAAACGTAACGTATCTTGAAAACTAACGGAGTAACGAATTTGGCGTCTTCGACAAAGTTATTCAGTACAGTATTTTCTGCTACTCTTGTGAAGACATCAACCTTGTATCTTGACGGGGCCCGTGGCGCAGTGGCTACACGTTCGCTTCATAAGCGGATGGTCATGGGTTCGATCCCAGCCCCGGCACTTCGTCAGTTGCTCTTCCCCCCGAGTGCGGCTGGCACTTGACCCTCTTCGGAGCTCTCGTAGCTCAAACGGACCCGGATAATTGGATACACTAAAACCTCCATTTAGGTCAGTGATCCTAAGGGTAACTGTCTTTGCGGGCCAAAATTTAATTTTGAGAAGAGGCTGCGGGCCACAACTTATTCAAGAGTTTATTTTCCACAATTTTCAAGATTTATCACAACATCCGTTTGTTTGATTTTTTGAAAATATTGAACAACAGCAAGGAACTAAACAATCTGGAGTTATCAGGAGATTAAATATGACTTGGAAAAATCCTGAAAATCGTAGGGAATTAAAAACATGGTTTTCAAGAACGTAATATTAAGGTTTTGTAGTTCTTGTATTGATAAAGTTGAGCAAATTGTTTCAAACTAGTTACTTAAAAGTCATACGAAAAATAAGCAATATAGACGCTGGTTAGAACAATATGGACCTCTTTAAGAAGATTATGGATAAACTTACAGCGTGCTTATAGCGCAGATTATATCTGCAGAATTGTGGAAGTCCTAGACACAAACACAGACAAATTTCTTGTAAAAACGCTGGACCCATTTTTGACAAATTTCGGAATTGAGTTTCTTACTGCAGCTTAGGAATTCCCTGAAGAGTACATTGAACCCTTTATTTAAAAAATCTTGTAACTGTGAGGTTTTTGTGACTTCTCGTGTATTTTGAATAATTTCAGAACGATTTGTAGAGATTTCAGGGTTCTTGAAAGACATTCCGAAAAGCTGCCCAGAGATACTGTTATGGAAATCGTTGATGATTTTTTTGAGTTTTTCTTGCGTAATTTCTCAAGGAGTCAATGAAGAAAAACCAGTAGACACGATTTTTTGAGCAATGTGTGCAAGTATTTGTAGTCGATTTCGAATAGCTATTTTGAGAGGAATTCCCAAAAGTCAAGCTCGTGCACAAGGGAGGGGTTTTGGGGGTTAAGCCCCTCCCATTGCCGATGTTCCATACATTAGGCGCCCCTCCCTCCTGCCAAAATTAGGTTAAACCCCTCCCTTATCGCCTTTTCTGTGCACGATCCTGCCAAAAGCACTGCTAGCGGAATAAAGAGTATCTCACCCAATCCCTGAAATTTTTAACATAATTCCGAAAGTTTGAATATAATTTTCTTTTAAGAGAAATTGTAGGCAAAATTTCTGTATTTTTGTAATATGTAGTTTCCCGGTCGTTACCAAATTCGAAAAAAGTAGTCTTTTACAATTTGTAAAACTTTCAGAAATATTATTTTTCTTTTGAAAATCTTTCCATGATATTGGCAAAATTTCAGTAATTAATATTCATTCTCATGAAAACTTTTAAAATATGGTGAAATTTCTGATTTTCATTATGGAATTTATGAGTGGGCCACTTTCTAATACCTTTCAAAATCAGTTCGCGGGCCGCACAAAACCTGGCCGAGGGCCGCATGCGGCCCGCGGGCCGCAGTTTGGTGACCACTGATTTAGGTAATGAGTCGGGACTGCCTAAATAGAATTTATACCTAAATGGATTCATTACCTAAATGGATTCAGTTTATTACCTAAATGGATTACAAGGTCGCAAAGAAGTTCAACAAGGGAGAGTTACTAGGAGATTTAAAGGAGATCATGCGGAGTTTCAGATGGCTTTCAATGAGTTTCAGGAGGGAATGGGTTTCAGGAGGGGAGGGGCTTCAGGGGCGTTTTCGGGGGTTTTGGATGGTCTTAGATCAGAATTGCCATTCAAATGACTAGCTGGGCACGAAACACGAAAATCCTTGCGAAAAACCCTGCAAAATTCCGCCAGACAGAAAAATTATTGAATGTCGGGTCAAAGTCGGGTCAATTTTTATCGTATGTTGGGCCATTGTTGGACCAACATCGAACAACTGTTGAGTCTATATTGGGTTTGGTGGCCAAAATAAAAACAGGTGAATGATAGGTTGATGTCGGGTTTGACGTCATCCATGCTGGAACTGATATCAATGGAAAGATGGAAGGATGGTTGATTATCTCAATTTCAGCTGGAAATGACGCTGGATACTGGCACTTTTCAACAATGCATGGGGGGGGGGGTGTTCAGGGGGCAACATTGCACCCCCCTCCCCCCATACCCACCCCCTAACACTGCTCACTACTTCTTTCCCATAAACCAGTCTTATACCTAATCTTAAGTACTCCAACTGATTTTAACCCTCAGAGCCCCAGGACAAACTTCTTATTTTTATTCGCCTGATACTCAGAATCTGTAAATATAAAAATAAGCGGTTTTCACTATGATCGATGGGAAGAGTTGTACTTCATGTAAGAGTAGTTGTCAAACCAGAAGTCCATGTTTGAACCTGATTTTGCACCGGAAATAAGTGTTCCCTGGTGCTATGTTTGGCGATATGCTCTACAGCTGCCTTTTGGCTACTGTTTCAATAATTAGCTGTTAATTCTCGGTAGATCAATCAAGGTGGAATCTAAATCTGGTCTTTAATTTCTTAGCGAAGCGTGCTTTTACAAATTGGAATCAATTTAGCAAATTGGGACAGAAACCGATAAACGCCTAAAAGTATGCAATGATCGAGTAATAATTCGTAGGCTAAAAGTATGACCTGTGTTTTCATTTTAGGTGGATTAATCACATGAGTGATACTTTTAAAAGAAGGGCTCAAATATACAAAACAAATTCTTCATAGACACCAAACTTCTAAAATCATCATTTTTGGTGCAAAATGATTATGATCACGAAATTGGGTCTTAGGGAGCCCTACCGGAAGTACACTCCTGGGACCAAGTTTCAGATGCAACTCATGCTAGAAAGCAGCCTCAGCATTATGTTCTTGCGTTGGCCTACCATTTCAAGTTGTTAAAGATTTCAGAATTATTATAAAATACCAGATTCATAGACGACTCACCAAAACATTGCACCAGGGAACACTTATTTCCGGTGCAAAAGCAGGTTCAAACATGGACTTCCGGTTTGACAACTACTCTTACATGAAGTACAACTCTCCCCATCGATCATAGTGAAAACCGCTTATTTTTATATTTTACAGATCCTGAGTATCAGACGATTAAAAATAAGAAGTTTGTCCTGGGGCTCTGAGGGTTAACACAATCAAATTCCATTTAGGTAACGTTACCTAAATGGAGGGACCTAAATAGATTTTACCTAAATGGATCCTACCTAAATGGAGGTTTGAGTGTATCGGCGAACGGCAACCCATAATGGGCGACCCCCAATCGGACTGGAAAAGGAACAACAGCCACACCTCATTTCATCATCGTGCCACCAAGGACAAGGTAGAAAAGTGAAAGCAGCACAAAGGCAAACCAGTTCGACATACAGTAGTAGAATAAGAATATAATAGAATACATTTAGGCGCTGTACAAAGTGTAAGTGCAGCCGCCAATTGGAATCGCTCACGCTTTTGCCCCTAGTGGACAAAAGAGCTGTAAAATAGGGTTAAGTGAAAAAAAACTATGTATTTTGAAAATTCAAAAAGTAAATTTTCTATCTCACTTTTAGGGGAATTGATCATTTTTACCAACAGGTTAAAAGAAGAACGTTATTGTAGTGAAAAACTTCCTCGATGACACAATGATGCTAAACGGCATGGTTAAATCTGCAATTGTGCCATATAGTAGTTGGATTCTTTGCGTGCAATATGAGAAATTTTTAAAACATCATTTCGTAAAAACACCGTTTCTCGAGAATGGCTTGACGGATCTACCTGAAATTTTGTTGCTAGTAGCACAAACCCTAAAGCTCCGTGGTCAACCTTTTCCTTTTTATATCGTGCATTTAGCCGAAATGGCGATCGACAATCCTCGGAATTTTTCGATTTTTCAAAATTTCAAATCAATGCCCTTCCCCTCTCCCAGGAGGGGGAGGGTCAAAACTTCAGATTTATGAGTTTCTCTAGTCGGGAGCAATCAGAAAAGAAGAAATTTAGAGCTGGGCAGAATAAAAGTTGATTTTTGTCGGACCGTGTTATATATGGCAGATAAGTGTAACGCTAGGAAGCGACCATGAATATAATTTATGAAAATTCTTGTTTCTATTCATAATTCTGATCAACTCATTTATGATATAATGAATTATAACCATGATATTATGACTTGGCAGACATCATAAGAACATGATTTTTTATTCATGGAGAGGGGAATGGATTTTTTTCCGTGATATAGATTAAAAAAATGCAATTTGATGCATTAGTATTATTTTGTCATAACGTTGTGAAACGTCAAGTGCCGAAAAGTACTACTTCTAGACACTTTTGTCAACATTCTTTTTTGTTCATTATTTCGTGTGTGTAGTCGATAGCAAGCCTCGTCGGATAATTGTACGACTCGTGCTGAAAAAAACCGTCAACATGTTGCATGAATAACTAATGTATGTTCATTCAAATTTTAAGGAAATTGGAAATTTCTTTGAGTTGGTAAATGAGGATTAGCCTTCCTTTTTTCAACAGAAGGTACGCAATTGCAGTTTATATGCACATTTTATTAAATTAGCAGTTCCGAATGAGACGCTACACTTCCATCGTGCTCCTCTCCCAGTCCGGTGGCTTTGTCGGTCGGAAAGTGGCAGCTTCCGGTTCATCGTTCCTCCAGCAGCTGACTCGACGACACGGCTGAAAGAGCAACTTTAGGCTAGGCTGCGTCCGCTTACACACATGTGTTCGCATGACGGAAGATCAATGTTGGCGCAGCTTCACTTTTGCATGCAGTCAGTGAGTGGGACGACGACGAGAGCAGCGACAGTAGCTACCGAACATTGCTGATGCTAACGGATCTACTGGTTTCACTGAAAACTGACAACATCATCCGGTAAACTACGACTGGCAGCCATCATCGCATCGGTGTGGTGGAGCCCACCTGACATGACAAGTTCTCAGCCGGTGAGTGAGTGCGTATGATGACGGTAAATGTTTGCCCTGGTACAACATCCTGTTCGGTGGCGGTGGATGTCGCGCCGGTTTGATGCTGTTGGATGCAATTGGAGCTTCGTCTTTCGATGAGCTAGTAGGTACGAAGTCGTCATCATTTTGAAGGTGGACCGAAACCGTCAGATGATGTTGTAGTATCAAAGGCGAAATTCACTCGACTACCAGAATCAAGCAAGGTTTAAGTACAGATGTAAAGCGACCTATCCCGGTGGAAACTCGTTGGTGTAGGCATACCAAACCTTCTGACGATGAATAGGAGGGTGTAGATTGTAATCGTGTCAAAATTTAACTAAGTTGCATATACATAGTTCATCAAATGTCCTGGAGGAAAGCTGTTGAATCAATGGAAGTATTACTTTGAAGGTGGGAATAACGTTTGCTCTGAGGGCGACATTGATCGATGAATCAGGCTCGCATTAGGTGCAACGTTGTCGCCTAGTTGGTAGAAATCTCGTAAAAGTTCAAAACACATTATATGAAGACCGATACTTCGGCTCTGACGGTTGGTCCTAGTTTTTTTCCACTTTAAAACCTAGAAAGGTACTATTTTTTATTCACATATGTACTGTAATTCGGGATCAAACTGATCACTTCAAAACAACTTTGGCAGATTACAGTGGCTATTCAAATATGGCCAAAAAATAATACCGGGTAAATCCCAATAAAACTACGTGACAGAATTATATCCTGAAAGTTTGAACTTAAATTTAAATTACTCTAAAAAAATGCCACCTGAGGTGAAATTGAAGCAATCAAATGAACATCGGTAAACATAGAAGAACATTTTCTTCTACGTATATTTTAATATTTTTAATCCCGAATAAGTACTGGCGCATGAGCCTAACTATTTAGCACTGTAGTTGGAGGAAATGCCAATGCTTCCGGGAAGGTAAGCCCAGCTCCCTGGGTTAGTGGGTTGTTGGTGTCAGGCCCTGTGGGCCAGCCGTAAAAAAGACTAGCACCAAAAAATCAACAAGAGAAGAATGCGAACCAATACCAATGACGACGACCGCAGCGACGAAAAGGGACTTGCGATTGGAAACTCGGTACGTGGAACTGCAGATCTCTCAACTTCATCGGGAGCACCCGCATACTCGCTGATATACTGACCCCGAGCTCGGAATCGTAGCGCTACAGGAGGTGTATTGGACAGGTTTCATGGTGCGAACGTTTAGAGGTAATCATACCATCTACCAGAGTTGCGGCGACACACGTGAGCTGGGAACAGCTTTTATAGTAATGGGCGACATGCATAGGCGCGTGATCGGCTGGTGGCCGATCGACGAAAGAATGTGCAGGTTGAGGATCAAGGGCCGATTCTTCAACATCAGCATAATAAGTGTGCACAGCCCTCACTCCGGAAGTACCGATGATGACAAAGACGCATTTTACGCGCAGCTCGAACGCGAGTACGACCGCTGCCCAAAACACGACGTCAAGATCATAATAGGAGACCTAAACGCTCAGGTAGGCCAGGAGAAGGAATTCAGACCGACGATTGGAAAATTCAGCGCCCACCCGTTGATGAACGAAAACGCCTTATCGATTTCGCCGACTCCAAGAACATGGCCGTTCGTAGCACCTTCTTCCAGCACAGCCTCCCGTATCGTTACTCCTGGAGATCACCGCAACAAACGGAATCACAAATGGACCATGTTCTGATTGATGGACGGCACTTCTCCGACATTATCGACGTCAGGACTAATCGTGGCGCTAATATCGACTCTGATAACTACCTGGTGATTGTTAAACTGCGCCCAAAACTCTCCGTTATTAACATTGTACATTACCGGCGGCCGCTCCGGTACGATCTAGAGCGACTACAGCAACCGGATGTCGCCACCGCATACGCGCAGAATCTCGAGACTGCGTTGCCGGACGTTGCCGGACTGCGTTGCCGGACTCGATATGGCCCCTCTAGAGGACTGCTGGAGTACAGTCAAAGCAGCCATCAACAACGAAGCCGAGAGCACCATCGGGTACGTGGAACGGAATCGACGGAACGAATGGTTCGACGAAGAGTGCAGAGCGGTTCTGGAGGAGAAGGACGCAGCGCTGCAGCATGGAACCCGACAGAATGTGGAGCGATTCAGACAGAGCGGAAGCAGCAGACCCGCCTCTTTCGGGAGATAAAGCGCCGCCTGGAAGAAGCGGAGTGCGAGGAAATGGAACTGCTGTGCCGTTCACAGGAAACACGTAAATTCTACCAGAAGCTCAACGCATCCCGCAAAGGCTACGTGCCGCAAGCCGAAATCTGCAGGGATAAGGACGAGAGCCTCCTGACGGACAAACGCGAGATAATCGAAAGGTGGAAGCAGCACTTCGACAAGCACCTGAATGGCGAAGATAATGGAGGCACGGGGAATCAAAGCAGCGGAGGAATTGACTATATTGGCGCAGCAGAGGACGGGAACGAACCAATTCCCACGCTGAGGGAAGTTAAGAATGCTATCCACCAGCTCAAAAACAACAAAGTGGTTGGTAAGGACGGTATCGCAGCAGAACTCATCAGTATGGGCCCGGAAAAGTTGGCCACCTGTCTGCACCAGTTAGTAGTCAAGATCTGGGATACCGAACAGCTACCGGAAGAGTGGAAGGAAGGGATAATCTGTCCCATCTACATGAAAGGCGACAAGTTAATGTGTGAGAACTTTTGAGCAATTGCCATTTTAAATGCCGCCTACAAAGTGCTATCCCAGATCATCTTCCGTCGTCTTTCACCTAAAGTAAATGAGTTCGTGGGAAGTTACTGTGTGGTACTGAATCTGCATTGTTATTCGATTAGATTTCCAATGCACGCCAGTGGCACATGGTTTGCCAAATGCATATCAAGCAATCTAGTAGGCGTGCAAACCGTCGTCGCCCCACTACTTCGCGAACGTCAAAGTGTAAACACAAGTTACTTCCTGGGGGCACCCGCTTGTCCACAATAATTCTAAACTCCACAGTTACCAAGCCGGTTTTATCGACGGCAGGTCGACAACGGAGCAGATCTTCACCGTACGGCAAATCCTTCAGAAATGCAGTGAATACCAGGTCTCAAAACACCACCTGTTCATCGACTTCAAAGCGGCATACGACAGTCTCGGCCGCACAGAGCTATGTAAAATCATGGACGTGAACAGCTTTCCCGGGAAGCTTACCAGACTGATAAGAGCAACGATGGACGGTGTGCAGAACAGCGTAAGGATTTCGGGTGAACTATCCAGTTCATTCGAATCTCGACGGGGACTACGACAAGGTGATGGACTGTCCTGCCTACTACCTAACATCGCTCTGGAAGGTGTTATGCGACGAGCCGGGCTTATCAGCCGGGGTCCGATCTTCACGAAATCCGGCCAATTTGTCTGTTTTGCGGATGATATTAATGTTATTGCTAGAATATGTGGAACGGTGGCAGAACTGTACGCCCGCCTGAAACGAGAAGCAGCAAAGGTCGGACTGGTGGTGAATGCGGCTAAGACAAAGTACATGCTGGTAGGTGGAACAGGACTTGTCTTGGCAGCAATGTATCGTAACACTTTCGAGGTGATAGAAGAATTCCTCTACCCCGGTTCCTTACTAATGGCTGACAATAACGTGAAATACGAAGGCACATCATCAGTAGAAGTCGTGCCTACTACGGGTTCCAGAAGAAACTGCGGTCAAAAAAGATTCACCCGCACCAAATGTACCATGTTCATTTCATTTATTTAGTTCAACATCAAATTCAAGATAACACTGAATCAATAATTTGCTGCCATAATACTCGATTTGCAGCAGCAGCTCTCCATCGTCGGTCACGCCCAAAACTCGCCAGATCACGCTCCACCTGGTCCGCCCATCGTGCTCTCTGCGCTCCACGCCTTTTTGTACAAACCGGATGGTTAGCAAACACCAACTTTGCAGGGTTGATGTCCGGCATTCTTACAACATGCCCTGCTCACCGTATCCGTCCAGCTTTAGCAATTTTCAGAATATTTGGTTCACCGTAGAGTGCAGCGAGCTCGTGGTTCATCCTTCTCCGCCACACACCGTTCTTCGGCACGCCGCCGAAGATCGTCCTTAGCACGCGTCGCTCGAAAACTCCCAATGCTTGCAGGTCCTCCTCGAGCATCGTCCATGTCTCGTGTCCGTAGAGAGCCACCGGTCTTATTAGCGTGGGACTGAGCGAGACAGGACAAGCCTTGGGAGTCTAGAACTTTTCTCGACTTTTCTCGACTTCATAGTGTAATGGCAGGCAAAGAAAACCCTTCAATAAATAACTGTGGAATGCACAAAGAAAACTTGAAAAGTTGAAAAGAGGCAAACCAAGTTCAACTGTAAATGTAGAGCAACAAAGAAGAAGAAGAAGAAAGGGAGTGGGGGGCTTGGTATCATGGGGATTCCAGGGTGCTTCATTGGGTCACAAAGGCGTTCAGGGGGATCTTTTGTTGGTTTTAGATAGTCTCAGGGGCGTTTGAGGGGTCTCAGGGGGTTTGCGGAGGATAAATGGAGGTCTCAGAAGCGTCTCGTGGGGTCTCAGGAGTAACTTGAGGCTTCTGGTATTCAGGTGGTCTCTGAAGCGCTTCAAAATATCTCAGGGGCGTGGTTTCGAAGGGTTACGTGGAGGCCTCATGGGAGTTTCAGGTACCCCCTGGGAGTTTCAGGTGGGTACTAGGAAGGCATTTCAGGGGCCTCTGGGGGGTTTCAAGGGCTTCCAGGAGAGTTACTGAAGGTCTCAGAGGCGGAATGAGGGGTCTTATGTGCATGTCAGAGTTACCAGGGAGTTTCAGAGGAGTGCTACGAGGTATCAGGGAAGTTTCAGGGGATTCCTTCGAAGGGACTCAGCGTCGTTTGAGGGGATCACAGGGGCGTTTCCGGGTGTCTCATGAAGTTCCAGGTAGTCTCGAAGGGGGGGGGCATGAATGGGTCTCAGGGCCATTTCAGAGTGTTTCATAACGGCTCCACACAAGAAACAGAATCAGTTGTACAAAAGCTTATTAAGCTGAAGTTTTCTTAACAGTGGTTTGTTCCAAACATGGACAGCAAACATGTTTGATGGGCAGGAGGTCTCAGAGGATAGACGTTTTGTATGGGATACCAATTTTTGAAAAGCGCGATATAGATTTTTCAAAAGATTTTTTTAAAGGTCCAAGGACAAAAGGTCCAAGGACAAAGTGTCCAAGGACAAAGTGTCCAAGGACAAAGTGTCCAAGGACAAAGTGTCCAAGGACAAAGTGTGCAAGGACAAAGTGTGCAAGGACAAAGTGTGCAAGGACAAAGTGTGCAAGGACAAAGTGTGCAAGGACAAAAAGTGTGCAAAAGTGTGCAAGGACAAAGTGTCCAAGGACAAAGTGTCCAAGGACAAAGTGTCCAAGGACAAAGTGAAAAAGTGATTAGAAGTGAACAAGTGATTGAATTCGAAAACGGTAATAAAAATTCTATTAAAAAAAAAAACAACGCTACTCGACCAAATTTTACAAAAGTTAGTGTTATGGGATGAGAAGAAAAAGAACAGAAGTTTGGGACCCTAGAAGTGTTAAAGTGAAATATTTTTTGAGAAATATATTGGAACGGGACTTCACAGTTTATGGCCGAAGTTTGTATGGAGAACTTGGGGTGTTCAAATGATACGCGCATCAGTACGTGTCGTGCATATCTTTAGGCGTTTTCGATATTTAAGTTTGTTTCGTTATTTTCTAACGCCTAAATATATGCACGGCATATTATAATGCGCATATCAATTGAACACCCCAAGTTCTCATTTTCATTTTATTGGCAAAAGGTTATTGTGACCATAACAAATTACAAATGCTCCATAGAAAATCAAAAAGCGCTCCCTAAAGAATGAACATATGTTCCATGAAAATGTGCAATGTTATCCATACATAATTGAAAGCGTTCCATACTTTATAGAACATGTACCGGTGAAACATACAATTTTCTCATTAAAAGTGCAATTCTGTACCAATAAATAATACTGAAATGCTCCATACTAAAACACAAATGTTCCACAATAAAATGCAAATGCTCCAAAGAAAATTAAAATTGTACCCATAGTAAATTGAACATTGCTCCATAGAAAAAATAAATTGCACCATAAAAAAATTGAAATTGCACCATAGAAAATAGATAAATGCTCCATAAGTATTACCAAACGCACCATATAAAATATGATTTGCTCCATAAAAAATTGAAAATTCTCCATAACTTTAAACATCTACACCACTAAAGTGGTGCTATGTAAAGCAATTCACCACAGCCGATTTAAATTGCGACAATATGCTATCTATGGAGAATTTTCAAATTTTCATGGAGCAATTCATATTTTGTATGGTGCAATTTGATAATACTTATGGAGCATTTATCTATTTTCTATGGTGCAATTTCAATTTTTTATGGTGCAATTTAATTTTTCTATGGAGCAATATTCAATTTACGATGGGTACAATTTTAATTTTCTATGGAGCATTTGCATTTTATTATGGAGCATTTGTGTTTTAGTATGGAGCATTTCAGCATTATTTATTGGTACAAAATTGCACTTTTAATAAAAAAATTTTATGTTTTACCGGTACATTTTCTATAAAGTATGGAACGTTTTCAATTATTTATTCCATTTTCATGGAACATATGTTTTTTGTCTATGGAGCGCTTTTGGATTTTCTATGGAGCGTTTCTGTTTGTTTATGGGTGCAATAAATAGGCTGCCCATTTTATTACCGCAATGCAGTTCGGTATAGATGCCCATAAATGACAGAAAGTAATGCTATTGATTGAAGTTAAATGTTAAAAGCACGAGCCACCGAAGGTTTGTTTTAGGTATCTGGAACCAGGACATAAGTCATGAAACTTCAAAGGCCCTGATAGGAGCAAACTGGGTAGGAAATGCGGCACCGAAGTCCATAAGGCACAAGGCTGCACGAGCCCACCCATTAGTCTGATCTGTACCGGAAAATCCGTGAACAACAGGAATCCAACGGGTGGTCCAAGGTGCCCGGCCTTCAAGAAAGCCGCAGTGAACAAATCACAGTGCAGGTAACGCAGCTGAACTTGAACCACTGTGATGCGGCTCAGCAACTGCTTTGTGAGGCGGTTTCTGAGTGGGAGACGGATATCGCCATCATAGCGGACCCATACCGAGTACCCACCAGCAGCGGCGACTGAGTAGCGGAAGGGTTCAGAAAAATTGCGGCGAAGTGGACAACGGTTAAATACCCCGTCCAGGAGGGCTTCGTGGTCGCCAAAGTAAACGGGGTCTTCTTTTGTAGCCGTTATGCGCCTTCGCGGTGGCCGATCGACCAGTACACGCAGATGCTGGAGTGTATGACGACCTGTTGACAGGGCGGAGGCAGGTGGTAATAGCGGGTGACTTCAATGCCTGAGCCGTAGAATGGGGAAGCCGTTTCACGAACCAGCGGGGTCAGAACCTGTTAGAGACACATGGTACACATGGTCACAAAACAGTCACGGCACTCACGGCAGTACATGTAATGGTTGCGCAGCAAGTCAACCTAGTACCTATTTGGGATGAGAGGGCTAGATTTCCCAAGGCTCCAACTTTCTCGCAGCCAACTGAATCCATGTGGAGAAAGAGATATGAGTTTCTGAATTAGAGACTAAGTACCAAAATGAAGTCTATTTGAATGCTTCAGGTACTCATTACTTAAATTTTGTCAAGATCTTGAAGGCCCAACAGACCTAAACTTTGAAAATTTTACTAGATGTGGCCATAACCATCGGTAGTGCTTGAATCTGACTGATCTGCACTTGTCACAATTGACTCGTAACTGTTTGGTCTGAGTACATAACGAATGGACTTAAAATAACATACAATGTTGGATCAGTATATGCTACTCAATTTCACAAATGGTGAACTCTAAGCATCTTATCAACAACAAAACCACCAAGTCAATTATCAAGAAAAGCTAACATGGTTCGAGTTCCAGCTATAAGAGCACTCCGAGTAAAATTTAGTAGCATTGATAAAATGTGATTCCAATTCGGTCGTTTCTTTTGAATAATCTCCCCCAACAAGAGCTGTACCAAACCAGAAGCGCACGGAGCTAACACTGTGAGCTTTCGGCGAAAAAGTACACTACTTATATTGTGCTGAAATAACATTTCCATGTCGCACTCAACCCCTCAACTCAAGTCTTCTCCGGCAGCGCCTATCCTTCCCCACAGTTAGTACCAGTGCTAGACTTCCGCTGCCACCGCCGTACAGTTTTGGAGCAAACTTTGAATGCGGAATAAGATGTGAAACTCAAGTCCATTTCCCGGCAGCAATTGTATCGCTTCATGTTTCCTCCATCTTCCAGCGGCGTCGTTGCCGTCGACGCCGTCCCACCACCCACAAGATTCAGGACGGACTCGATGTCGGTGGTCTTCGGTTGCAGAATATCAACAGAGCCTCAAATTCCAGAGCCCAAACCCGGAAGAGCGGCGAATAGCAAGCAAAATTTATTCGCCAACTCGTTTTGCGGTATTAAATTATCAATAAATCTCCCGGTGCTTTTCTTGTGACTCCTCTATGCACATAGAATGATGGTTATCTAGTGTCGTTTGGTTCCGTTTCACCATCTTTTTTGGTGGGTTGGGCTATGAACGAAAACCATTAAAAATAAGAACTGGTACGACCGAGACTTTTGGTCTGGACCTCTTTTGCTTATGGGAAAAAATTCTTGAAAACCAATACTGAGATCGTTCTTGGGAATACCTACATAAGTCTCTGTAAACCTTTACATCATTTACTGTAGACGTAGACATCTACTTGATACTTGATGGGCCTCGTAGAGGTTAGCCTACGCCGAATGAAGCATTCGCCTCCAGTGGTCTCGGTCCTGGGCCAATCGCTTCCAATCGCCCTGAACGTTTAGAGCCCTTACACGGTCAGAAAATTCACACAAAACTGAGCTAAAGTGGGACAACTCAAAATTGAGTAAATTTTTTTTCCAGCGCTAGCGCTGGCCCAAGTGCGAAAATCTCATCAGTTTAAGCTGTATAATATTCTTGCTGATGTGAAGAATATTATACGGCTTAAATTGGTTGGATTCTTGCACTTGAGCCAGCGCTATCGCTGGAAATGCAATTTACTCATTTTTTGAGCTGTTCCAGTTTAGCTCAGTTTTGTGTGAATCTTACTCATTTTAGAGTAACATTTTCTTAGCGTGTAGGTCCTCCTCAACTGCAAAAAGCCACCGAGTGCGCGACCCACCACGAAGCCGACGGCCCCTTCCTGGTTCTCTGATGAATATTGTTTTAGCTTGTCGTTCCTCCGGCATACGAGCTACGTGCCCAGCCCACCGCAGCCTGCCGTGTTTTATTCGCTTCACTATATCCATCTTTTTATATACTTGGTACAATTCGTGGTTCATGCGACGCCGCCAGATGCCGTCCTCCAGTTTACCGCCGAGTATTGTTCGCAGTTCAGCTAGTTTCGCAGACCGAAAAAGGCCCGATTCGCAGCTGCAATCCGTCGTTTAACCGCGCGGGTAACATCATTATCGCACGTTACTAGAGTACCAAGATAGACAAATTCATCCACAACATCAAACTTTTCACCATCTAGCACCACTTCGTCACCACTACCACGGCCGGACCGACGTTGACTACTAGCAATCATGTACTTAATCTTTGTGGTATTAATCGTTAGTCCAATCCTCGCAGCCTCCCTTTTAAAAGGTATAAACGCCTCTTCCACGGCCCGACGGTCGATCCCGATGATGTCGATATCATCCGCGAAGCCCAGGAGCATATGCGACCTCGTGACAATGGTCCGCTCCTTTGCACACCAGCTCTCCTTATCGTTCCATCCAGCGCTATGTTGAACAGTAAGTTTGAAAGAGCATTGCCCACTGAATCGTAGGCCGCCTTGAAATCAATAGACAGATGATGGGTCTGTAAATTGAACTCCCGACATTTATCGAGAATCTGCGCAGTGTGAACATCTGATGCTTCGTTGACCGGCCCTCACGAAAACCCGCCTGGTATTCGCCGGCAATTCTTCAATCGGCCTTAGCCTGTTACACAGAATTCCAGATAAAATTTTGTACGATGAATTGAGAAGTGTTATTCTTCTGTAATTCGGGCACACCAGTCGATGCCCTTTTTTGTATAGAGGGCAAATGAGACCATCCAACCAAATCTATATATATAAAAAAATGAGTTTGAAATCCCTTTGAGGCAACAAAACTCACGAACGGGTGAACCGATCAGCATGACTCTGGCACGGTTCGATTTGTATTCATGGTGGCTGTGTTTATATATAATAAAAAGTTATGAAAATCAACTAGAAAAGTAAGAAAATTGATAAAGTACTGATTTTTCATGAGCTGGGAAGGAAAGCAACAGCATCGAAATAAAACCAATCTAGAGTGCTTTGATGTTATGAGCTCAACAGTTGTCAAACCACCACAGCTTGGCAAGACAACGTTTGCCGGGACAGCTAGTATATTATATTAACAATATGGGTCACTTCGTGTTTTTCCATACATCGGAACGGCGGCATCGTATGCTATGACTACAGCACCATCTGTTATCGGAAAAGGGCAATAATTCTGGAGCTCGATTTGAATAGGTCGTATGTGCTTTTGTCGATATAAAATTCGATCAGTTTATTTTAGTCATTGTAGCATTATGGCAGATATTATGCAAACTTTTAATGATGGAACAGAAAGACTGTTTTGTGAGGATTCTGCTGTATGTATCAATTTTGCTCGATTTCAATGGTTTTCGCTATAATAAGCGAATCCAACTGATCGAATTTTTAATCGACAAAAGCACATTCGACCTATTCTAATCGAGCTCCAGAATTGTGTTTTGATCATCTTCAATTTAGCGTAGAACGTGACGTTTCCCGGAAGAAACGATAGGGGTGTCAAAGCGCAATTTAATAATAGGTGAAAAAATCAAGTAGGGCTGACAAATCGTCGATCTCATCATCGCTGTTCAAGGAAAAATAAAACAAAATTATTTTTGTCTGACACAACAGCATTGACTACTAGCGTTCTCATCGCCGACACAGGGTTCCACGACGAAGCCCAGTCATAAATAGTCGACCGCAACGACTGCGTCGATGCCACCAGTGAATAGCCTCTATTGGTGTTTCAGCTCGCATGAGACTGCGGTGTCGTGATAGCTCTGCAGGTAAAGTTAATTGATTGACAATGCAAACGCCCATTCTTCGATCCCGGATGCAAACAACAAATCTGATTATTTCCGAGCTTATTTCATGTTCAACACAGAATAATATCGCAGACAGACGTTCTAGCTCGAACAAATTTATTCAAATTTTCTATGTAAATTTTCACTAGCGACACCTAGGCAACCGATTGCCACAGTGCAGTCGCGTGCAGTTGACAGTTTGAGAAACCACGTGCTTCCAGCCGCTTACTTACCACCCAATTCACCACCCACCGAAAAATAAAATCAAAACAAACACTGTCAAAATCATTCCTACATCTGCGTTACATTCACAAAGATTTCCCAAAGTTCATCCAAATGCAGTTTTATTCAAGCAAATCTATGTAAAACAAAAGTAAAAATGTGTACAATACTATTACTAATACTATTTACAAGAGTCCTGCGCTAATTTGTGCAAACGATTTTAGACATTAAATAAAAGTCATTTACTCTGCACAAATTATGTGGAAACATTATTAGCGTGCAACTCGCGCGGTCTTCCCGCCATCCGGCTGGAAGACGACCGTGGTGACAGTTGTTGGTCGAAATGCACATGTGAGGCAGCGATTGAATATGAACGTCGCTAACGCCATCTGTTCGCTGATTGCCACTTGGCAATTTGTGGCGGCCATGTTTTTTACACAAGCTGCTGAGTCAAACTTGAACGTCTGTCTGCGATAATATTATCGGTGTTGTTGAATTCCGAATTTTTCGACACAATAAAATCGATTTTTGTGAGCGATGAAAAAGCGCATGTATGCACACTGTGCATTGCACAGCACAGTAAGGAACTGATATTCTATATGCACGAATCCTTTTCATGCCATTTTGCTATTGTTATAATTGTTATTTTTTTTTTGAATTATTTGTTTTTCAGTGCAGTTGTTCGATTGCTCAAAAACAATGAGCATCCCTACTTTCTGCAGCGATGACAGCTGACTGCAGAAACGTCATTCGGAAAGCGCGTGTATTGAGAGTGTAGTAGTACCTCTTCTGCCGCGGGGTGGCGCCACATGCACTAAAAAGATGTCGCCGAAAATCCCCAAGACTGACCCATATTGTTAATATAATATATTTGATCCAACCAACTAGCAGGCAGTTCTTCCTCTTCCCGTATATTCATTATAATACGGTGTAAGAGTTGATACAGCTGCTCACTACCGTGCTTGATAAGCTCGACCGGGAGTTCGTCTCGGGAGCAGCCTTATTGTTCTTCAGCCCCCTTGTAACTCGCTAGCTCTTCTTTTTCTTGTCACAGGGTCGTTAATCAATCAGTTCTACTCACCAAAACCGTAATCGAGTCCTTGCTTCCAGGGGAGCACCACGGTGAAGTGGTAAAACGCGGCACTTGCCCACAGATGATTCCTACAAAAGAAGGATAGCAAAATAGTATCTTACAAAGATTCACTCAAAAGCTGCAGAATAGTAGACTCTGAGGGGACCACCCTAGGCGTGGCTTGAAGATTCCTTTCGAGTCCGGCAAAGGCGGAAACAAAAGCTAAGTGGTGGACTAATTTAACTGTGCCTAGGGAATGCGTTCTCATCAACTTCACAATGGTTAAATACACAAACTGAATTATTTGCCTCGATCGGCAATTAGGGTAACGTCTCATGACACCGGGTACTTGCGGTTCTTGGAACAATTCAGTGGCACTTGAACCAGTTCATGGTTACAATCGATCCACTTGATGTTTGAGGGCAGTCCTGTGCACCTAGACGGTCTGGTCTTTCGACCGACGGATTTCTCGAAGCAACTTCTTCACACTGGGCGATTGGGGTCGCCTGATGGCTTCCAGCGGGTCGCCAGGCACTTCGGAGCTTAATCTCTGCCGGCGGGTTCGCCGGGCGTTTTGGGACTATCAGCGAAATGCCGGACACGTTGAGGATTCCTATTCGCCGGCGGGCATGCCAGGAACTCTTCAGCAGATTTGCGACACCCGAATGGCCGAACGAGGGTTCGGCGAGCGTCCTTCTTGCTTGGTGTGGTTATAGGACGTATCAGCTAAGCGATGCTATCGGGGGCGTCTTCCCATCGGAGGCGCCAAACGCAATGGTGGTCGTTGCGGGCGGGGCTTCACTTTCGGACCTCTTCCTTCAGATTTCTGCTCGACCTTGGCGTTGTAGAGCTGCACCTTAGAAGACTTCGGTGTGAGAGTGCGCTGAATGAGGAAGGATCCGATCCTCGATCTGGGAATACAACAAACGATAGCTTTTCACAAAGCAATAAATAGAAAAAGGCCCACTAGGACCTGTCCACAGCCATTACTATTATATCCGGTGACATTTACAAAAGGTTCTTTGAGAGCAAACAATACACTATAACAATTACATTTTTCTTAAGTTAACAATTAAACAATAGCTTTTCTTTCGGTTGACACGTGGGGAATCTAACCTATCGAACTAACAACATAGTTAATATTTACTAATGCTTTATAATTACATTTTACGCACTTTTGATCCGCAACTCTTTTCTCCTACACTTCTGCCTGGATCGGTTTATGAACTTTTCCCCTATCTTCAACCTAGAACAAATTAAAACCAATTAGAAAACTACACCACTTCTAATAGGACGGTTCGGCCGTACTTCAACTAAACTTTATGGGACACGACGCGCACTAATCACCGAATGGTTGTCGGTAGCAGAAAGAACTAGTCTAGCCGAAAGCTGAGTATTTTAAGTGTAAGAAAGGAGCACTTCGGAAACGAAGTGTTGACGAAGTATGACAGTAGCTCACTCCTATCTGGCAATCCTTTTTTTTAGAGTACTACATCTGTTGGCACTGGCAGATGATTGAGCCAAAGGGGGATGAAGTAAGCCCGCGCTCAAACCGCTGTGAGCAAAATTATTCGGTTATCGGGTGGAAAATAAAACAGATTAATCCTCGACATTGTGACTACGCAATTCTGTTGGTGGACAAATTCTTATTGGAACCAAGGGGTTTCACCCTAATGGCTGTCTTGACTTCGTCTAGCGTTGGTGGCTCCACATATTGTCCGTCGTCGTCAATTCGAATTCTGTTTCTCGCTCGTCCATTGCCACCGTTCAACAACTCCTCGAAGTGCTCTCTCCACCTGGCAGCCACCATTGTTTGGTCTGTCAGCAAGTTTCCTTCACGGTCGTTGCACATGACGGGAGAAGGCGCTGTTTTTCTCCGTACGCCATTGACAGTTTCGTAAAATCTCCGCATATCATTCTGCTCCATACTTTCTTCCGCCTGAGCAATCACATTTTCCTTGTGGTACATATTTTTTCTTCCTGCGGTGGATTCGTTTTTCGGCTGCTCTCGCTTCCCTACAAGCAACCGGCTTCTGGCGACATTGTTCTCATCCGTTACCCTCTGACACTCCTCGTCGAACCACCCGTTCTTAGATCGCTTTTGAGCAGTGCCTATCACCTCCCGCGCTGCCGTACTCATCGCTCCGTGGATAGATTCCCATGGAGTGACGCAGACATCTTCGGGCTGCAAAAAGGTGAGTCGATAAGCAGAGATTCCAACATAGCTCTGGTCCTCACAAGTTCCTACCTCATGCTTTCACGAGTCAAGCGATGAAGAAGACCACTAGCTAAGAGTTGTGTGCTTACACAGATCGAAAAAATAGTGTAAATTTTTGTGACATATAATGCACATAATTGGAGCGTGGGATTTCACAGAAGTTTACATGATATGTCATGTAAATCTTATGAAATATCTTGTAAACTACCATTACATGTCATGTAATTCAGAATGACTCAGAGTTGTTACATGACATACAGGGGATAGACAAAATGATCGGCACAGGCAAAATTTTCACTTTTCAAAAAATGTTCAACTCGCTGAACCTTTTCGAAAAGAGCATCAAATATTCTCAAATTTTTACTATAAGTTCATCAATTAGTTGTGTATAAGTGGTCCAAATTTGGGAAAGATCGGGCCATTCTCCACGAAGTTATTAAGATTCTTTGAAAAGGTGAAATTATCCGATAGCCAACTTTGAGCTGTTATATCTCCGGATTCAATGAACCGAATGCAATGAAATTTTGACCATTTATGACTTATATGATGAGCTATGAAAAATCGTTGACTTAACTTAAAATTCTTAACACGGAAGAAAATTATAACGATTCCATTATTTTTCTATTAAACACCAAATTATCCAAAACTTCAACATCCTTTCAAAATTCAAGATGCAAATAATAGTTCATTTAATTTCCCTCTTATTGACTTATATATAAATGTGTTTTGAAGGAAAGTAACAAAATAGTCGCCAACAAATTGAAAAATTAATGGAAAACATATTAAAAATAGACCAATTTGCTAAAAAATCGAGAAAAAGTAAAAAAAAATAGTCGGGGCCCGTGGCGTAGTTGGTCACACGTTCGCTTCATATGCGGATGGTCATGGGTTTGATTCCCAGCCCCGGCACTTGCAATTTTTCGTCAGTTGCTTTTCCCCCGAGAGCAACTGGCACTGACCCTCTTCTGAGCCCCATGGCTCAAACGGACCCGGATACCTGGACATCGGCGAACTGCTACTCATAATGGACCCCCAATCGGACTGGAAAGGAACAACGGCCATCCATCATCATCCTTGTGCTCATCATTCTACTAGGTATAAAAGTAGAAAAAGTGAAAGCAGTAGAAAGGCAACCAGTTCGATAAAGTAGAATAGAATCTAGGCGCTGTACAAAATGTAAGTGCAGCTGTCAATTGAAATTGCTCACGTAGTGCCCCAGTGGACAATAGAGCTGTAAATTAGGTTAAGTGATTAAGAATAAAAAAAAAAGTAAAAAAACCGAAACAACTTTTTCTTTTGTTGAAAATTTCAAATTAAGTCAAATGTTTTCGAGAGTTCATTATATAAGTCATATATGGTCAAAATTTCATTGCAATCGGATCATTGAATCCGGAGATATATTAGCTCAAAGTTGGCTATCGGATAATTTTACCTTTTCAAAGAATCTTTATGACTTCGTGGAAAATAGTCCGATCTTTCCCAAATTTGGACCACTGATACACAACTAGTTGATGAAATTACAGTAAAAATTTGAGAATATTCGATGCACTTTTCGAAAAGTTACAGCTAGTTGAAATTTTTTGAGAAGTGAAAATTTTGCCTGTCCCGATCATTTTGTCTAACCCCTGTATGTATAATGGAAGTTTACATGATATTTCATGTAATCCTTCATAACAGGAAATTTACATGACTTAAATGGAGTTTACATGACGGGTAATTTTCGTTATTTTTATCTGTGTAGCTAGCAACGGTAAAGGCTGGGTATGCTGCGCAATTCAGATCCCATTGTGATCCACTAGCCTCTGCCCAGCAACTCTTATCCACACCTCCACGTGATACCGGTCGGAAACTATGAGCAACCTTAGGGAAGATCGGGTAACCAACCCCGGTGGGAACTTTAGTCGTAGGCTGACAGGAAATAGGGGGGGGGGGGGTTGCTTCGGTAAACCTGAGCGTCTGTTCTCCAGGAGGAGCGGCTCACAACAGCGTCTGATCCCCATGTTAGAGGCGGCTGATCAACGTCCGAGTGCCAGGGAAGAACTCTAAGCTCATTTGTGCATTATGGTCCTCCGGAAAGTAGGGAGTTGGTGTCAGGCCCTAAGAGCCAGCTGTAAAAAAAACCATTGTAACAAAAATCAAAAACACAATAATACGAACCGAGGCCAACGGCAACGACCCCAGCAAACAAAAAGGACTTGCGATTGGAAACTCGGTACGTGGAACTGCCGATCTCTCAACTTCATTGGGAGCACCCACATACTCGCCGATCTACTGAAGGACCGCTGGTTCACGGCATCGTAGCGCTGCAGGAGGTGTGTTGGACAGGATCGGTGGTGCGAACTTTTAGAGGTAATCATACCATCTACCAGAGCTGCGGCAACACACGCGAGCTGGGAACAGCTTTCATCGTGATGGGTGATATGCAGAGGCGCGTGATCGGTTGGTGGCCGATCGACGAAAGAATGTGCAGGTTGAGGATCAAGGGCCGATTCTTCAACTTCAGCATAATAAACGTGCACAGCCCACACTCCGGAAGCACTGATGATGACAAGGACGCATTTTACGCGCAGCTCGAACGCGAGTGCGATCGCTGCCCAAGCCCTGACGTCACGATCTACATTGGAAATTTAAACGCTCAGGTAGATCAGGAGGAGGAATTCAGACCGACGATTGGTAAGTTCAGCGCGCACCAGCAGACGAACGAAACGGCCTACTATTCATTGATTTCGCCGCCTCTAAAAATATACCCATACGTCGCACCTTTTTCCAACACCCTCCCTTATCGTAACACCTGGAGATCATCACAACAAATGGAAGCGAAAATCGACCACGTTTTCATTCACAGACAGCACTTCTCCGTCTTTATCGACGTCAGATCTATCAAATCTGACCACTACCTAGTGATGGTCAAACTGCGCGTGAAACTATTCGTCATCAACAACGTACGGTACCGGCGACTGCCACGGTACAACCTAAAGCGACTGAATCAACCGGATGTCGCCTCAGCATACGCGCAGAATCTCGAGACCGCGTTGCCAGACGAGAGCTAGCTCGATGAGGCCCCTCTAGAGGACTGCTGGAGTACAGTCAAAGCAGCCATCAACGACGCAGCCGAGAGCACCATCGGGTACGTGGAACGGAATCGACGGAACGAATGGTTCGACGAAGAGTGCAGAACGGTTTTGGAGGAATAATACAGCATGGGCGAGAATGCTGCAACACCATACGAGAGCGAATGAGGCACGTTACAGACAGGCGCGGAACAGGTAGAACTCAGTCTTCCGGAAGAAGAAGCGCCAGCAGGAAGAACGAGATCGCGAAGCGATGGAAGAGCTGTACCGCACTAAGGACACACGAAAGTTCTACGAGAAGCTGAACCGCTCGCGCAGAGGTTTTGTGCCACAAGACGACATGTGCCGAGATAATCACGGGAATATTCTCACGAGCGAGCGTAATGTGGTCGAGAGGTGGCGGCAGCATTACGATGAGCACCTCAATGGCGACGTTGCAAGTACCGAAGGTGGCGTGGTAACAGATCTAAGAGTACGTGCGGAGGATGAAAGATTTTCAGCCCCAAACCTTCAAGAGATTGAGGAAGAAGTTGGCCGGTTGGAAAACAACAAAGCCGCTGGAGCAGATCAACTACCAAGCGAGCTTCTAAAATACGGTGGAGAAGCACTGGTGAGAGCACTATACTGGGTCATTACCAAGATTTGGGAGGATGGATGGATGGAAGATATCGTGTGTCCCATCTACAAAAAGGGCGACAAGTTGGATTGCGGGAACTACCGCGCGATCACACCACTGAGCGCTGCCTACAAGATACTCTCTCAAATTTTATGCCACCGTCTATCACCGATTGCAAAAGAGTTCGTGGGGCAATATCAGGCTGGATTCATGGGTGAACGCGCTACAACGGACCAGATGTTCGCCATCCGTCAGGTGTTGCAGAAATGCCGCGAATACAACGTGCCCACATATCATTTGTTAATCGATTTAAAATCGGCGTATGATACAATCAATCGAGACCAGCTATGGCAGATTATGCACGAGTACGGATTTCCGGAGAAACTGATAAGATTGATCCATGCGACGATGGATCGAGTGATGTGCGTAGTTCGAGTATCGAATCTCGCAGAGGGCTACGGTAAGGTGATAGTCTTTCGGGCTTGCTGTTCAACATTGCTTTAGAGGGTGTAATAAGGGGAGTGGGAATAAATAGGAGTGGAACAATTTTCTCAAAGTCCGTTCAGCTGCTTGGTTTCGCTGATGATATTGGTATTATAGCTCGTAAATTTGAGACGATGACGGAAACGTACATCCGACTTAAGAGTGAAGCGAGGCCATTCGGATTAGTCAATAATGTGTCGAAGACAAAGGGCTCCAGGGGGGAATCACCGCGCCCGCCACCCCGAATTCATATCGACGGTGATGAAATCGAGGCGGTTGAAGAATTCGTGTACTTGGGCTCACTGGTGACCACCGACAACGACACCAGCAGAGAAATTCAGAGGCGCATTGTGGCAGGAAATCGTGTTTACTTTGGACTCCGCAGAACGCTACGGTCGAATAAAGTTCGCTGTCACATGAAGTTAACTATCTACAAAACGCTGATTAGACCGGTAGTCCTCTATGGTCACAAACGAAAGGTGCTGCGTACCATCTACGGTGGAGTGCAGATGGAAGACGGGAACTGGAAAAGGCGAATGAACCACGAGCTGCATCAGCTGCTGAGAGAACCAACCATCGTCCGCACCGCGAAAATCGGGAGGTCACGTTATCAGGATAGCAACCCGACTAAAATGGTTCTCGAGAGCAGACCAGGAATCAAAATATTATCGAACTTGCATGAAAAAATCTTTTTCCATAGGGTTTCAGCTTATGATCTTACCTTTCAGAAAAGCCTTTGTTCAAAATATTCTATCGGTAAAAATTGAAATAAATCAAGTTTCAAGATTTTCTCTCAAATGAGGTATATTCAGAGCATAATTTTGTTGATCATTCCAAACTGCAAACAACAAGGCATCGTGCGTGACCTGTCACATACCCGATGGTCTCTTCTTAGTTTTATAAACATTATATTCACTTGTCATTTCTCCGGCATATGTGTTATATGATCAGCCCAAGGGGGTCTGCCGTGGTTAATTAGCTCATTTTTTGTGAGCTTCGTGGTCATGCGGTTAGTGGAGTTAAACGTTTAGGTGTATATGTAGTGAGTCATAAAGTAAGACTCTGAAGAAACTTTTCGTGAAACGAAAAAATCCTAACTAGCTTCTGTGTGTTGTCTGTTATATGATGATAGTAATATTCAGTCTGTCCAGCGTCTGGCTGAAGACGGTGTGAATTGCCATATTTGTTTAATATTTTAAGTAACATGAACATTCGCCGTTGCGATTTCCACACCCGCCATCTTCTTTACCCCTACCGCAATATCGCAGCTTTTTCCATCAGATTTAATTTACGTTATTAGCTTAAGTTATGCCATCGTCTTGCTAACAATTGGGTGGAAAACAACTAAGAAGCATTAACGAGGGCAGCAATGTGTGTGTGTGTGTGTGTGTGTGTGTGTGTGTGTGTGTGTGTGTGTGTGTGTGTGTGTGTGTGTTTTTTTTTTTTTTTTTTTTTTTTTTTTTTTTTTTTTTTTTTTTTTTTTTTTTTATATGTAGTGAGTCATAAAGTAAGACTCTGAAGAAACTTTTCGTGAAACGAAAAAATCCTAACTAGCTTCTGTGTGTTGTCTGTTATATGATGATAGTAATATTCAGTCTGTCCAGCGTCTGGCTGAAGACGGTGTGAATTGCCATATTTGTTTAATATTTTAAGTAACATGAACATTCGCCGTTGCGATTTCCACACCCGCCATCTTCTTTACCCCTACCGCAATATCGCAGCTTTTTCCATCAGATTTAATTTACGTTATTAGCTTAAGTTATGCCATCGTCTTGCTAACAATTGGGTGGAAAACAACTAAGAAGCATTAACGAGGGCAGCAATGTGTGTGTGTGTGTGTGTGTGTGTGTGTGTTTTTTTTCTTTTTTTTTTTTTTTTTTTTTTTTTTTTTTTTTTTTTTTTTTTTTTTTTTTTTTTTACTTGGTGGTAAAGCCTTTCTGCCTTCCCGACACGCGTTCGATAAGCATGACCAGTGCTACCGATTTCGTCCATCGCGTGCCAGTTCGTGAGGGACTCAGAACAGAGAAGAGAACTCTGAACCCTACGCCTCTAACCTCCACCAAGGTCTACAGTGCCTGCTTCCCCCGGATTCCACTAGAAGCGACTACTTCGGGGGGGCTGTGCTCATGCACTTCACTTGTTATCAGGCATAGCTAGTCACGCTAGATCGCTGACTTTATCTCCGACATAACTGCTGCGCTCTCATGAGCTTTATCTTAGCCACATAGCTTTAACTGCTGCGCTCTCGTGAGCTTTGACATACTGCTGCTGCTCTCCAAGTTGACCAGTGGAATGCCGAGGTCAGTTCGGCAATGCCAATTGGAGGGTGGCTATTCTACTTCGGGTGGCTTTCTCGCTGCGTTCGTTGACCTTTTCCTGGGCGAACCGGTTGAGTGCCGAGGTCGGTCCGGCGATTCCGGTTGGAGGGTGGCTTCCGGTTCGCTGGCGCCCCGACGACTCGAACCCGGTTGATTCGACGTAGTTTCTTGCGACTCAGCGTAGTCCCCGGCGGTGGAGCTAGCTTACTCCGACGGAGAGTTCTCCGGCGGTAGAATATCTCCCGAAACCGTTGTTCGCGTTGCGTATTCCTTCGATGTTGATTGGCAGGGTGTCGAAGTCGGTCCGGCGATTCCGGTTGGAGGATGGCTTCCGGTACGCTGGCGCTCCGACGACCCGAACCAGTGGTTTTCCACGGGCGCTGATTACTCAGATAGTCCCCGGCGGTGAATCTATCCTACTCCGACGAAGAGTTCCCCGGCGATGGAAGATCTTCCGAACCGATACTTCCCAGATCGGTGCCGAGGTCGGTCCTGCGATTCCGGTTGGAGGGTGACTTCCGGTTCACAGGTGCCCCGACGACCATTCACTGGTGCTTCTCGCGACATACTCGTCCTAGTCCCCGGCGGTGGAGCTAGCCTACTCCGACGGAGAGTTCCCCGGCGATGAAAGTTCTCCCGAACACGGTGGTTTGATCCCGACCAGTCAGGTGCCGAGGTCGGTTCGATGATTCCGGTTGGAGGGTGGCTTCCGGTTCACCGGCGCCCCGACGACCCAAGACCAGAGCGTTACGACTACTCGGACTAGTCCCCGACGGTGGATCTAGCCTACTCCGATCGCGATCCGATGCCCTTTGGTCTTCACGCCATTTCCGCTGCAGTGACGACAGGATCTGTCCCACAGCCCTGTTCACCGCATTCCAGGTGGTTTCTTCCCGACACATTCGTTCTACAATGTTGTCGGGGCTAAGGCTTGTGGTACTCTCCGCTAACATCCCGTCTCGTGCTGCCCTGAATCTGGGACAGTGGAAAAGCACGTGCTCTGGTGTCTCCTCATTACTCGGGCATGCTGGGCAAAGTGGGGACTCTGCGTGCCCGAATCGATGCAGGTACTTCCGGAAACATCCGTGGCCTGACAAGAACTGTGTCAGGTGAAAGTTGACCTCCCCGTGTTTCCTATCCAACCAGGTTGAAACGTTCGGAATGAGCCGATGGGTCCATCTACCGTTTTCAGCGTTATCCCACTGCTGTTGCCACTTTCTTACGGTGTCAGCTCGGGCTCTTCTTCGGACTCCTGATATGCCTCTATCTCTATAGCACTCGTTTTCTTCCTCGAGTAGAAGATCTATGGGAATAGTTCCGGCTATCACGTAGACTGCTTCTGACGAAATTGTACGGTACGCACTGCATACTCGCATGGCCATCAACCTGAACGTACTGTTCAGCCGAGATCTGTTCCTCCTTGTCTGTAGTGCCGTCACCCACACAGGCGCTGCGTATCGGAGCACCGATGTGGACACACTTGCCAGTAGTCGCTTCTTGCTACTGCTGATCGCTGAGTTGTTGGGCATGATCCGAGATAGTGCCGAAATCACCTTTGCAGCCCTTTCACACGCGTAGTCGACGTGACTATTAAAGTTTAGCCTATCGTCTAACATAACTCCTAGGTGTCTCACATTCCGCTTCGATTCGATGATGCACTCTCCGACCGAAATTCTCGCCTGTTGTACCGCCTTTCGGTTGCTTATCAAAACCATCTCGGTCTTGTGATGAGCTAGGGCCAGCTTTTTCCCCCGCATCCAGTTTTCGACAACATCTATCGCCTCCGTGGCGAGCACTTCTACTTCCTCCAATGATTCACCGATCACTAGGAGCGCCACGTCGTCCGCGAAACCGATAATTTTCACGCCCCTGGGGAGGCGCAGCTTCAGTACTTCGTCATACATAGCATTCCAGAGGGTCGGACCGAGAATGGATCCCTGGGGAACTCCCGCTGTTATGGTTTTACTTCTTCTCCCGTTGTCAGTATCGTAGATCAATGTCCGATTCTGAAAATAGCTGCTCATAATGCTACAGAGGTACTCGGGAACTCTCAGTTTGTGCAGCGCATCGGCGATTGCAACCCAACTAGCACTGTTGAACGCATTTTTCACGTCCAGCGTGATCACTCCGCAGTAGCGGTTACCTCTTCTCTTTTGATTTTGTGCCGTCTGCATTGCTTCCACGACCGTTCGGATGGCATCGACAGTGGATCTACCCCTCCGGAAGCCAAACTGCATATCGGACAGGCCGTGCTCTCCTTCCGTGTATTTTGTGAGCCTGTTGAGGATCACTCTTTCCAGCACTTTGCCGACAGTATCCAACAGGCAGATTGGCCTGTATGCTGAAGGATCTCCAGGAGGCTTCCCTGGTTTCGGCAGTAGCACAAGATTTTGGCGCTTCCATATGTCGGGGAAGTTGCCATCATTGATACACCTTTGAAACGTAATCCTAAATAGTTCCGGGTTCGTTAGGATTGCTGTTCGCACCGCTACGTTCGGGATACCGTCTGGTCCCGGAGCCTTCTTTGTTTTAAGAGCTTTTGCTATTGTTATCAGCTCCTCGTTGGTTATTCGAGCTTCCGCTTCCTGATCCTCCTGAGCACCGTACGGTGTGGGTGGCCAACGCGTCAGTTCGTGCTGCGGAAATAGCGCGTCTACGATGGCTTTCATCTTCTCCGGACACCTTTCCGGTGGTATAGCTGGTCCCCTTATTTTCGCCATGGCTACTCTGTAGGCGTCTCCCCACGGATTAGAATTGGCGTTCCGACAAAGCTCTTCTAGACATGCCTTTTTGCTGAGCTTGATTTCTCTGTTAAGTGCAGCTCTAGCTGCCGTATAAGCTGGCCTGCGAACTGCTCTTTCAGCGTCGTTGCGGGCTCTCTGCATTCTCCTCCGAGCTCGGTGACAGTTCGCTCGTAGGTCGGCGATCTTCGAGTTCCACCAATAAGCTGGGGGCCGACTGTGTCTTGGCTTGCCCTCTCTCGGCATGGTTGCATCGCACGCGCGTGATAGTAGCGCAACCAGCTCGTCCACGCTGGGGTTAACTACAGCTTCCAGC